>NC_064621.1:90926346-91235275 GCF_023898315.1 Schistocerca nitens | reverse complement strand
CCGGATTTCGTTCAAATGGTTCAAATGGCTCTGAGCACTGTGGGACTCAACTGCTGAGGTCATAAGTCCCCTAGAACTTAGAACTACTTAAACCTAACTAACCTAAGGACAACACACACATCCATGCCCGAGGCAGGATTCGAATCTGCGACCGTAGCGGTCGCGCGGTTCCAGACTGTAGCGTCAGAACCACTCGGCCACCAGCGGCCGGCCAGGATTTCGTGAGACCTTTAAATCACTTAGAGTAAAGGAAATATACAGTGTGAACCAGAACTACACAAACTATCAGACAGTGCGGACGAAAACAAGGAAAAAACGGACAGTACACGTGGTCCCCAAAGTGCATACCTTAAGAGCTATGACCACTGGTTCGTCTTCACTGCTGTCAGACATATCTCTCCTACTGTACCTCTTTGTTTTCCTTATTTGGAGCGATGGTCGTCTGGACCAAAACAAGAAATATCCTGCAAACAAGGGCTCTGAAGTGCGTACTTAAACAACTATGACCATTTGTTCATCTTCGCTGCTCACATACACATCCCTTCTACTGACCACGTCATCACAGATCTTTAGGTATGCATTTTAGAGCCAAAGTTTACAGGACGTTTCTTGTTTCCGTCAGACCTACAGCCTCGCAAAATATAGAAACCAAAGAGCTTGCAGTAGAAGAGATGTGTTTCCAGTATCGAAGATGAACAAATTCTCATACTATTTAAAATATGCGTTTTAGAGCTCATGTTTATTAGAAATTTGTTTCTGGCATTGGTCTGTGCTGTGAACTCTGAAAGTTAGTCGACAGCGTTCTGGTTTACACTGTATGTGATGGGTGGATGACAATAGCGGAAAGGGGTAGCGTGGAAGGATGCTATAACATAAACAAGAACGCTCCAGTAAACATGCGTTAGCAAACGAGTTGTCCGCGACAGAGTTTCGAATATGTGACGACTTGAATGTGAAACATTGTTCCCTTTGGTACAAATGAATATGAAATGCGACATTTTCGATTTGTTTCCGTCTAATTGGGCTCAGATTTCTCCCACTGTCTACCTTACCTTGCGAAACGTTGGGGAACGTTGTACCTGCATAATGGGGCACACGAATTGCTTGCTGCTGAAAATAAGACGACACGTAACGCGCCAGAATGTTCAAAAAATGTGTGTGAAACCTTATGGGACTTAACTGCTAAGGTCATCAGTCCCTAAGCTTACACACTACGTAACCTAAATCATTCTAAGGACAAACACACACACCCATGCCTCAGGGAGGACTCTAACCTCCGCTGGGACCAGCCGCACAGTCCATGACTGCAGCGCTCCAGACCGCTCGGCTAATCCCGCGCGACGCGCCAGAATGGTCCGCGATGTATAGGTCGAGCACAGTCTTCAAAGTAACCCCACCTCAATCTTTGGATTGTTCTGTCTGCCGTCATAAGTGAAGTGTACAGCACTCTCGTTGATACGGCTAAAAAACTGCAGCAGCAAATGTACAGACTTGTTAAGATTTATCAGAGGACACAGGAGTGCATGAAATAATTCTTATCTCACTATACAGACGAGAATAAGGCTTCCTTCAAATCTTAAGACGATACGTGGAAGACGAATATAACGAAATACGAGTGTGTAAATTGTTTCTAACATGTCCCGTTATGAGGGACTTTAGTATCGTATTTCCTTTTAAGCTAGGCTTTAAGTGCCATTTCAGCCCAGTTAGATAGGATGTTACTGGAAAAATTTGCATTTCAAATATGTTAGAACCAACCAGAACAATATTTTATATTGAAGACAACGCCGGATCGTAACCACACATTCACAAGAGCCTCGACAACGGCAAGTTTACGCACAGTTTTTAGTGATACTTTTTTTGCTTTTACGAGAATTGTCGGTAACAGTTATCCGTCTCAGTTTCCACTACTAATTAATTTTCGCCTTTTGTAAGAATTTCACATTAGTGCGCGTTTGGCACACCAAGCGACCGCTTGCGTCGCTTGGGCATTGAGTACCAACACATACACTCCTGGAAATTGAAATAAGAACACCGTGAATTCATTGTCCCAGGAAGGGGAAACTTTATTGACACATTCATGGGGTCAGATACATCACATGATCACACTGACGGAACCACAGGCACATAGACACAGGCAACAGAGCATGCCCAATGTCGGCACTAGTACAGTGTATATCCACCTTTCGCAGCAATGCAGGCTGCTATTCTCCCATGGAGACGATCGTAGAGATGCTGGATGTAGTCCTGTGGAACGGCTTGCCATGCCATTTCCACCTGGCGCCTCAGTTGGACCAGCGTTCGTGCTGGACGTGCAGACCGCGTGAGACGACGCTTCATCCAGTCCCAAACATGCTCAATGGGGGACAGATCCGGAGATCTTGCTGGCCAGGGTAGTTGACTTACACCTTCTAGAGCACGTTGGGTGGCACGGGATACATGCGGACGTGCATTGTCCTGTTGGAACAGCAAGTTCCCTTGCCGGTCTAGGAATGGTAGAACGATGGGTTCGATGACGGTTTGGATGTACCGTGCACTATTCAGTGTCTCCTCGACGATCACCAGTGGTGTACGGCCAGTGTAGGAGATCGCTCCCCATACCATGATGCCGGGTGTTGGCCCTGTGTGCCTCGGTCGTATGCAGTCCTGATTGTGGCACTCACCTTCACGGCGCCAAACACGCATACGACCATCATTGGCACCAAGGCAGAAGCGACTCTCATCGCTGAAGACGACACGTCTCCATTCGTCCCTCCATTCACGCCTGTCGCGACACCACTGGAGGCGGGCTGCACGATGTTGGGGCGTGAGCGGAAGACGGCCTAACGGTGTGCGGGACCGTAGCCCAGCTTCATGGAGACGGTTGCGAATGGTCCTCGCCGATACCCCAGGAGCAACAGTGTCCCTAATTTGCTGGGAAGTGGCGGTGCGGTCTCCTACGGCACTGCGTAGGATCCTACGGTCTTGGCGTGCATCCGTGCGTCGCTGCGGTCCGGTCCCAGGTCGACGGGCACGTGCACCTTCCGCCGACCACTGGCGACAACATCGATGTACTGTGGAGACCTCACGCCCCACGTGTTGAGCAATTCGGCGGTACGTCCACCCGGCCTCCCGCATGCCCACTATACGCCCTCGCTCAAAGTCCGTCAACTGCACATACGGTTCACGTCCACGCTGTCGCGGCATGCTACCAGTGTTAAAGACTGCGATGGAGCTCCGTATGCCACGGCAAACTGGCTGACACTGACGGCGGCGGTGCACAAATGCTGCGCAGCTAGCGCCATTCGACGGCCAACACCGCGGTTCCTGGTGTGTCCGCTGTGCCGTGCGTGTGATCATTGCTTGTACAGCCCTCTCGCAGTGTCGGGAGCAAGTATGGTGGGTCTGACACACCGGTGTCAATGTGTTCTTTTTTCCATTTCCAGGAGTGTATCTGTGCAATGAGAAACTGAGGTGCGCTCTTTCTTTTGGGGGAAGCACAGTCGAAGGCTTACAACTAAACGACAAGGAACGTCTCCTGCAAATGGACTCTCTTTAATAGAATGAGAGTTGGCATCACGGAAGAGCCACATAAAACCAGAAGGTTGATGACAAAAAAAAAAGCTATACTGGAGCAGCTCTTTGTATGTAAGGTCCAAGTTTCATGAAGCTCTGTAACTTTGGAACGACACGTCATGCGGAATTTACTTTCGTCCATATGTTTTACTCGCCACTTCGCATTCTATCCGATATCTCCACAGTAGTATAACTCTCTCACAGGAGCCACCTCTAGTAAAATCTGTTTTTTTTTTCCTTTCAAGGCTTTGTCATTTTGTTAGAGAATTATGTGTGGTAGGGAGTTCCCATCTCCGCTACTACTATCGTTATCTAACGACTACTTTCCATTTCGAGAATCCAGTCAGGTAAGCATAGGCTCTTAGTTCACATATAGAAAATGTTATTATATTGCTATTAAAGCAAAACTGGCCCGGAAAGTACAGGGTGTTTATAAATGAATATCGGGGTTTTAACGCTTTATAATATTTATTACATTAAAATTACAGTTATAAATGATACGTCAAATGAAAGAGCAACTCAAACAGTTTTACCAAGAACCTTATAAATGTTCAATGTGAGCACCATTCGTCACAAGGCAAACATCAAGTCTATAGCCGAGTTCTTCCCAAGCCTAATGACAGGGCTTGCTTTGCATGGCCTCCACGTTCACCCGACCTAACGACATGCGATTTTTTTTCCTTTGGGGCTTCATCAAGGATCGTGTGTACGTGCCTCCGCAACCAACAGACCTCCCTGAATTAAGAAACCGGATTTAAGCAGCTGTTGCTACAATCACTGAAGACACACTTATCAACGTACTTCATACCCCTTACCTTAAGCCGCTCACCTACATCATAAGGTCCCACAGCAGATGATACTAGGCTGGGTTGTCAGTCTTAAGGTGAATGAAATATTATCGACGCCAGTTCCGTTTTGCTCACCCTGCGTTGTATTTATAAATAATGGAAATCTCGAAAAACTTGGACAGTTACCTATGCTGCTCCACATATATGCAACAGTAGAAAACAAAGTGACACACGGGTTACGTTACCGCCGTGTCCATTCATGGAAAATCATATTTCGACCTTTCGTTTTATTCGAAACAGTGTGGTACTCGTTACCCACATAAAAGCGTACTTCATGATCTCGACATTCCACTTGATGAGACTACTCTCTATCCACTATCGTGGGATGGAGCAGCTCGTGGCTGACGTAATAATTATTGTTGTACGAAGCTGTGATGACTCATGACAGGGTCTTCAATATTTAAAACTCCATGAACAATGTAACGTTAACATGCTCTTCCCCCCAGATAACCTCGAAAATATACTGGTAACTGTATTTTTGTCGAATTGAAGTGTAAAACTAAGTAGGCTCTATTGAAAAAGTTGGCAACTGCTTATCTGTAACTGGGAAACGTCCATACGTCTTTATACAGTACGTAGTAACATTCTGGAATGGTGGTTAAGATTTTGCGATTCACGTTAAGAGAGGAAGCTCTGAAGACACTACGAGTGAATGGAAATAAACATTGCCTCGTGTGCCAAAAACTCTAAGTCCCTAAAATGAGCATTTGTTATTCGTAATATTATTATCTTACTGAAATCGAAATATAGATATTCCCGATTATAATTTTGATTGGCGTTACAATTTACAGCGCCTCAATAAGCGCCGAAATACGACTGCATTTGAATGTGCTTTCCCCCTTCCATATGTACATACATTGTTACGCAATCGTTTCGCAGTATGTTGTGTTTATAAAGGCCAGTCGCTTAGCAGCGCTGCAGTAGCGAAGTTGCAGAGAACCTCCGGCAGTGTCCCAACTCGTATGCCACGGGGACTCCCTTACGTGAGACGCTAGCGTGAATATGTATGTGATTCTGAGGCTAATAACGGTCTGTTGTTAGACGCCAGTTGTAAAATAGTTTGGAACTGAATTATTTGACGAGTAGAGAAACAGATAAAGAAGCTGTTGGTGTAACTTTCAGTAAGAATATACTGCTATATTAAAAGGAAATTCTAGCAGCTGAAATTATTTCCAGAATTTTAATTTGTAGAAAATGAATTCGTGCCAAGCTTTTATATAGAAACGTCGGAAATCACGTTAGTGAAGTTTCCTGATGAATCAGCAACCACAGTCAAGGAAATTCTGGAAGTGTTTTCCTGCAGGTAAGAGAAATCTGCTTTACGGCTTTCGCATCATATAACCAAATGCGAACTGAGCTGCACCAAATCAACATCCGTAGATTCTACGTATGTTCCTACTTATTGAAAGTAAATTCACAAGAGACCATAGGCGGCTACTTCTGTACTACGAAACTGACGAGCTTCCATAACTGCAGTTTTACTTTTATTGGTAGTTTTAATTCAGTACTTTATCACTGCTGAATTTCAAAATCTATTTCACCTACTACATCAGAATTATCAAGCGAGAACAAGCCCGAATGCATTTGTAGATATAGGCAGACCAGACCCCCTAAATATTAAGCCAATTTGACTTTAGAGCCAAGAAGAATATTACAAATTTTGTAGTTCACAGTGATCAACAACATAAATTTTACATCATATTGCTCATCCAACTAGCCTGTAACACACTTCTCAACTAGCCACCCTGGTAAGTATTGCGAAAATCGAAATGTTACATCCCTACTTAAATGTACTCGCCTGAAATGTCCGACAAGATATATAACTGATTTCTTTACGTGGGGCAGTAAAGCGAGTTAATTCCACAATCGTTAAGTAATTTGTCGTCTGGAGGAAATTCTTAGATAATACAGTATAGGATATCTTCACGTTTCGTGTGGAATGCACTGAGCCTTGAGAACGCGGATCACTATGGAATATCATGCGTTGTGGAACAACAAGCGTCATGAGCCGTGGAGCTCGTTACTGGCGCGCCAGTCTCCTGGGTGTCCATTGTCGATCCTTCGATGTTTCTTATCTTTGCTTGCCTCGTTGTTTTCCGCATTCGTGGGGCGAGTGGCAGTTGACGTTTGCTCGGGCTACCTGCTGAGACGCCGCGAGGTACGAGGTGGAAGCAACCACGTATATGTGGAGATGGTTGTACGGGGTCTGCCGGTTCAGCATGGACAATATGTGTTGGCTGCCTGCCTGTCTGCTCTCCTGATTTTGCTCGCCGTGCCTTGCGACCGCCTAGCTTGGGTTGCTGCCTGGTGTATCCTACACGAGCCATACCAGACGTCCAGCAGAAGTTAAGCAGCTTTGTGTTTCTTTAAAGAAAACGAGCAAATGTATAACCCCTTTTGTAACCAATTTTGGTGGCCTCTTAAGTGTGGCCTTCGCGTTTACACTGCCTTTGAGGAGAGCTAATTCTTTTAAATTTAAATAGTTGGGGTTCCTTCCTTTTGCTTGGTTAAATGTTTACTCGTATAGCGGGAAGGGACTCCTGGTTAAAACTCGGAGAAGGTGTTTGATGTTACTGCCGCTTCCGGCACTTGTCTTTTCAATTTAGTGTTGTCATCCCTTCGAGCGACCTGCTGTCACTTCTCGTTAATTAATGTTGGTTTATGTGTACTTAATTTTAAATTGGCCATTTGAATTAATATTTTGGAGCGTAGTATAGCACTAAGGCAACCTCATTGTATACCACCTTGTGCCCCGGTCTAGTATCTTAATTTTCAATGGCACGAGTTAGCTCCAGTATCGGTTTTACTGATGTGCTTCCTTCAAAATCTTGTCTTGTATAAGTTTGCCCCATGTGTGTCTGGGAACACAGAGATGAGCTTCAGTGTGACTTCAGTGCTACTCAGTTAATGGAATCTTCAATTTGGCTTGGCTTCCACTGAAGAGTTTGAGTGGAGCGTAGTGTGTTTGATTTGTTATTCATTTAACTACTGTAAGTTTGTTTACTTAATGGGGAGCAAAACATTTAAAGACTATTGGTATTAACTCCACTAGTTGCGGGGTGTTGCTAATTCGTTGCAAATGGCATACTACTTATTCAATGGCAAAGCTGTCGATTAGATGGTTACTGTGAGTACAAATTCACGCTATTTATTTGTTACCGAAATTGTTGAAGTGTCTGTGTCGTGATTCAATCACTAGCTACGTGTTTCAGCTAAATTGATATAAACCTTACACTGCCTCCTTAAAATTTGTTGCCAGCAGAAACCCTTAAGACAACTAAGTTTTGCCACTGCTTATGTTAACATTTACTTGGAGCAATATTTCATGTAGTTAAATTTTGTCTTAAAATGTGTATTTCTCTGATTTAACAAACGAGTGATAAAAGGAAAAAGCAAAGTGGCCTCGTCCTTCCCATTGTGTCCGGTTTGTAACACGTATCACTTCCATCTTAAAACACCCACTTTCACAAGAATAAGAATATTGTAGGTTTTAGGAAATACGAATACCAAGTAATGTCGTGAGTAAAGGGCGGACAGATTGTATATGACGGCAGCTGTGCTAAGATGCTTTCGTACTACACAGACGTTGATCCTCCCGTCAAGACCTGATTAAAAACACAAATTAGATTCTTAATTAAGTCTTATGGAAGGAGGACCAGAAGCCAGCGGATACGAAAAGGAGGTCCGCCTCCTCAGCAAATTCATTCAGCGCGCGCACCACGTCATGCGTTCAGGGGCCTCTTCATTCCCGCAGCCACTACTCGTTCTCAAATTAAAACCCGTAGGGCATGCTTGAGCACATCCCGGATTAATACTTCATCCCGAGTGTAAAAGGGGGAAAAAAGCGAGATCAGGATGTGCTACCCAAGGAGAAGACGCCCTTCCTTGAGTTACTTGTTATGTCATGTTGAAAACCATTCATTTTGAGGAACGCTATATATGATAAGCACTGTGATGTACAATAGTGCGTGAAAATAAACAAGGACAGAAAAAGTGAACTTCGTTCAACTTCCTAGGCCGTACAATGTCTTTCAAGAAGAGGTGAAGAGAGGAAATAAATCGGAAAAAGCAGTTACGTTAATGACACGCCTTATAAAATATTAAAAGGTAGAATAAGACGTGAGAGAAACAGCGGGTATTCATGCATCACTAATTCGACGTGACATGTAGGATCTAACGAATTGAGAAACAAAAAAAGTTTATAGACTGCATATATGGATTTTGAGAAGAATGATTGTCTACACAACATGAAGCAATTAAATATTTATATAATTAAGACTGAATTACAAATGGAAAGTACAGGTGGTCTCACTGGGATCCACAGAAACCAAATGATAATCATTCATTGGACATCACTTGTTTTATCACAATGATGTATACTTATCGGCTATGTAGACTACCCTATATAAATTAAACAGACATCCCAAATGTCTGTATAATTTAATAAGTGAAGTAAGAGGGTAACGAACAGTCGAAAAAGGGGATATAAATTACTATGTGTTCCAATAAAAAAACACGATGTATGAGAAACTAAATTTGCTCGTGAGATTTGTTTCCCGTCACCTACATCGACGAACTGCGAATCATTTTAAGGAGTATGCAACTGAATCATGAACTCCCTACGATGTTGGTAATTCGGGTGGTAATGAATAACCTCCAAATCCAGGGAGGAGCCGTTAGTTTTCTTTGGAGAAGCGATATCCGCATATACCCGTTCTCTTACATAATACATGGTCAGCAAAATAAAAGTGGCCCAGAGAATGTTTACAATATAGACTGACTCGAGATTAACCCTTGTCTAGGACCATCACAGAAGATGCAGGGCGGTGCCCGATTTGTCAGACTGTGGGAGAGACGTAGTTCTGACTGAGGGACAGCAGCAAAAGCGATTTAAAATGTTCTGACGTCGCTCTTTCAGCGTGTGAGAATTATTTGAGTACACCTGAGCTTTGGATTTGCCTCACAGGTAAAACCTACAGGGAGACAAGTCGGGTGATAGAGGTGATCAGGAGACTGCGCTACCTCTGCTGTTTCTCCTCATAGAACACACAAGATTGTCAAGTTGGTGTGTGCTGTTGCCCCTTCTTGCAGAAAATATCTACACAGTGGTTGATCCATATATGAATTAAACAGTTCCTCTACGTACCGGTTAGGATTAAGACTCTGGTGAAAGCGTCGTGTTATGACGCTGGTACCGGACACTGGCACCAATCACTAATTTTGGGATTGTACAACTTCTCTTCAAAATACCGATGTGGATTTCCTGATACATAATGTCGATCGTTCTGCGACTTCACATGCGCTAATAGGCTGAACCAGGCCTCATCTGAAGATATGAAAAACTGGGGATCCAAAAGCAGTGTTTTCATTCCACAGGGTGGCCGAGCGGTTCTAGGCGCTACAGTCTGGAACCTCGCGACCGCTACGGTCGCAGGTTCGAATCCTGCCTCGGGCATGGATGTGTGTGACGTCCTTAGGTTAGTTAGGTTTACGTAGTTCTAACTTCTAGGGGACTGATGACCTTAGGAGTTAAGTCCCATAGTGCTCAGAGCCATTTGAAACATTCCACTCGTAAGCCACTGGCAAGACTAAATGTGATAACGTTTGTCTGGAATCTTTAACTCATATAAGACAGTAAACTGGTAAGGATACATCCACATCTACATCCAAAAGATTACTCAGCAATTCATAGTTAATTGTCTGGCAGAGGTTTTATCGAACCATCTTCAAGCCATTTCTCTACCGTTCTGCTTCCGAAAGCCGCTCGGGAAAAACAAGCACTTAAACCTTACAGTCCGAACTGTGGTTTATTTTATCATGATGACCGTTTCTCCCTATATAGATGGGCGCCAACGCAAGAATTTCGCAATCGGAGAAGATATTTGGTGATCGAAAGTTCACGAGAAGATCCTGCCACAACGAAGCACGCCTTTGTTTTAATGAACGCCGCCCCAATTCATGTAGCTTGTCCGTGGCAATCTCTCCCCTATTTCATGATAATACAAAACGAGCTCCTCTTCACCGAACATTTCAATGTCCTCCGTCTGTCAGATCTGATGCCTATTCCACACCGCACAGTGACACTCTAAAACAGGGCGGACAAGCGTAGTGTAAGCAGTCTCCTAATTAGACGTGTTGCATACAGGTGCAGATCCTTCTTCATGATGTTTCTACACGACGATCTCTTACTTCTCATTTGCACAGATAAACGGCATTCATATTTCGTCGGACTTGGTTCCAGGCTTTCCTTCAACCGAGTAAATATGTTTTCGGGTGTTCGATCGCTTTTCGAGTAGTTAAGGATTTTATTCGCTTCATAGCCCGTTTCGCACAATTTTTCCACTGAGCTTTAAATTGGAGAATTTTGCATAGATTTTCCAAAAAAAAACTTCCATTCTTAATTTCTAACGGAAACAATTTCGTATGCGTTATCCACGAAGTGTGCTTTGCATAAGACTCGATAACGAACACGCCCTGTTTTCTCGTGAGGACCATTCTATGCTGCATTTAGTTGATCACTGAACACGTCTGTTCCTCTCCCTCACTCAAACATTATGTCACAGCGAAGTACCCTGGGCAGAGAATGAGGGAGATTCGCATTCGCAGATACGTGACACAATGGACAGGTGGATCGAAATCATAATGTAAAGCTTTATCTGTCGTGGGAAGTTCTCTTTATTAACTCTGAACAACATTTTGACTCATAACTGAACAACAACTTTCAAAGTGCAACGCTAATTATAAGGGCGGTTTTAATGGGTGTTTAAGGAATGAAATACTATGCTCTCTTACAGAGACACCGCGTGCGGTTTAGATACAGATTGCACTTTGTATGGGCTAACACCAGTCTTGGAAAGCAAGAAGTACAAAAGGCATTCTCAACATATTCAGGGTGGCAATATGTCTCTTAGACCTACCTTATGTTCAATGTAGCACGCATGCAAAGAAGTAAGTAACTTGTCCGCCGTAGGCAGTTTGTGAGAACAGCTGTTCTGTTGAAGGCAAGAAATATTCAGTGAACTGTCCTCGGAGTAACAATGAACTTAGACAAAAGATAAGTTAGCACATGGGAAATGAGCATGAAAAGCGTAATGAATGAATGAAAACTGGACAAATAGAGTCTAGAAGAATTCTTGGTTATAATAAGAAATAAGCACGAAAATTAAGCAACAAGAGTACCTACATCCTCCAAGGTAGCACGTGGTAATACAGTGCCACATATTATCAAAAACAGAATAACATGGAACCCAATATAATTTCAGACCCTCACTGTAATTTTAAAGAATTGGGAAAGTGACGTGATCCATATCCTACATCCAAGGATGACTTATGAATCACCGATATGAAACAAAGCTTCCATCGGGACAAAAAGATTAAACCTTGGCTAAAAAGGAAAACACATCAACAGAGTTAAAAACCATTTTACAGAATATAGCACTAAAGCACCACTAGCAGGCACTGTTCACTACGAATTCCTAAATATTGCAGCTTAGAAGTGAGCACCTGCGCAGTACACAGGACAGAGGCGTCTGCAGTTGACAAAATGAGTCATGTTGGCTGCCCCCGGCGTCCACTCGACGAGAAGTGTACGAGTAGGTCAAACGGTCACCGTAAGAGATGTGTTCACAGTCAGTACTGGTGGACGCCTCGTATTGTCCAGGCATGACACAGGCGGCGCAAACACACGACGCTGCTGGTCCCAGACACTACTGCCTTCCATATACAGCATGCCGACACGATCGTGCTGATCCCGACCTGCTAGTGAGATGAACCAGTTCTCAATCTCAGAACAATTCGTCAGACATAATTCGTCAGCCAGCGTAGTTTTTTTTTTTTTTGTTGTCTATTCCATGGGTTGGAGCGAGCTGCTTGATGTGCGCCCCACTGTAGAGAGTCTGTTTCTCTCTTTCTCTCTCTCTTCTCTCTCTCTATCTCTCTCTCTCAAATAGCAGTAGAGCTGGCAGTGGAATACGAGGGAGTACCAATTCGGAGTGTTTAGTAGGGATTTCCAATTCCCGTGTTTGACTTACAGTCACGGGCAACCTAGAGAAAACCTGGATGAGAACAATGGATTTAGAATTATGCACAGTTTATTTGTGAGATAGTGTTGTCAACCGTCCCAAACACGAAGCAAGTATTTGCGTCTGAGCGTCCCAGTTGCCTTATAATAAGTAATATACAAAATGGTACTTGTACGACTGTTATTGATACACTGGATATGTCATTTTTTAAATCTAGCTTTGTTACGTTAAGGTAATACCTATTTTGTGTAACTATTTCATAATTCGCACATTAATAAATGTTTTAAATTGTGTTTACTGCCAGTTTAGCCATGGCCAGAGTTGCGTAAATACTATGAACATAAAACTAATTATCATGATTTCACTATATTCCTGCGTTACACTGCTAAAGAAATACTTCGCATCTGTTGGTTTCCGTAACAGGGTACATTATACTTATACGATACATCACCCCGGCTGCGATTCCAAAGTTAGCGAATATCCCTACACCATGCTGTTAATAAAGCAAATTCTTACGAAAATTCACTTTCTTAATATATTATTTCCAACTATCAAAAAGGGACCAAGCATAATTGGTTCTGTAAATCAGAATTTAAAAAATGGAATCAGATATTTGACCAGTAAATTGAAAGTAAAATATAGATAAGAACAAGAAACATAGGTGCAACATTATCAAAACTATGTGCTACATCCTTAAAAAAATATTTTTAGGTCACTAAACAACGCGGGAGCGTGTACAATAGACAATACATATCGCCGGTTGACTGCAAGCCACTAACTTGGTCAATGTTCGTAAATGTTGTATTACGATTTCTTTGGGAGGCAGATGAAATAATAATTTGATTTACTGTTTAAAATAAGCTGTCGCTCATTATCCTAAAACTGGCGAGAGCTCTTGCCAGAGTTGAGATTTTAATGACCAGCAATGTAAATAACAGAGGAGGTACTTAGGACAGTTCATGATAGATAAGGTATGAAGAAGGCTAATCTCAAATGCATCTACTCAATTGTTTTGGGGACAGTGGGAATGTCAGGTAAATGACATTGGGAAAATGTCATAATATACGTAATTAATTATGATTATTTAGAAATCTATTTAGAAACACATTCCAGAGGAAGTGTGAAGATATAATGAAAGTTTCATTACAGTTTGAAGTATAAAAAATTTTTAAAACAGGGGATGAAAGGCTTTTTGAAAAATTTCGTTAGTAAGGGAATTTTGAAGTATGGACTACGAAAACTCGTATTTGGTTTCTCAGTCAGAACATAAATAATACATGTTTCAGCACTTTTGGAAATAAATAATTACTAGAAAACTACTAAAGGATTTTTCTGCCTAGATCTGTAATAACTAATACTTGACTTTTTGGTTAGAAATTTAAAAAAATCGTGATTTAGTAGTTTCTCGGAATTCAAGCCCTACAGGAGTGTAATAGGAGACGGAAGTTTGTAAGAAAGTATTTCGTTACATTAAAAAATTTTAAAGCTAAATTTATTAAAATTGGTGTTTCACTTCACGGTTAAGTAAAAAGAAATATTTGCTAGGGGATGAATGCTGCAACGGAAATATTTTCACAAGAACGCAAAAGACGTGATTAACAAAAACTTTGGACTCCGCTTTTTGGTCAGAACTGCACTCGGGAAGGATCATGCTTACATGGCCTCAATTAGTGTGAAATGCTTTGAACGTTTTGCATTTTGTGAACAACATAAAAATTCCATTAAATAAATCAAAAAATTCTCTGCATACCATACAGTGTATACGTGCGAACAGTGGTGGCTAAGCTTGCTATGAATATGGAGAAATCACTTAGTCAAAATAATAGCAGTGCCATCAGCGCAAAGCATTCTGAAAATTCTCCAAGAGCACTGGTCACTAGAGCGGTCCTCACCATTCGGGGAAAAAAAGAGATTCCAACACGGGCATCGTTCAGTTACACGGTAAAATGAAGACAAGCAGACAAAGTATTGCCGTAGCGGCAGCACCGATGTTTCCTAGTCCTTCTGCGGTCGTACCTTAGAGCTATCCTCTCAATATCCATTCATTCAGCTCTAACGATATTAGCAAGCAATGAGGTGCTTAAACGGGTGGCTAGTAAAAAGTCATCTGAGGATCCAGTATTCACGAACACTATAACAGGTTGGAGCCTAAGCCGCTGGTCCAAGTGACCTTGGTCTAAAATTTTTCTCGCGGAAGTGGATATTCATTTCTTTACGGCGGTCCGAAAACTGAGAACCATTTCACGCCTTGGGTGCTATTAAATACTTCTGCGTCAAAATAAAGCAGGTGACGGACTAAAGTGGCATTACTTTCAGTGGTCACCAAAACTTGTTTTATGCTGCATTACCGGTGAATTCAATTCGGGAAGTTAAGCTGCCATGCAGTGCAGGACCAAGCATGGTGGCGCAGTGGTTAGAATACTGGACTATCATTCGGAAAGACGACGGTTCAAACCCGCGTCCGGCCATCCGATTTATGTTTCCCGTGATTTCCCTAAATTGCTTCATGCAAACTCCGGGATGGTTCCTTTGAAAAAGGCACGCCCGACTTCCTTCCACATCCTTCCCAAAACCGGTGGAACCGATGACCTCGCTGTTTGGTATCTTACCCAACCAACGCAGTGTAGCCTTCTAACGGCTAACTTCATCCGGGTGTCAAAGCGTGTGGGAGCGTTCAAGTTCCCTCAGAGCACTGACTTTAACAGAAAACCACCCTTTTGACAGTACTTAGTACCGTCTTCTTCCATCTTAGTATCAACTCAAAACATAAAGGAAAATGTCTGCATGCACCTGTATCATGATAGGGTATTTATTATCAGTCGGCCACACAAGAATAGTAAGCGGAATTAATATTCGAATTTGTGCATTCACTAATTACCAAAGTTTCAGAATCGATTCCCTGCACAAAGTGTTTCATGTCGATTAACTCAAATAACTACATGGTTTTATCGACACACAACGCTATTCGATAGGTCGAGAACGTGTGTTTCATGCGGTGTAATTAAAGCCGGAATAATAGTACTATAAACTTTAAAAAATGTTGAGAAGGAGTCTGCAGAGGAGCACTGAAAATATTTTGTGACTACTTCATACGACAGGACCCACACTATACTTCCAATTCCAAAGGCCCATGATACAATCACTATAGAGAAACATATATTACATTAGAATTAAAAAAGGAAACAATATGACACCATGAACCAATTGCAACTTTTAGGCCAAATTACTGAAAAGAGCGATGTTATTTATTTATTTACCTTTTCGGGAAGGTGAAGAGCGTAGATACTGTAGTCCCGGCAGGTGGCAGTTCTGTGGTGTTTTGGGGGATGTTTGTACCACTACTTGAGCCCACTAATTGAGGCAAACCCGAACATGAACCTGGGATGTTCATTTCTACATTTTCGGTAACAGGGTGGCCACCAATCTTTGAAAGATTGAAAACCGCGTAAAAGCCTGGAAAAGACCTTGAATTTCCGCGACAAATCTGGATTTTTTAAAAAATGTTCATGACTTCATTTTTGTATACGAAAATATTTTCAAATCAATGTATGGCCTTTTTAAGAAGCATTGGAATACTACACTACGTATTTCGACATTAGCTGAGTATTTCCATCTCAGTGTCTTCACCAATACGATTCAACGTCTCTCCCGACGTGGCTCTGTTCATGAGACGCATTGTTATCGGAGCGTCTATGTGCGAAAACGCAGCTTGAATGAAAGGCTTTATTGGTCTACACTAAATTCTCGCATTTCAGCTATCTTAGACACCGCCCAAGTATGAGATCTGTTAATCACAGATAAGTTTTCTTTTTCTTGAGTCTGTGTTGGAAAATCTCTCCCAGGAAACACACACTTGCAAGCATTTTGATAATTCGAACTTAAACCATCGTAGAAGTTGGCATTGATCTTTTGTTATTAATAATGATAGATAGTTCCTGTGGATGACTTTACATTGGCCGTGTTAAATGTAAACGCAATTTCGTGTTGTCATGGTAGCATGTTTTTAACATGTTGATTATCAGCCAAAAAGATGTGAGCATGACCACGAAAACACACGAATTCAGCTGGAAGGTGGGTTTTCTTCAGTTATGATTTATTCCTTCAACAGCAATTTTTTTTACAGTACATGCTGCTAGACAGCATGTAGCGCATACACAGAGCTGAAATCTCATATATGCAGTGCCTTCTCACGCTTCTATCTACTTGCACTATGCCTGATGGTGCACAAGCAGTGGGAGCTAGCAGCCGGAATGTACCCAGAATAATTTTTCTGGCGCTGTCAAGTTGCCAGATTCGACTACACGCATAGCTGTCTCAATACACTGGGGGTACACTTCACGTGACTCTTGTTTTGTTTGTGACGCGTTTTCAATCGTTTCGAAGCTATTGCAGTTCCCGCGTTAAGGTATTTCACGTTTACACTTCAATGTTAATAGTACGGAAAGCATATCAGATGTTTATCCATCACTATGCGCGGGAATCCAACCAGAAATAGGACGAGAAGCTTTTAAACAGTGCAGAGACCAAACACGCATTTCTACGTCATCGCAGTTGCGCATGTGCACTAAAGCTTTAGTGCTTGAAAGTAGCGCTCTGGCAGCTGCTTAAACGAACCAATGGTTACACCTCTTGCGAGAGTAGCGCCATCTACATCTTGGAAGAATGCAACGGAAACCTTCAATAACGGAAACGGATGGTGGTAATCGAATGCGTATTTGAACAAGTTCATGACATTTTCAGAGTGCTGTGTTTTTCATTCACGTCTAAAGAGAGTATAACTCGATACCAGAGAACGCACGAGTCAGTTTATCGATGGGTTACGCGTAACAGAAAATTACAAACGAATGGATTATGCTCTTGGTCCAGCGCAGCTATAAATATTTCGAAAGTGGAAAAAAGTGCTGTAAACTTGCTGACAGCAAAAAACATAAACTTTCCGCAAACAAATGGAAGACTTTCCTGATAAATGCATGTATGTATGCAACGCCAGAAACCTGATACAATGAAAATTCAGCCCCAAACCAGCGAACAAGCTATTTTTTATAAAATTTGTTATTGCAACGATATCATCGTCTTTAGTGAAACTAAACTTCTAATTGTTGTTGTTTATAGGTCCCCGAACTCGACTTCAGAGCATTTCTGCTCAAGCTAGAGAAGGTTCTTGATTCACATTGTAGGAAGTACCAGAAATTAGTTATATGGGGTGACTTCAGTATTAATTTTGCATATGATGGTGCAGGATGAAGGATGTAGGTAGATCTCCTAACTTCACATGTTCTAATACAGACTATCTTTTTTGCAACTAGGGTGCATGGGAACAGTAGCGTAGCCATAGACAATATTTTTATTCACTCTTCATTACTAGATGGGCATTCTGTTAGACATTCAGAGTTGTTGTTGTTGTTGTGGTCTTCAGCACTGAGACTGGTTTGATACAGCTCTCCATGCTACTCTATCCTGCGCAAGCCTCTTCATCTCCCAGTACCTAATGCAACCGACATCCTTCTGAATATGCTGGTCTCCCTCTACGGTTTTTACCCTCCACGCTGCCCTTCAACACTAAATTGGTGATCCCTTGATGCCTCAGAACGTGTCCTACCAACCGATCCATTCTTCTAGTCAATTGGTGCCACAAACTCCTCTTCTCCCCAATTCTATTTAATACCTCCTCATTAGTTATGTGATCTACCCATCTAATCTTCAGCATTGTTCTGTAGCACCACATTCCGAAAGCTTCTAATCTCTTCTTGTCCAAACTACTTATCGTCCATGTTTCCCTCCCATACACGGCTACTCTCCATAAAAATACTTGACTTCCTGACACTTAACTGTATACTCGATGTTAACAAATTTCTCTTCTTCAGAAACGCTTTCCCTGGCATTGCCAGTCTACATTTTATATCCTCTCTGCTTCGACCATCATCAGTCATTTTGATACCCAAATAGCAAAACTCCTTTACTACTTTAAGTGTCTCAGTTCCTTAATCTAATTCCCTCAGCATTACCCGACTTAATTCGACTACATTCCATTATCCTCGTTTTGCTTCTGTTGATGTTCATCTTATATCCTCCTTTCAAGACCCTGTCCATTCCATTCAACTGCTCTTCCAAGTCCTTTGCTGTCTCTGACAGAATTACAATGTCATCGGCGAACCTCAAAGTTTTTTTTTCTTCTCCATGTATTTTAATACTTACTCCGAATTTTTCTTTTGTTGCATTTACTGCTTGCTCAGTATACAGATTGAATAACATCGGGGAGAGGCTACAAACCCTGTCTCACTCCCTTCCCAACCACTGCTTCCCTTTCATGTCCCTCAACTCTTATAACTGCCATCTGGCTTCTGTACAAATTGTAAAAAGCTTTTCGCTCCCTGTATTTTACCCCTGCCACCTTCAGAATTTTAAAGAGAGTATTCCATTCAACAGTGTCAAAAGCTTTCTCTAAGTCTACAAATGCTAGAATCGTAGGCTTCTACCAGTTTTTCCATACGTCTGTAAAGAATTCGCGTTAGTATTTTGCAGCCGTGACTTATTAAACTGATAGATCAGTAATTTTCACATCTGTCAACGCCTGCTTTCTTTGGGATTGGAATTATTATTTTCTTCTTGAAGTCTGATGGTATTTGGTCTGCCTCATACATCTTGCTCACCAGATGGTAGAGTTTTGTCTGGACTGGCTCTCCCAAGGCTCTCAGTAGTTCTAATGGAATGTCTACTCCCGGGGCCTTGTTTCGACTTCCAGTGCTGTGTCAAACTTTTCACGCAGTATCATATCTCCCATATCATCTTCATCTACATCCTCTTCCATTTCCATAACATTCTCCTCAAGTACATTGCCCTTGTATAGACCCTCTATATACTCCTTCCACCTCTCTGCTTTCCCTTTTTTGCTTATAACTGGGTTTCCATCTGAGCTCCTGATATTCACACAAGATATTCAGAGTATCATGCGCAAATTTTAACACTAAGTCTTTTGTACACAAACAAATGTCACATATAATTACAAACTATATAGGAAAATTAATCCAACGGCAATAGAGAGTTTTTTAAAGTTCTTCAAGGAACAAGAGTGGTAGGTTGTTTCTAATGCCGATAATATAGATAGCAAATATAACACTTTCCTTAACACATTTTTCATGATCTTTGAGAGTTACTTTCCATTTGAACGTTCTAAACGGAGTACTAGCGGTAAAAGGCAGCCTGGGTGGCTGACTAGTGGGTTAAGGATATCATGTAGAAAAAAGCAGGAATTATATCAAATTGTAAGACGCAATCAAAATCAAGCTACAGTAGCCCATTACAAACGGTACTGTAAGGTGCTTACAATGTTATTACGAAGGCAAAGAGTGTGATGTATGTAAATAGAATACCTAATTCACAGGATTAAATTAAAACCATGTGATCAGTTGTAAATGAAGTGTGGTCAGCAGCACAAGGTTGATGATATGAAGTCAGTTCGTAGTAAAAATATTTCTGTTACTTATAAATCAAATATATCTACAGTATTTAACAATCTTTTTCTGAGCATTGCTGGTGAATTAAATAAAAATTTAGTCTCTGCAGCTAATCCGAGATCGATGTCTGAAATACTCCTCTGTGATACCGACAAGGAGGAGATTGAGTCAATAATTGAATCACTGAAGACTGAGGACTCTCATGGATATGATGGAGTGCGTAACAGAATATTAAATTACTGTGCTGCACACGTTAGTACTGTATTTAGTCATATTTGTAATTTTTCCTTTCGGAATGGTAAATTTCCTGAATGATTAAAATACTCAGTAGTAAAGCATCTTTTTAAAAAGGGAGAAAGGGATAATGCAGACAATTTTAGACCTACTTCTGTGCTATCAGTGTTTGCTTCAATTATTGAAAAGGTTGTGTGTTTAAGGATAAGTGATCTTTTTATATCACACAATTTGCTATCAAATCCACACTTCGGCCTTAGAAATCGTTTACAAAATGAAAATGCTATATTCTGTTTTCTCTGTGAGGTACTGGATGGGTTAAACAAGCTGTTCCGAACGCTAGGCATATTTTTTGATTTAACTAAGGCGTTTGATTGTGTTGATGACAAAATATTGGTCCAGACGTTGGACCATTACGGATTGGTTAACCTCTTACTTTTGCAACAGACAGAAAAACGTCATTATTCACAGTGTTGAGAACGGCTGTGATGTGGGGTCTGAGTGGAGTACAGTCAAATGGGGTGTGCCCCAGGGATCAGTGTTGGGGCCACTCCTATTCCTTCTTTACGTAAATGGGCAACTCTAAAATATTTCTGTTTGCTGATGACACTAGGTTGGTAGTAAAGGATGTTGTGTGCAACATTGGCTCTGTTTCAAATAGTGCAGTCCATGACATAAGTTCATGGCGTGTAGAAAATAAACTAACTCTAAATCACAGTAAGACTCAGTTTTTACAGTTTCTAACACACAATTCAAAAAAACCGGACATTTTAATTTCACAGAGTCGGCATGTGATTAGTGAAACTGAACAGTTGAAATTTATAGGTGTTCAGATAGTAAACTGCCTTGGAAAACCCGCGTTCATGATTTTGTTCAAAGACTTAATGCTGTCATTCTTACTATTCGAATGGTATCTGAAGTAAGTGGTCGTTCGACACGAAAAGCAGTCTGCTTTGCTTATTTACATTCGCTTATGTCGTATGGTATTATATTTTGGGGGTAATTCTTCCCATTCTAAAAGGATATTTTTGGCTCAGAATCGGTTGGTTCGGGCAATAAGTGGTGTAAGTTCACGATCCTCTTGTCGACGCCTCTTCACAAGTCTGGGTATTTTGACGTTCGCCTCTCAACATATATATATAAGATCATAACTGAAAAATAAACATAGACGTGCCATTTCATGTTTGAACCCCTCAAGAGCAATAAATCAAGAAATGGCTGTGCCTTGAAATTCTTGTCTTTCGTGAAAGTTTACCTGGCGTAAAACAGATCGTGTTAAATAAGAATTTGTCAATATTCGTACCAATGCTCATTTTCAAAAAGAAATCAAATGGTATAAAAGAGGTGAAAATAGTTTGGATGAATTTTTGATGAACGTGGTTAAATTGTTACAAAAAGAATGTTATAACTTTGCAGAACTTCTCAAAATCATTTTTATACTTTCGCATGGAATTGCTGTTGTGGAACGAGGTTTTCCAGTAAATTATGAATGAGAATGAGAATAGTCTTGTCTCTGAAAGACACATTTATGTTGTGATACATGTTGTTGGCGATGTTGACAATTTTAAAATCGATGAAAGTATGATTCTGTTATGGGTAAGCGAAGTCATTGTATAAAGACGACAAAAAGGAAAAAAAAACAACTAAGTGAAACTGAAAACCAACAAGAACAAGAATTTTCCAGAGAAAGAATGCAGTCTGAAATTAAAACGTTAGAATGTAAGAAAACAAAAATGTTGGTTGAAGCAGATAAAATTGCTGCAGAAATTAAACATTTGAGAAATTAGTTTTCATCTAGGTATTGTTGTTGGCTTTTTATCATATTGTTACAATGCAATATAAATTATAATAGTTTATAAATGTTCCAAGTTATTTCTCCGTCAATCTTATCATTTATAGAGTCGAAAGCAGAATTTTTTTACAGATGTTACGGGATTTTATAAAATATTGTTAAAACTATTAAAAATAAAACAATATAACTAAAATTACACAAATCTAGCAAACTCCCAATTATATGGTTTGCAGAGCATCCGTGTATATTTCTGTGTGTTTTCAGAACCGTAAATACCTAAAAAACGAAGCATCTTAATTAGAACAAAATAATGTTTCCGTTTAAAATGCACTATTGTACCGGGAACGCATGTGTTACTGGCGGGCACTCTATGACGACGAATCCTACACGTCCGTTGTTTCTGAAATATTATTTTCCATTTCCCATTTCATCTCCTCTTAATTCCTGAACTTTAAACTTTCAATATTCCCCATCAGGCATACGTTATATTACGCGCATTAGGCATTACATTTCGTTGGTTTGGTGCTAGAGTTTTGCAGGACAAAACTTGTTTGACTACATGGATTTTTTTTAAAGGCCATCGTTGGGAAAAATATAAATGAAAATCTGAAACAGAAAAATTAGCTGTTCATTTCCTGAAAGTACAGTACATCATACGAGATGCAGTAGGTTTTTAAACGTTATTTTGGAAATGAATTGTCAGTCACCTCTCTCTCTCTCTCTCTCTCTCTCTCTCTCTCTCTCTCTCTCTCTCTCTCTGTGTGTGTGTGTGTGTGTGTGTGTGTGACCTTAGTATATATTTCACAGTATGTCCAGTCGAATTGAAACGTGCAGGTTAACTACGCAGAGAACAGGGAATGAGCTGGGTGTGTGTTGACTGCATCAGACACCACTTCACCTCTTATCTTGACACACTTAAAGTGGTGAGAATTCATATTTATTGATGAATATTCAAATTGCTGTATCCCACGTCATAGTTCATGGCTCACCACATAATTTGCTCAAAAACAGCCCTTGCACTGATCTGCCACTTCATATTGCACAGTGTAGGTGAGTAGACAAACTGAGAAAAGCAGTATGTGTAATATACGAGTTCTTGCGAAGTATTGGTTATCTAATCACACAGTGACATTCCTTTGCAATGTTACTTATAATCCGTCTTGATTGCAGAAATGTTTATTCACATGACTGGTTTCGATTCCTCTAGAACCATCTTCGGATCTGAAACGACAACAATACTAATTTAGTATCACACAAATGCAAACCTCTTTCATGCTATCCGATCAGCATCAAATGTACCAGAACCTACCTGCAATTTCGGTTACAGGAGTAACCCATCCACACACAGCAACCTTTACATGCTGCGTCACATTAAATTGGTTCGCAGAATGCACGTCATTTATATTAATTATAAAACTATTACGACAGGTGGCGTCTGGTACATCCGTTATATTACATATGCACATACTGTATTAAGCAGATTTTTTCTAATTTACTTTTATCTCTAAAAATAATTAGTTAAAATCGTAGTTGTCACCATTAAAATCTGTACTTGTCAAAATTAAAATACACAATAAAATTATCATTTTTGGACGATGGAAAACAAAGGGCGGTTTCTATATCCATGGCGCTGGTGTAGACTTATTTCCCTCCGTGGTCTGCTTCCGTGCTTCCCGCTATTTCGGTGCTGTGCCGTGAGCCGTTCAGTCGTCTGATGTCCATCGCCGTAGGTACGAGGGCCGTGCAGGAGGGCCCCGTCAACGGCGTTAGGCGCTGCACACATCTTCCAGGTGTTTCACCGTGAATCATCTCTCATCCTTCGGCTTGGATTTCTAGACACAACAGTGATCATCTCAGTAAGTCGTCATAAATACTAAAATAGGCGTTACGATTGAACTCGCTTTGGTCGTTGAGGATTAAATCCGGATCTTTCTCTTAGTGCGTGTATATTTCAACTTCTTCCGAAATGTTAAGAACCCGTCCCTTATGAGCTCTATGTAGGATGTCTAAGTTCTGTTCAATGTTCGTGACTGAGTGCTTTAAGGCAGACATATGTGCCCCAAACGCTGTTTTGTTTTCAGAGTAAGTGTGCTCCCTGAATCTGGTCTCAAAGTTCCTACCAGTCTTCCCTATATATTGTCTACAGCACTCATCACATTTGATCTTACATACACCCGAATACTGAAATTTATTCCTACTATTACATATTTTGTGCAATAAATAATTGAAAGTGTTCCCGGACTTTATGTACACCTGTATTTTAAAAAAGTGCTGCTGGTTGTTTTCAGCACAGTATTTTTGCTAAACTCAGTTAGGTAAAAATAAGTTACTTGGCAACCTCGAAAATAATTATTTTAACCAGGAAGAAACTAGACTTTGAACATTAAAATTTGGTAGCGACCCCGGTTAACAAGCGGTTGCTCATTCTCCTAAATCTTCATGATGAGAGTGCCGTAGACATTCCCGTCTTTCAAGATCATAAGAGCCACATTCTTAGGCACGTACATACATTCCTGGTCTGACATACTGTAGCAAACGGTTAGCTTTCCAAATAAAACGTCCTTTTCTTCTTCGAAAACGTCTGACACAATTTGGAACCCCGGGTATGGCATAAAAATCAAGATCGCTGCGATTATGTAGCCTCAATGCGTGGCTTGAGTAACACATTTCATAGTTGAAGTAGCCTCCAGACTCCATTCCTGGGCGAAATAAGGCGACTGTGAAAAATACAAGCGGCGTTTCACGGTTTTAGCGTGATGTCTTCTGGAGGGGGCGAGGGGGGGGGGGGGGGGGGTGTACTAATTTTATATCCGGTGGGTTTACTTTGTATTTCATGTAAAGAATGTCTCACTGGTTTCCAAATTTAAAATTTTCCTATGGCATTTATACTAAACTAGCGACCCATCCCCGGCTCAGCACTGGTGGTACTTATAGGCCCGTGCAACGTGCTTATAATACGCACTGACATACACAGAACTTCTCTGTGAATCAGTCTATGTAATAGTGAAAAACCGGTAAAACACCTACAACAGTTTCTATGATTAGCCTTGCCATACAGACAGGAAAACTCGACTAGGCACTTCAATCTTCATTATTTATACATACACACAAACTTTCCTCATGGATCGGTTTTGTATTGGTGAAAACAGTGTAAAAATCTTACAGTAGTCCCTGAGATTAGTCTTCACATATAGGCGGCGGAAGACTTCAATTTCTAATATGTACAGGTTGTACATACTTCATTGTTAATGATGGTCACTGTGAAAAATTAGCAAAGCAGCGGAAATCTGTGCTTTCTGAAAGCATAAGAAAACATCTTACAGAACTCACCTGGGAGTTCTAAGAAACTGTACCTCATCTGAGGCTGTTTTGGATGACATCGTCACGAACCAGAAAGATCCACATGCTGATGCATCTAGTTTCCATACTTCCTACGACATGCTATGGTTTAGACTGTTCTACGAAAAACTATGGCTATTGACGTCTGGGAAAAGAAACCCTCAGGGTATCCATTTCCCTTAGCTGCGCTTGGAAAGCTCTGGGCAGCAAACCCTCGCTGATCAATGTACCCCATGTCTCTTCCTTTCAGAAGGCGTGAGTTTGGGGATGGGGTCTGTGTGTGCTATACGTTTATTTGGGTACATCCGTCGGTCTGTCAGTTCCTGTCGGAGCTTAGTCAGTGTAGAAGTTGAGAGAAGTTGCTCTTCTAGTTAAAGCTACGTCTACAGCCCTCCAAAGTAGTCCTCTGCCAGTGGAATGGCGTGTGGTCAGTACATTACTCTTCCAGCCTTTGGCAGTTTAGCAAACTTTGAGCCGCTACATCGCAGTCGGGAAGCTCTCCAGTTGGCATCAGATGGCTAAGTGTACAATGTTCCAGTCCTCCCACTATGGAAAAATTGATGACAGCACTGATAACCGAACTCGGGTCTCTTGCATAGCAGTTAACACGCTGGGGACTGGGGTGTTCCAGTAGCCGTGTACCAGAGGTCGCTACAGTAGCGATGCGTTCTCAGTGACTACAATAATGTGTAGATGGTACCCTTTCTCGAGAAGGAATGTCGAACACATGCCCAAAACTACCAGCCAGCGGCTCTGTGGAATTTTTCAACATGGTTTATGCTCGCCTGTTATGTCACTTCTGGAAATTGCAACCTCCTTCGTGGAAATCAACATGGAGTTTGCAGAGAACGATCGTGTGAATCCGAGATCACTCCGTTTGTCCACGACACACAGAAGGCAGCAGGTACAGGCCTCCAATTTATCCTGTATTCCTCGATTTCCTAATGAACACAACACGAGCGTATCTGTATGATTGCTCTGAAGGGTTTCTAGCAAACATAACGCATTATGCCGCTCTTAATAGAAGATTTCTGGCATAAAAAGTACTTTCGGGAGTACCACGTGGGATTGCTATAGGACCAATACTATTCACAGTATATTCACTGCAGAGCCAAAGAAACTAGTTGTTGTCGTTGCTGCACTTCAGAGACTGGTTTGATGCAGCTCTCCATGCTACTCTATCCTGTACAAGCTTCGTCATCTCCCAGTACCTACTGCAACCGACATCCTTCTGAATCCGCTTAGTGTATTCATCTCTTAGTCGCCCTCTACGATTTTTACCCTCCACGTTGCCCTCCAATGCTAAATTTGTGATCCCTTGATGCCTCGAAACATGTCCTACCAACCGATCTCTTCTTCTCGTCAAGTTGTGCCACAAACTCCTCTTCTCCCCAATTCTATTCAGTACCTCCTCATTAGTTATGTGATCTACCCATCTAATCTTCAGCATTCATCTGTAGCACCACATTTCGAAAGCTTCTATTCTCTTCCTGCCCAAACTATTTATCGTCCATGTTTCACTTCCATACATGGCTACATTAGATACGAATACTTTCAGAAACGACTTCCTGATACTTAAATCAATACTCGATGTTAACAAATTTCTCTTCTTCAGAAACGCTTTCCTTGCCATTGCCAGTCTCCTTTTTACATCCTATCTACTTCGACCATCATCAGTTATTTTTCTCCCCAAATAGCAAAACTCATTTACTACGTCAAGTGTCTCACTTCGTAATCTAATTCCCTCAGTATCACCTGATTTAATTCGACTACATTTCATTATTCTTTTGCTTTTACTTATGTCCATTCCGTTCAACTGCTCTTCCAGGTCCTTTGCTGTCTCTGACAGAATTATAATGTCATCGGTGAACCTCATTTACTACTTCTCCGCCCGCATCTCGTGGTCGTGCGGTAGCGTTCTCGCTTCCCACGCCCGGGTTCCCGGGTTCGATTCCCGGCGGGGTCAGGGATTTTCTCTGCCTCGTGATGGCTGGGTGTTGTGTGCTGTCCTTAGGTTAGTTAGGTTTAAGTAGTTCTAAGTTCTAGGGGACTTATGACCACAGCAGTTGAGTCCCATAGTGCTCAGAGCCATTTGAACCATTTTTTGAACTACTTCTCCATGGACTTTAATTCCTACTCCGAATTTTTCTTTTGTTTCCTTTGCTGCTTGCTCAATATACAGACTGAATCCTAACCACTGCGTCCCTTTCATGCCGCTTGACTCTTATAACTGCCATATGGTTTCTGTACAAATTGCAAATAGCCTTTCGCTCCCTGTATTTTAGCCCTGCCACGTTCAGAATTTGAAAGAGAGTATTGGAGTCAACACTGTCAAAAGCATTCTCTAAGTCTACAAATGCTAGAAACGTAGGTTTGCCTGTCCTTAATCTATTTTCTAAGACAAGTCTTAGGGTCAGTTTTGCCTTACGTGTTCCAGTATTTCTACGGAATCCAAAATAATCTTGCCGTGGTGTTCTAGGCGCTGCAGTCCGGAAGCGCGAGACCGCTACGGTCGCAGGTTCGAATCCTGCCTCGGGCATGGATGTGTGTGATGTCCTTAGGTTGGTTCGGTTTAACTAGTTCTAAGTTCTAGGGGACTAATGACCTGAGAAGTTGAGTCCCATAGTGCTCAGAGCCATTTGAACCAAAATAATCTTCCCCGAGGTCGGCTTCCACCAGTTTTCCCATTCGTCTGTAAGGAATTCCTGTCAGTATTTTGCAGCCGTGACTTGTTAAACTAATAGTTGGAAGAAACTGCTACACCTGCTTAATATCGTATAGGGCCCCCGCGAGCACGCAGAACTGTCGCAACACCATATGGGATGGACTCGACCAGTGTCTGGCTCAAATGGTTCAAATGGCTCTGAGCAGTATGGGACTTAACATCTATGGTCATCAGTCCCCTAGAACTTAGAACTACTTAAACCTAACTAACCTAAGGACATCACACAACACCCAGTCATCACGAGGCAGAGAAAATCCCTGACCCCGCCGTTAATCGAACCCGGGAACCCGGGCGCGGGAAGCGAGAACGCTACCGCACGACCACGAGCTGCGGACGACCAGTGTCTGCTGGAGGGAATGGACGCCATGAATCCTACAGGGCCGTCCATAAATCCGTAAGGGTACGAGGGGGTGGTGATCTGTTCTGAACAGCAATTTGCAAGGCATCCAAGATATGCACAATAATGTTAATGTGTGGGGTATTTCCTGGGCAGCGGTGTGTTTAAACTCAGAAGAGTGTTCCTGGAGCTGGTCTTTAGCAATTTTGGACGTGTGGGATGTCGCTTTGTCCTGCTGGAATTGATCGATGCACAATGGACATGAACGGATGCAGATGATCAGACAGGATGCTTACGTATGTGTCCCCTGTCAGAGTCGTATCTAGACGTACCAGGGGTCCCACATCACTCCAACTGCACGCGCCCCACACCATTATAGAACCTCCACCAACTTCAACAGTCTCCTGATGACATGCACGGTCCATGAATTCATGAGGTTGTCCCTATACCCATACACGTTGATCCGCTCCATTTGAAAAGAGACTCGTCTGACCATGCCACATTTTCCACTCATCAACAGTCCAACGTCGGTGTTGACGGGTACAGCCGAGTCGTAAAGCTTTGTGTCATGCAGTCATAAAGGGTACACGAGTGGGCCTTCAGCTCCGAAAGCCCATATCGATGGCGTTTCATTGAATGACTCGCACGCTGAGACTTGTTGATGGTCCAGCATTAAAATCAGCAGCAGTTTGTGGAAAGGTTGCTCTCCTGCCTCACTGAATGATTCTCTTCGTCGTCGCTGGTCCCGTTCTTGCAGGATCCTTTCCCAGCTGGAGCGATATACGAGACTTTATGTTTTACCCGATTCCTGGTACTCACGGTACACTCTTGAAATGGTCGTACGGGAAAATCCCCACTTCATCGCTACCTTGGACATGCTGTTCCCACTGGTCGTGCGCCTACTATAACACCACGTTCATACTCACATAAATCTTGATAACGTGTCATTGTAGAAGCAGTGAGCCGTGTGTCGGCTCTCAACATATATCGCGCTGTTAAGATTGTTCTGAGTCCTTCCATTCCATCGTTAATTGATTCTTTCGTATTTATCGTTGTGCTGCGTACGATTCTGTTGAGATTCCCCTCTGGCGGCGTGTCTGGTCTTATCGATCTTCGAGTCGTTGCTTCCTGTTAGCCTTGTGTAAGGGAATAAGATCTCTGGGGGGATGGCCGGTTGGTTGCCTAGCGGTGACGAGTCGGTCGGTCGGTTTTTAAAATCGGGAATTAGAGAAGGTCGTACGATGAGACCGCGGCGTGGCGTGGCGGTGGAGAGTTGGCTGTTGTTCCGAGAAGCCGCGTGGTCTATTTTTGCTGTGCAAGACGAGTGGGACGACTTGACGGGAGAAGGCTGTAAGCTCTTTCTGTGAGCACCCGGGGCCACTGCTGTGGTTCCGAGTCACTACTTGCTGTGGGCTGCAACGGATGTCTTTACATTTTCCGTCTGGAGGCGGGAATGATGGACTAGTACCTCGCCTAACCTGAGGAGTGGTATTTCGCCGCCGTGGGTGCAGAGAAGACGAGGGCTCCGGTGACAGAGCGCGTGGCTGCGTGACTGTGCCCAGTTGGGTACGCTGGCGACGTGGACACGGTCGGGTGTGAGGAACCTTTGCATCGGAGTTCACCTGCTGCTTCTCTGATAAACTGCAAGTTGGTTAAAGGTTTAGATGTTAATTGAAGAATTTTGGTTTGTGCAACCAGCGTCTTTTCTGCCTTGTGGCCTCCTGCGTTCGGGTCGCCGGTGTATTTAGAGACAGTGATCTTTTCCGCTTCTTATTAGTACTGCCCGGTAGGAAGTGTATTTTTGGGGAGTGATTATTGTTTTAGATTACATCTTTTCTGCGTCGTAGCCTCCTGCGTTCGGATTTACTGTCCCTGTCGCCGGTGTAGTTATAGACAGTGATCTTTTGCCTTCTTATTAGTACTGCCTGGGAGGAAGCGTATTTTTGGGCAGGGGTTATGGTTCCTGATTTGATTCCTCCTCCTCCCCTGGCCTCGCGTGAGGTCGATGTGATTGCTGAATGTGAGGCGTTGTGGGTCTGTTAGTCCGCTTCTAGCCTGAGCATCCTTCGGGAGACAATTGTGGCCGTCCTTACACCCGGTCCGTTAATTATTTCTATCCCAGGACATTTTGGTGGCAGGACATGGTATTAAAGTTGTTAGTTATTGTAAAATGTTAAATGGTTGTATTTTACTCTGATTGTTTCTGGCCAGAGTCTAAAAAGGTTAAGTTTGCCTCTCATTGGTGGGTTTTTAAAATTACGTGGCTTTAAAATTGTTAGTTATTGTAAAAGGTGAATGACTGTATCTTTACTTTGATTGTTTTAATCTACGTGGCATCCTTTGAAAATGCTAGTTCTGCCTCCCTGTTAGCGAGTCTTTGTAATTTAATATCTCGTTGTGCCAAAGTTTAAAAGAAGTTGGCTCCCTACATTTTCGGTAGCGAAATTGTATGCAAATTGGTGGTTTTTTGTTTCATTACTTGGAAAGTTTTAATTTTGTTATTAAATGCTTTATAAAAGCCTGTTTTAAGTAAAATGGCTTTGCTATTAACGGTAAAGTAACGTTTTCAATTTCATTACTTGGAAGATTTTGATTTATCAAATGTTTCATCAAAGTCGGTTTTAAGTAAAATGGCTTGGCCGTTAACTGTAAAGTAAATTGTTTTGAAAAGGCACTCATGCCTACTAGCTTTTTGGATCTGTTCCTGGTCAAGTGATAAAGAAATGACTTCTGATGGTTGAAGTAATCAATAAAGCGATTGTAAATTCCAACTCGACACTAACGAACTAATTTTGGCCCCGTTTCCCAGCTGGGGGTTTTATTTGATTAATCGTAAATCCTGTCTAAAACCGATCTAACAACTGCGCCAGACACTTGGTGTCTTATACAGGCCTGTTTACGTATCTCTTTATTTGAATACGCATTCCTATACGACTTTATTTGGCGCTTCAGTGTACAAGTGATCTAGTGGATGACGTGAGAAACTGCTTGTAGGTTTTTGTGGATGATGCTGCTGTGTACAGAAAACAAAATATTTGATCACGTGAACATACACAACCAGTGGAGGCTGCTCTGTAAGAGCACAAAAGCACGTGAACACCCTAACTTTTGACATCTTTATTTTTTTTTGTTATTTTTCTTTGAATGATGTTAAACGTAACGTAGAGGCAGTAATCTGAAATACATGGCAATAAATCTTTTGCGCTATGCTACATTGTTACTCCACATTTCGTTAAACTTGGCATCAGGGTCGTGACCACACCTTCAGTTGTGCAAGTTTCAAGGAGCTTTCGGGCATGCGCTTCTGTCGTGACGTAGTTGCCTTATGGATCAAATATGTACGGATTTGATAAACATTGTACACAATTCATGGCGTGCAGAGCTGGCCTTCACCATTTAGCTACAAGTTTACATCAATGTCACCATGTGGTACCACACTGCAGTGGACTTTTATATTGGTTCGCTTGGCATAAACCCCACTAGACGGTAGCACACTCTTCTGAAATACCAATTCACTATATAGTATATGTCAGTATATATTATAGTTACAATGACAGAAAAACCAATTTTGTCAGTTTTCAAATGAGATATAGTATATTAACTTTCGAATTTTATCGTACTGTAAGCCATTTGAGGCGCCGAGGATCGTAAAGCATATCATCGTTGATTCTGAGAGTGTGGCATTTATTCATGCTTCTGACATCTGTTGAACTTACGGTTGGTCAGGCTCATCTGTGCTTTAAGCCCACTGTATACATAAACATTCACGAGAAGCTGTGTCACTTGTTTGCCTGACATTCGCTTAAATGTGTGGCTGACGACGGTGGTTCTCAGCGCCACATCTGTATTCAAGTCAAGTGACAATGCTGTTAGACATTCCTGCCTGAATTTAATCATTTCCACAAACGTCAATTCGGAGTTGGTTGTTTACTGTTCTGGAATCGGCTTTCGCGTGCAGTGTCAACGTGAACTGTTGAATCTTTTTGTGCTAACAGAAAATTACCAGGATAAGTTACTCGCAAAGGACCTAAAGCCTCCCAGAACAGATCAATTGAATCAGCGATGAAATCAAATAAGCGAGCGTACAAGTGAACATTTAACGAAGAATTGTTTAATAAGCGTAAGTTGTTATGTAGGTGCAACGTCAGAATGTCCCGGAAGTTAATTCGTGGAATAATACCTATGTTACAGATTGTGTAGATTGTCCGAAAAACTAAAAAAGCCCGAAAACTCCTCTTACACAAAAATGCGAAACGGGGAGTAACGAAACTTTAAACATTAATCCGTTCTTTTCTTGAACTGTATTTATTTATGTACAGAACTACAAAGTTCCACAAAATAGTTCTTTCTTTTTCAGGCAAGTTATGCGTATTATTATTTATTTATATTGTTTAGACCCATAGAGGATCATATAAAGCAAACTATGACCTGCGGCTATTATTTTTCTTGTTCTTCCAGAATTGTTTCATCATCCCGCTATGCTTAGCTCGACGTTCAGATGCCTAGTTTCTTCTAGGTACCTTGGGTTTGTCTTCTGAGAAAATTAGCCTGCTGTAGACCTTATGTCTGAAGACGTTTCGATTTTCGATGCCTGTCGGTGTGATGTTGGCATTTTTAGATCAATTTTACCTGTTTTACCCAGACTGTTGTCTTCTTCAGTTTATGTAAGTACGTCAAAATTTTCTTTGTTAGTCGGTTGTTATGTAGTCTCATGAACTGTCCGTAGAATTTCAGTCGTCGTCTGCGGAAATCGGTTTCGATGCTGGAATGAAAAAAATAGTTCAAATGGCTCTGAGCACTATGGGACTTAACGTCTGAGGTCATCAGTCCCCTAGAACTGAGAACTACTTAAACGTAACTAACCTAAGGACACCAGAGACATCTGTGCCCGAAGCAGGATTCGAACCTGCGACCGTAGCGGTTCCAGACTGTAGCGCCTAGAACCGCTCGATGCTGGAATATTTGAAGAGCTTATTTCAATAGTGATACAAGTCCTTTTTTGTTCATATTGAGATACAGAGCTCTAAAGTTAATTGAGCGCTGAAAAATCTGCAGTTGAGATACCAGAAATATAGAAGCATATGGCTTCTTGCTAGAGATGAACGTTTCTTTCTGTTTGTTTGGCTCATTGATTTCAGAAGCATTATGGACAGAGAAGTGGAGGTAATAGACTTGTACCACTATTGAAATAAGCCATTTTTCTGTGACTGTGTGTGACTGTAGACGGTACCTTTCTTCTGTGAGTTTTGGGCCAAGGATTTTTCGAATGATTTTTCTTTCAGCCTTTTTCATATTTTCGAGGTCACCTTTGTAATTAAAGTATAGCGTCTCATTGGAGTAGAGTGTTTCAGGTTTGATAACAGTCGTGTAGTGTCGAACTTTCGTGTTGATGTTTATGCATTTTTTATTGTAGATGCTCGCAACTTTCCAGTGTTCTTTGCGCATTTAGAGTTCCCGTGTTTTTTGTGCTAATCTTGCTGTATCAGTAGGCTCAATAGTTTCTCCTAAGTACTTGGTTAACCTTGTTAACTGTGCCACATTTTGTGATTAAATTTTGTGTTTTGACGTGTTTTGCAGCCATGAATTCTGTTTTAGAAAAAAAATTTGCGGTCCAACTTTATCGGCACATCACAGGACCGGACAGGACCAAAGGTTGTTGAAGCCCTTGGAATATAGTATTTTCAGCCGAGCTCATTGAGCTAACAGACGATGACAAGAGTTCCGGTGATTTTCACTCAGAGGTGTCTGAATTTTGATTTGCGTTGGTATCTGGTCCGCCCTGAGTATTTGATATCCTCGGTACTACCCATATCTGGGAGGCTTTCCCCTGTCTGCAACCCGGAGAGGCGGCCGATGAAGGATCCAACAACCTCAGACGGGTGCATGTTATTATTATTATCGTTATTATTACTGTTGACAGTGACTGTAGTCGTACAAACTTGTTGATAAACTTAACTGTTATGCAGTAAATGCTATTAATTTCACACTCTCAATTTTATCTCGATCTAAAAATTTGTGAACACCCAGACTGTATAATCACGACCCGCCACTGTCCGCAACTGAGGAACATATTTATAGAATAAAATCTGCGTCAGTTTTCAGTAATTTTTTAATTTATTCCAAGACTGGTTTCGAAGTCCAAAGCTTCATCTTCCGGTGCCACCAAATAATTATGGGAACATAAATGTGTGGCGACACAGTTGTGGGGGATCACACACGTCAAAGAAATTCATGGGAGCGTAGGACCAGCAACCACGACACGGAAGACGGCTCAGAGGCCAGCTGACAGCGTTGGCGGAAGCGACTCTTCAAAACTGGTTTTGGAATAAATTAAGAAATTGCTGGCAACTAAAGCGGATTTTTATTCTACAAGTATAAAGGAATGGTGCGACTCTAGAAAATTGTAGCGAAGAGAATCTGCAAAATATCAACGCATGGTACACGTATTAGCAGTTGAACCTCAAGATAAACAAATTCAGCGCATTGCGCATTAATAGCAGAAAACCCTATTCCTGTAGGATTACACGACTGCAAACAATTACAGGAAGGAGACAGATCCACTAAATACCTACCGTATGGCTAAGGAGATCTTTGAAACGACGACATGAAAGTAATCCCAGGAAGTCAGGCAGATACTAGATTCACTGGCATATTCCTCAGGATGTGTAGTCCACACACGTAGAAGATAGCTTAGAAAGCAGCAGATGAATCCTGCTCGTTACTATGGCATCCGTACAAGGTAGGACTGATGGAGAAAACAGACAAGATCCAACGAAGAGTAGCGCGTTTTGTCACATGTTAATGTAGTAAGCGTGAAAGCGTCACGGAGATGCTCATCCAATTCCAGCCGCAGATGCCAAATAGAGATGCGTTCTGCGGAGTGGTTTACTGTTAAAATCCCGAGATCGTACAGTCCTAGTTAGGTCAGCCGATGTATTGATTGCTTCTTCTTACGTAGTCTCCCGAAAAGACCATGAAGGTAACATCGGAAAGGTTCGATCTCGGCAAGCGTTCTTGCCACAGACCATTCACGACTGGAACAGGACACACAGAAGTTACAATGATACACGAAGTACTCTCCACCAGACACCATAACGTAGCTTGTCAAATTTATATTCAGAACTAGATATCCATTCTAGCACTGTGATCTTACTACAGTGGAATATTGAAAACGAAAAATTTGAAAATTCACGCCTGTGGCTCTTATATTGGTCTGCGAAGGCAGTGCTTCTCTACTCCATGCCCTCAACGCTATGGATAACAATTGTCAGGAATTACCTCCGCGCTGGACATCTGTACTTTGCTTGCTGAGAGAAATTTCTACTGGGACGGAAACCGAACCGAGTTAGTAAACAAAGCAGAAGCGTCAGAGCAGTGTCAGGGGCACCATTTGCGCAGTTCGCTGTATGTCTGCGATGTCATATTCCGTCTGCGTTCAAAATTGACCTGTGATCCTCTTCCTTGCACATTACGCCCTACAGCTACCATCAGGGTCGTACTGGGCTTAACCGTCACTGAAGTTAATGATTTTACAGGTTTATTCATTCATTCTTAGTACGCCTGTGGCCTTATTCGGACGCCGAGCAATTTTCTGTTGCACTGCAGTAGGACATCGGCCAGGTAGTTTCGTAGAATATTCTGCCACGCAGCAATAAAGCCCCGCTTACGACTCGGCCGGAAATGTAATTTTGGCTCCTCCACTTCACCGTAAACAGCTAATACATATTTAGTGGGCACGAAAAAACAAGATGCTGTAAATTTATGACGAGACAAATAACGGTGCCTTACTACATTTCACAGGCATTGGGGAACAGACTTGGCACTTTATAGCCGCCGGTGACAATAGCGTTAAAATGATTCAAGGTGCCACGTAGGGCTATAAAACCACCTTTCTCCTCAGATCTACGCCGGGAAGGATCAGTGCTAGAGAAACAAACGAACCTGTCGTTTCCTCCAACAGTAGAGTTTTGCTTTTAGCGTGTGATACTTATCAGGCAGAGGTTGGTACGAAATGCCATTTTTGCTGTTGAATCTTGAATGATTCCCGACAGAATTTCTTTTTGAGCGGATGTTCTCCATTCGCCAGAACTGTGACTGGTTTCATGAGGCCATCCAACCTATCTTGATCCATTCTCTTCTTATTACGGTGTCATCTGCTCCAGCGGCCTCAGTTACTTGTAAAGAGGAGGGTGATAAGCAACCTGATAGTGAAGTGGACGGAGAAGAAATTCCAGATAATGATAGGACGGAAATGCACCGTTCTGGAGCTACTGCCAATCAGCGGCGAGCCACAGAAGTGTTGCATTTAATCAAACGAGGTACAGCCGACCCCAGGGGTGCAATGGTTGCTACGTCGTCAGGATGGCAAGTGGCAGCAGGTTGAGGCTGTGTAACAGGTCAATGAACCACCAGGGAAAGAGGCTTTTTTTTTCCACTCGTACGTCAACGCTGGGTCGGTGCAGGGAAGCGACCACACCCCTACTCCTCGGCAAGATGTCAGCTAGCGTCCAGGCCAGCCGGCTGCAACACGTGCGCATCGAGCACCGACTATGCCTAGCGTCCCACTGAGTCGTGCTGCAAACGCTGGACTTCGGTGACAGGCGAAGGCAGACAGGCATCTTGCTGCGGCAGCCAATTCAACGATGGACGACCGTGTCCAAGAGGGCGCTGCCGTGTGGCTATTCATGTGACAGCCTCAAGTTTCTGAGCAAATGGATGTTGAATTTGAGTGTGTACTTACTGTATCGTCACCATTAAATGTGTTTTGACCGAGCGAACATTGTGCTGGGGCTAAGGTTTAAAACTACCAAACTAGCGGTCTGGTTTCAAACGCTGGCTCTGAACATTACTTCTTCAATTTTTTTCAGTTTGATTGTACAGAATAACATTAAATAATACAGGTCTTGCAAAATTATTGAAAAATAGTAGTACTTGTAGTAATTTCGTTTACAAATCAACCATTACAGCACGCTTTCTTCAAATGTGTACTTCGTTTGTTACAAAATTCACTGAAGAGCCAAGGAAACTGGTATAGGCGTGCGTATTCAAATACAGAGATATATAAACAGGCAGAATACGGCGCTGCGGTCGGCAACGCATACATAAGACAAGTGTCTGGCGCAATTGTTAGATCGGTTACGGCTGCTACACGGGCAGGTTATCAAGATTTAAGAGAGTTTGATGTAATAGTGGGCCCACGAGAGAAGAGACACACCATCTTAGAGGTAGCGATGAAGTGGGGATTTTCCCGTACGACCATTTTACGAGTGTTCCGTGAACATCAGGAATCCGGTAAAACATCAAAATGGTTCAAATGGCTCTGAGCACTATGGGACTTAACTACTGTGGTCATTAGTCCCCTAGAACTTAGAACTACTTAAACCTAACTAACCTAAGGACACCACACACATCCATGCCCGAGGCAGGATTCGAACCTGCGACCGTAGCAGTCGCGCGGTTCCGGACTGCGCGCCTGGAACCGCTAGACCACCGCGGCCGGCTTGGTAAAACATCAAACCTCCGACATAGCTGCGTGCGGGAAAAGATCCTGCAAGATCGGTACCAGCGACGACTGGAGAGAAGCATTCAACGTGACATTAGTGCAACACTTCCGCAGAATGCTGCACATTTCATTGATGGGCCATCAGTATGTGTCATCATGCGAACCACTCAGTGAAACATAATCGATATGGGCTTTCGAAGGCCCACCCTTGAGGACGGCACGACACAAAGTTTTACAACTCGGCTGGGCCCGTCAACACTGACATTGGACTGCTGATGACTGGAAACATGGTGTCTGGTCGGACGAGTCTCGTTTTAAATTCCATCGAGCGAATGGACGTGTACGGATATGGAGACAACCTCATGAATCCACTGACCCTGCATTTCAGCAGGGGACTATTCAAGCTGGTGGGGCCTCTGTAATGGTGTGGGGCGTGTGGAGTTGGTGATATGGGACACCTGATACGTCTAGAAACGACTCTGACAAGCGACACGTACGCAAGCATCTTGTCTGATCATCTGCATCCATCAATGTCCATTGTGCATTGCGACGAAGTTAGGCAACTCCATCAGGAGTCCAGAATTGCTACAGAGTGGCTCCAGGAACACTCTTCTGAGTTTAAACACATCCGCTGGCCACCAAACTCCCCATAGATGAACATTATTGAGCATATCTTGGATGTCTTGCAACAGGCTGCTCAGAAGAGATCTCTACCCCCTGGTACGGATTTGTAGCCAGCCCTGCAGGATGCATGGTGTCAGTTGCCTTAGCATTACTTCGGACATTAGTAGAGTCCATGCCACGTCGTGTTGCGCCACTTATGCGTGCTAGCGAGGGCCCTACACGATATTAGGCACGTGTAGCAGTTTGTTTTCCTCTTCAGTGTAAGTTACTGAATAGTCTCACTCGCTATCACTTGCATCGCTATCTGTGCCAAAAGGGCGTTTCGGATGGTATTGGTCGCAGAAGCAACGGAAACACAAATTCCTAGCTCACCCCGCACATTTCATGGAAGCTGCTGCCTCGCAGGCACACGGGTTTTGCAGAAGAAATACCGAGAAAGACACTTCCGTTAAGTTCTAAAAGACTATCCTTTGATCAACTTTGATGCTAACCACGCGTATTTGATCATCCCGAAAATCGACACAGGGTTGAATAATGTATTTTTATGGAATATTCCCCTGAAGAGATTTTTCTATTAGACTTTAGCAAGCCGGTGAGCAGTTTTAGTTTTTTGCGACAGTTTTTACCTGCCTGTAAAAATAAACGTCCTGGGGTTGGCAAAGTAAGTTAATTTTCATGGTCCAGGTTCGTGCTTCTGTTCATCTACAAAGACTTGAACTATCTTATCAGTCTACTTTCCCCACGAATCAATAATGAAAAGTCATTTTTCTTGTCTCATGCACGGAAGTACGTCAGATTTGAAAATTCTTCGTGCAACACTTTCGTGCAGTTCACTATATTGTACAAGTCGCAATTACACTACTGGCCATTAAAATTGCTACACCAAGACAAAATACAGATGATAAACGGGTATTCATTGGACAAATATATTATACTAGAACTGACATGTGATTACATTTTCACGCAATTTGGGTGTATAGATCCTGAGAAATCAGTATCCAGAACAACCAACTCTGGCCGTAATAACGGCCTTGATACGCCTGGGCATTGAGTCAAACAGAGCTTGGATGGCGTGTACAGGTACAGCTGCCCATGCAGCTTCAACATGATACCACAGTTCATCAAGAGTAGTGACTGGCGTATTGTGGCGAGCCATTTGCTCGGCCACCATTGCCCAGACGTTTTCAATTTGTGAGAGATCTGGAGAATGTGCTGGCCAGGGCAGCAGTCGAACATTTTCTGTATCCACAAACACCGTACAGGACCTGCAAGATGCGGTCGTGCATTATTCTGCTGAAATGTAGGGTTTCGTAGGGATCGAATGAAGGGTAGAGTCACGGGTCGTAACACATCTGAAATGTAACGTCCACTGTTCAAAGTGCCGTCAGTGCGAAAAAGAGGTGACCCAGACGTGTAACCAATTGCACCCCATACCATCACGGCAGGTGATACGCCAGTATGGCGATGACAAATACACGCTTCCAATGTGCGTTCACCGCGTTGACGCCAAACACAGATGCGACCATCATGATGCTGTAAACAGAACCTGGATTCATCCGAAAAAATTGCGTTTTGCATTCGTGCACCCAGGTTCGTCGCTCAGTACACCATCGCAGGCGCTCCTGTCTGTGATGCAGCGTCAAGGGTAACCGCACCCATGGGCTCCGAGCTGATAGTCCATGCTGCTGCAAACGTCGTAGAACTGTTCGTGCAGATGGTTGCTGTCTTGCAAACGTCTCCATCTGTTGACTCAGGTATCGAGACGTGGCTGCACGATCCGTTACAGCCATGCGGATAAAATGCGTGTCATCTCGACTGCTAGTGATACGAGGCCGTTAGAATCCAGTATGGCGTTCCGTATACCCTCCTGAACCCATCGATTCCATGTTCTGCTAACAGTCATTGGATCTAGACCAACGATAAACAGCAATCGCGATAGGCTACAATCCGACCTTTATCAAAGTCGGAAACGTGATCGTACGCATTTCTCCTCCTTACACGAGGCATCACAACAACGTTTCACCAGGCAACGCCGTGTATGAGAAATCGGTTGGAAACTTTCCCCATGTCAGCACGTTGTAGGTGTCGCCACAGGCGCCAACCTTGTGTGAATGCTCTGAAAAGCTAATCATTTGCATATCACAGCATCTTCGTCCTGTCGGTTAAATTTCGCGTCTGTAGAACGTCATCTTGGTGGTGGAGCAATTTTAATGGGCAGTAGTGTACATTTTTTAATGTGTGAATTATGTCGTCAACTTTTGTTTGAACCACAATGCCGTATATAACGTGTGGTGCTTGCATAGATGAGATACGCATCGGACTATCTTTCCTGACGCAGTTATGGTATACTGTGCTGTGTGAAGGTATGACTAATCTTGAACTTCGTTTTCGCTTCTTCTTCCTCAACCGACCGACTGGTTCTGACAACTGGATTGATCGGAATTAGTAACAGAGTCGAGATGAAAACAAAGGATTAATACTCTCGTCGGTATCTGAACACCTTCCTGCAGCTGTTAATTCTTCGTCCATAACTGAAAACTGAAACCTTGCGGACCTCGCCAGTACGCCCGTATCCCGCTCACATACGACACCCTTCCCAAACGAATCGGTGCAAGCTGCCTCTCCAGAGAGCGTGCAACGTTATGGTGGTAAGGGCACTCATACTGCCGACTTCGTTGTAAATCTGGCACGATTTTTTAAGTTTAATTATGTTTCCTGCTCCCCTTCTGGGTGGTTCCTTCTTCTCTTGTTAGGCAGTGTATGCGGCCTTTAGAATTCGTTACTAATATAACTGCACCTTACAGCACCAAGTGTGGAATGTCTTTTGTAATGCAGTGTTTGCAGCACACCATCTGATCTTTACAAATTAATAGAATTACAGTGCCTTAACATGGTTTACTTAAGAGTAAAGTCTTATCCAGAAAATATCACAGAAAACTCATGTCTCACGCTAGCAACCGCAGACAGGAATTTAAAGTTTACTTAGCTCTGACTATTCAGATAATATGCTCGGTGACTGCGCTCTTTACTTGAAGAGCTACGTAGTGCCGTTACCATATTAAGGGCAAGTCAGTGAGAATAAGTGGAATAGTATCGCGAAAGCCGCTGGAAGCTAGTGGGTGCACGGTGTTGTCATTTTAGTGATAGCAATTGAGCTGCCGAATTATTGCGAGATGGGCGATTGTCGCGGTGGTGTCTAGCAAGCTTGCATACTCGGTTCGCTAGACAAACATTCAAACAAGTCGTATTCATGTGTTTTATTACAATAAGAAAAGATACAGTACTTAACTTTGGCAATTTCACAGATGTGTCGCAGGTAGAGAGCGACATACAAAATAAGCAGTCTTCTTCAGTATAGACAATCCTAAGTCTGTGCTACATAGTCCAAACGAAGTGACTAGTGTTCACGCTGCTGTCCACCTGGGTCGTCACCAGTCGGTCGCGACGCTTATGTCCTCTCCACATAGGGGCCACTGCTGTCGCGTTGTCGTCCTGGAGGGAGGCCCGGTCAGCGTGCTACTGGCTGAATGCTTCTGGCAGCCTTCTCTTCTCTGCCGTCCCCGACTGGTATGCCGAGGCTTGAGTTTACGCCGTAACAGTCGCTGTGTGAAACCTGCCAGCATGGCGGTAATGCACATTTTTTGCATTATGGGCAAGGGGATTACTTCACTCTCGGGCCTCGGGTAGTGCTGCCGAGTCCGTGCTTAGAAACGGCGCACTGGCATGACGGGTCCGATGCTGCCTTGTATGATAAGCTGTAAGTTTTGTAGCACTATCATTCGCAGCCCAGCTGTTCTACTAGGTCGTGGGGCTACACAGGCTGTGTGGACAACAAGAAGGAGCCAGCGGCGATCACGGGTTCGAGTCTCCTTTGCAGTACGAGCTTCCGCCACTAACAAGGGGACCATAAGACGTATTACTCTCTGATTTTGATCAATATTATGTATGTTTCGACGGAACTTTCGTAAGTACCTGGCTAGCGGCTTTTCCTACAACGATCGTAGTTTCCAAGGAAATCGATGATGAATTTTGGTGCGTATCTTCTGCATATGTAACAGTAAATGTGTTTCTACAGGGTCAGTCTAGTACAGCACCTGAGGTTCACGAGTACCACGCTGACGATACGGGTTCATATCTGACTGTGTACCTTCTTCTTTCTTCTTTGTTTTATAGTACAGAATATCATTAAATAGTACAAATCATGCAAAATTCGGGGACGACAGGCAACAGATGGCTGTGGGAACCAGTCAGCCAATCACAAGCTGACCGGGCCTCCCTTCAGGACGACAACGCGACAGTAGCGGCCCCTATCTGGAGAGGACGTAAGCGCCGCGACCGACTGGTGAGGGCCCAGTTAGGTAGCAGCGTTAACACTAGGCTTGGGATTGTCTATACTGAAGAAGACTGCTTATTTTGTATGTCGCCCTTTGCTTGCGACACGTCTGTGGAATTGCCAAAGTTAAGTACTGTATCTTTTCTTATTGTAATAAAACACATGAATACGACTTGTCTGAATGTTTGTCTAGCGAATCGAGTATGCAAGCTTGCTAGACACCACCGCGACAATCGCCCATCTCGCAATAATTCGACAGCTCAGTTGCTCTCACCGAAATGACAGCACCCTGCACTCACCAACTGCCAGCGGCTTTCGCCATACTGTTCCACATATTCTCACTGACTTCCCGTGGTATGGTAACGGCACAACGTAGTTCTTGAAGTAAAGAGCGCAGTCACTGACCATATTAGCTGAAGGTAATGGTTTCAGCTGAACAGTCAAAGCTAGGTAAACTTTAAATACCTGTCTGCGAATTGTATCGTGAGACAGGAGTTTTCTGTGATATTTTCTGGGTAAAACTTTAATCTTGAGTACAAAATGGTTCAAATGGCTCTGAGCACTATGGGACTTAACATCTATGGTCATCAGTCCCATAGAACTTAGAACTACTTAAACCTAACTAACCTAAGGACAGCACACAACACCCAGTCATCACGAGGCAGAGAAAATCCCTGACCCCGCCGGGAATCGAACCCGGGAACCCGGGCGTGGAAAGCGAGAAGGCTACCGCACGACCACGAGCTGCGGACTTACTCTTGAGTAAACCATGCTTAAGCACTGTAATGCCATTAATTTGTGAAGGTCAGAAGGTGTGCTGCAGACACTGCATTACAGAAAGATATTCGACACGTGGTGCTGTAAGGTGCAGTTACATTAGTAATGAATTCTAAAGGCCTCATGCATTGTCTAACAAGAGAAGCAGGAACCACACAGAAGGGGAGGAGGAAACATAATGAACTTAAAAAATCGAATCAAATTTACAAAGAAGTGGGCAGTATAACGTTGCACACTCTCCGGCCAGGCAGCGTGTATTGATTCGTTTGGCAAGGGTGTCGTTTGTGAGCGAGATACGGGCGTACTGGTGAAGTCCGCAAGGTTGCCAGATATGTTACAAGGTGGGAACTTGATGTAGATGTGAGTACAGGACACGGATAATGTTTCCCCGATCTTTATCACTAAGAACTGAATTAACGAAATGGAGGCAATAGATCCAGGATAATTTTTACATTTGGCCTCAAGATCAGTGGAAGTAGGCCCAGGTACATCCTCCGCGAATGTGTATCAGAAATTACAGAAATTAGCGGGGAACTTTAATGACAATTGCTGGATGAAAGACGACGTAGCACTCGTAAAACTGGCTGGGAAAATTCGGATAAACTGTACATGTAGAAAGGTGTCCAGACATTAAATTGCCAGCTATGCGTATCTCATGTAGGGAGCATGAGGGTAAGATAAGATAGCGCTGGGCGCGTAAAGAGGCACGGAGACACTTACTCTCCTCCTCACCCCTCACCCCCTGAATTTGCGAATAAAACAGAAAATCGATCCCATAAAGTTGGTTAGATTTACGCTCCGCCATGCACTGTAACTGTACTGTGGCTTACAGACTACACACACACACACACACACACACACACACACACACACACACACACATACACACACACACACACACACACACACACACACACACACACACACACAGGTCTAATAGAAAAAAGTGGAACTCCTCAGGAAAAATTAAACACTATGTTCAACTTAAACAGCAAAGAAATGGAAAAGCAACGCCAATTAAAAGAACTAAAGGAGGTTTTGAAAAGAATAAAGTGTCTGGAAGTCATCGAAGTCAGCATAAATAGTAGGAAATCATTCATGGATGACCTGGAGTTCAATCGAAAATCTGAAACTAAAATCCAGTCTCTGACGACAACAGTTCGAATCTTCATCAGTGACATCAGCATGGAACTCGGCTTAAATAAGTGCGGCACACTGGCAACGAAGAACGAAAAAACATGAGAAAGTGAAGACATCTAAAATCAGAATGGCGAGTCAACAAGTACCACCATCCAGAAGCCTACATGTGGCCTTTTTCAGTTGGGCAACATCAAAAAACACGGTCATGTACAAAATGTGATCAGCAAAGATTTCATTCAATGAGTCAGAAAAATCTTGAAAATCAAACTGAGCTGCGGCAATAGCATCAAGACTCCCAATAGCTGGACCATACTCGTCATCACAAAAAAAAGTGTGTAATCTTATGGGACGTAACTGCTAAGGTCATCAGTCCCTAAGCTTACACACTAATTAACCTAAATTATCCTAAGGACAAACACACACACCCATGCCCGAGGGAGCACTCGAACCTCCGCCGGGACCAGCGCACAGTCCATGACTGCAGCGCATTAGACCGTCGTCATCACGTATGCAGAGAGCACAAGAAGTGAGGCACGCATTAGCACACTGTGTGGAAGACAGCAGAGAATCGGTTGTGGTCAAAACAGAAAGCTTCTCAAGGTAGAGCGAACCAAGAATCAATACCGAAAAGCTGTACTCCAGTGATGGACTGACAGCCTCACATTGAAGGAAATGGGAAGGTGTTGGGGAAGACTGGCAACACAAGAGATAAAAAAAGACCTCGTCTTATCAACGGAATCCTGAAGATGGAGACTGAAGAAGTGATTTTTTTTTCAAGGGAGAAAGTCATCAGAACCAATTACATTAAAGCCATAATTCAGAAGTCAGCAAGAGACCCAACAAAGCACCTACTGCAAAGAAACTGTCAAAAGAACGTATAGATCGAGAGGTCAGAAGTCAGCAAGAGACCCAACAAAGCACCCATTGCAAAGAAACTGTCAAAAGAACGTATAGATCGAGAGGTGTCGCAGAGCGATCGCTCAGAATGATTACAAGCGGAGGCACTATGAGGTGGAACGGATGTTCCTCTAGGGCGCAATGGTGAAATTACCACGCGCCAGTAACTAGGACCTGTGGGGTCACAAGCGAGGAAAAGTTGTCGACAACGAAAATGCCCATTTACTGTGAGAGATCAGACTTCAGGCACATCGAATGCTGAAAACACAGTACACCACACATGGCATTTGTGGGTAAGAATATAATTTAGTGGCATTGTCATCCCAGATGGTAGCAGAATCGAGAAGAAACAACTTGAACTACTTGCCAGATGCGAGGACTCGATTTGGCGTTAACCTGAGAATGTAGCCCCAGGAGTTCTCGGCCCACGGGGAGCAGTGCTAAACACAGACATTTCATGAAGTATTCGCCGATACATCACATGGTACTTGAGACTTGAAAGATTTCCTCCCGGTGCTAAACGTTCGTATAAGGTTTTTAGTTTAGCCATGATTCCATAGCAAGTGGTGTATGTGACGTCCCCAGCAGCACTGGCCATGCCTTCTCACTCGAGGCTGCGCTAGACAAGCTAACCCTTTAGCTGTATATTGTGAATGTCGTGGAGTTTGTCCCTCGAAACAGTTCTTGTAGCGCGTTGGACTCTTCAGAAACTACAAGCAGGTTACCTGTGGTTACATGTGGACGTGCGGATGGCTAATTTACTTGAAATAAGTTCCTAGATGCCACTACGTTGCATTTATTACCAACATCATAAAACAATAAATATGTAATAGGTTTAAGTGATTCCTCTCAAAATTTTAACAAAAATCGAGAACATGATGCCGGCCTGTGTGGCCGAGCGGTTCTAGGCGCTTCAGTCTGGAACCGCGCGACCGCTGCGGTCGCAGGTTCGAATGCTGCCTCGGACATGTATATGGGTGGTGTCATTACGTTAGTTAGGTTTAAGTAGTTCTAAGTTCTAGGGGAATGATGACCTCAGATGTTAAGTCCCATAGTGCTCAGAGCCATTTGAACCATTTTGAGAGCATGGTAAAATTCTTTATTACATAAGAAAAGGCTCCGAGTACATATTATCGAAGAGTGGCGAGATTGGCCCACAGCAGAAATCTCTTGCTTACACATTAAAATCTCGTAGCCGTTCGTACATCTTCGGTAATTTAACGATAGTCATTTGTCTACTGAGATAACTGATTTATTGCAAAGCGTTGTTACGGTATTAAAGCTCTGATGACCTGTAGGCTCCTGCTGGTAATTGCTATGCCAGAAGGGGACTTTAGTAACTTTTATTTAATTAATACTACTCTGATTTTCGCACCAGAACGCTTGTGCTTCATCAACATACCAATTTCCAAGCAAGATTCGTTCTCAAGTCTCGCGCACCTCTCACCAGTCCACTGACTCACTACCACGCCATATGGCCCATCTGTTACCAATTTTGCCTTGGGAAACAGATTCTGCCGCGGTGTGTTCGCATTCTGCAGCGCTGCGTAAGGCAGCCAATTACGTCTACTATCTGCAGAGTCCGAATAAAATGCGGGTTTCATAAAATAAAATAGAGGGCAAAACGGGTGAAACCTCACGCACTTGGGAAGTGTCCGACAAGTGACAAAATACGAAATCCTACAGAGTGTGCTAATTAGTTGTATTTACTCTCCTCCCCAACAGTCCATGAATGCCCAGAGGTACCGACCGGCCGCCGTGTCATCTTCAACCCACAGGCGTCACTGGATGCGATATGGAGGGGCATGAGGTCAGCACACCGCTCTCCCGGCCGTATGTCTGTTTCCGAGACCGGAGCCGCTACTTCTCAATCAAGTAGCTCCTCAGTTTGCCTGACAAAGGCTGAGTGCACCCCGCTTGCCAACAGCGCTCGGCAGAGCGGAAGGTCACTCATCCAAGTGCTAGCCCAGCCCGACAGCGCTTAACTTCGGTGATCTGACGGGAACCGGTGTTACCACTGCGGCAAGGCAGCTGGCATTTACTGTCATAATAACAGTAATAATACGTCTGAGACTATTTGAAACATGTGGTGAAACGTAAAAATCAACATCCCCGCAGTTTAGGGCTCTACGGGATCTAATCATCATCAGTGAGTTGCTTCAGACAGAAATGGCTTACCTGAGGAAACATCGCCTCTACTACCGCCGAACTAAGGCCTTTACCAAGTATCATACGGTATTAGCGTGATGTCTCTGAGTGATGACAAATTTTAATTCTTTAAGAATTTTGGATGCCAAAAGATGACTTTCGGCAATATTAGCAAGCGGAGGAAAGAGTAAATTGTTGTATGGTTCATTCTCCTAACTTTTGATACCCACTAACGTTGTGATATACAAGGGGCTTCAATAAGTAATGCAGCACATTCTTTTCCTCGGCCAGTGTCGGTTGAAAAAATACAGGATTTGGTGTGAGACATCGTGGGATATTCTCTCTTCAGCCGCTAGAGTTTCATGAATTTCCGGTAGTTTGGTGGCAGCGCTATACGTAGCTTTCAAATCTGAATCTGTAATGGAGGCGCGACCGAAGCAGAGAGCCTTCATTGAGTTTGTTTTGGTGGAAAACCAGAGCATCGCAGATATTCATAGGCGCTTGCAGAATGGCTACTGAGGCCTGGTAGTGAACAAAAGCTCGGTGAGTCGTTGAGCGAGGTGGCTGGCATTATCACAAGTAGTGCGAACTTGCACGATCACCCGCGTGCCGGCCGCACACAGCTGTGACTCCTGTTATATTAGAACGTGCGCACACTCTCATTCGAGGTGATCGACAGATCACAATTACAAACCTCGCTGCACAGCTGGACGTCTCTGTTAGCGCTGACACAATCGTCCACCAGGTGCGTGCTCTCTGGCTTCCTCACCACCTAACGGAACATCACAGAAAGCAACGATAGAAATTGCTTGCGCGTTAGAGGCTGTTCGTGACATTTTTTTGTAGATCATTGTTACACGTGATGAAATACGGGTTCACCACTTCGAACAAAAGGGCATTCCATGGAATGGCACCACGCTGCCTATCTTCCGAAAAAGAAGTTCAAACTGCACTCTCAGCCAGTAATGTCTCGGCGACGGTGTTCTGGCACTCTGAATGGGTTATTTTGTTTGATGTCCTCCCTCACAGTGCAGCGATCATCTCTGAAGTGCATTTGCTACCCCAAGAAACTGAAGAAACGACTTCAGTGTGTTCCTCACATCAATCATGCAAACGAACTTCCCCGTTACCAAGTAAGGCCTCACACAAGTTTGTGCACCCCAGAGGAGCTCACAAATCTTCACTGGACTGCTCTACACTATCGACCCTACTGCCCGGATCTCCCACATCCCGGATTCCATTAGTCTGGCTGAATGAAGGATGCACTCCACGGGAAGCAGAACGTGGATGATGGGGAGGTTATGGCTGCAGTAAGACGTTGGCTGCAACGTCGACCAGTAGAATGGTACGTACCACGTATGCATACAGGCCCTGCCAGTAAGTTGGCGTAAGGCCGTCCTACTGAACGGACATTATGTTGAAAAATAGAGTTTTGTACAGAAAATGCAGGGGAATAATATGGTGTATTGCAATTCTCAATGACACAAAACGGTTTAAAAAAAATGTGTTGGACTACATATAAAACGCCCCTCGTGAATATAGATTTTCTTTTTATTACTTAAGCTATGGCGTAGTATTAATCGTCATTGCAGAGGTGCAGGAGAAAGAAATCTGTATTGAGTTGATAGACTGACTATCTCAAGCTTTAGGGCCTCTGCCAACCGGGGGAATGAATTATACCTGATGGTGCTGCAGGCATGCAATAAGCATAGTGTATTAAGGATACAGGGTACTTATAAATGGTGGAAAAATCGAAATTTTTTATGACTTTATTAAATTCTGTAGTCTTTCCTAATTACATTGATGCATACATTATAGGGCTTCAAATGAAAAATGACCTATATATACACCAAATTTTATAGTTACGGTGATGTATCCCGCCACGCCCCCTTTATTTCTGTTACAGAAACCAGTATTATTTCGAAAAGAACTGTGAACTTTCTGTTTCCAGCGATTATACGTATGATACATTGTATATGTTGGCAACAGTGCACGTTTCTAGTGCCTGTAAATGATTATCTTTGCTAGTATTTACTTTTGTTCCGCTGAAGCAGTTTGTTCACGTGATACTGAATGTTTGTTGCACAAGTGCTACCTACCGGGTGATCAAAAAGTCAGTATAAATTTGAAAACTTAACAAACCACGGAATGATGTAGATAGGGAGGTAAAAATTGACACACATGCTTTGAATGACATGGGTTTTTATTAGAACAGAAAAAAAGTTCACAAATTGTCCGACAGATGGCGCTGGACAGCAAAACGTCAGTGACTGCGCGTGACATCGTGTATAAAAGGAGCTGTAATGAGAGAGAGAAACAGATGCGCCAGCAGTCGCAGCATGTTGACGCTGCCTGGAAAAGCGCTTTTAGTGAAGCTGTGTTATCAGAATGGGGAATGTGTTAGTTCAGAGTTAGGATCCTATCGCCATAGGAAGGGAATTCTAACGGGTAAAGGTCCGCTAAAAAATGCAGCTGTGGCGAGAATGATTTCGAAATTCGAAGCCACGGGTTGTTTAGACGATAGACCACGTAGTGGCCGACCGATCACAAGGCGTAATGCTGCAGAGACTGTTCAGGAAGAAATGGAGACTAGCGGGTTCGTCTATGCACGGGGAAGTCAGCACTCGTGCGGTTGCACGTCGCACCGGCATTCCATACACTGCTGTTTCGTTGGCACTGAGGCATACCCTCCGATGCTATCCGTACAAAATCCATCGGCATCATGAACTGTTATCTGGCGATTTAGTGAAGCGGAGGGCATTTGCAGTGTGGGCCGATGTGGCCGCGCGGTTCTGGCGCTGCAGTCTGGAACCGCGAGACCGCTACGGTCGCAGGTTCGAATCCTGCCTTGGGCATGGATGTGTGTGACGTCCTTAGGTTAGTTAGGTTTAACTAGTTCTAAGTTCTAGGGGACTAATGACCTCAGCAGTTGAGTCCCATAGTGCTCAGAGCCATTTGCAGTGTGGGCGTTTCAAAAGATGGCGGAAGATGACGATTGGCTGAATAACGTGTTGTGGACCGACGAAGCTCATTTCACTCTCCGAGGGTCTGTCAACGCCCACAACTGAAGAATTTGGGCTACCGAAAACCCTAGAACTGTCGTGGAAACTCCATTGCCCGACGAGAAAGTCACGGTATGGGTTGGATTTACCACACCTACCGTTATCGGGCCTTTTTTCTTCGAGGAAATGCGTGATTCTCGTTTTGTAATTGCTACCATGACGGGTGAGAGGTACACTGATATGTTACAGAGTCGCATCATCCCCAGCCTGGCTGATAAAGACCTGCTGGAACGTACGATGTTTATACAGGATGGCGCTCCACCCCATATTGCTAGACGCCTGAAAGATCTCTTTCGCGCGTCGTTTCGTGATGATCGTGTGCTCAGCCGCCACTTTCGTCATGCTTGGCCTCCCAGGTCCCCAGAACTCAGTCCGTGCGATTATTGGCTTTGGGGTTACCTGAAATAGCAAGTGTATCGTGATCGACAACATCCCTAGGGATACTGAAAGACAACATCCGACGCCAATGCCTCACCATAACTCCGGACATGCTTTACAGTGCTGTTCACAACATTATTCCTCGACTACAGCTATTGTTGAGGAATGATGGTGGATATATTGAGCATTTCCTGTAAAGAACATCATCGTTGCTTTGTCTTACTGTGTTATGCTAATTATTGCTATTCTGATCAGATGAAGCGCCATCTGTCGGACATTTTTTGAACTATTGTATTTTCTTGGTTCTAATAAAACCCCATGTCATTCCAAGCATGTGTGTCAATTTGTACCTCTCTATCTATATTATTCCGTGATTTATTCTGTTTTCAAATTTATAGTGACTTTTTGATCACCCGGTATATTTGTGGTAGTACATATTGTTTAGAGTGCTATAAATACTAACTATGCCACGTAACAAGAAATTCAGTAAAAGGATATTCCGTGGTAACCAGTTCACAAACAAAGCAAGCCACACTGTAGAAAGTAGCCTATATAGCAGTTCTTCAGGGAAGAAACTCGCACATGGCACGCCTCCTGGTGATTCAAATTTTTGTGTTAACAATGACGCTGTTTGTAGTGGATTTGTTGTTGTTGATTGTGGGCATCTTATCTTCTTTCATAAAGGAAGTGGCGAAATGTAAACAATGAGGTAGTGTAGGCTGTCTGGTAATAAGTGAACAACAACGTAGCAGAAAGGGTTTGGCGTCAAAATTAATTGTTCTGTGTAGATCCTGCAATAAATCTACCTCGAAAATGTCTTAGAACACTGTGCATAATTCATATGATGTGAATTTGAAGTTAGTGTAAGCAATGCGTGCAATAGGAAAAGGAAAAAAGACTGCTCAAACGTTTTGTGGTTTAATGGACCATCCTCCTCCCCCCAGTAGGTTCAGCAAGTACATAAAAATACTCTGAGGTGCCTTGGCGGTTGTGTCTAAAGCATCTATGAAACGTGCAGTAGAATAAACTGTAAATATTAGTGGCACCAGGCACATTGCTGTTGCACTTGATGGGACATGGCAACGTCGATCACATCGTTCCTTGAGTGGTACTTCTCTGGAGAATGGAAAAGTTGTTGATGTTGAGTGCTTATCTAAAAGTACTGCCACATGTGCCATGGTAACACTGAAGGACATATTGAACATCAGTGTTTTAAGAATTATGGTGGTTACAATGGAGGTAGGGAGTCTGAAGGAGCTCTAAAAATATTTCAGAGCTCGGTGACCAAATGAACGTAAAATGATTATGGTGTACGAAATTTTAAGGGAATTAAGGTGTTATAGAATGGTACAGCCACCACGAAAGCTGCAGTTCAAAGGAAAATGACTGCTCAAAGGGCTCTGTAAGAAAAAATTACTGGGAGAGTTTGTTGGAACAGATACATAAAATATGTGTACAATTTTCTTTAAAAGTTTGTCTATTGTAGGAAAAACAATCAAGAAGTAGATGTAATCCTAATTGGAAGAGTTGCTGGAAATTTAATGTTACAAGAAGGTGCTTTCCAAGCACAGAGATGGGTATGCTATCGGTCAAGAATGAAGTCCGTTTGCCACCCGTTGCGAATGACCTTTTGAGATACTGATAGCTCGTCAGTCTTAGTCAGGCTGCAGTTAATGTTTGATTACATGACCCATGTACATTGCCGTCGGTGGAGCGACTTGCGTACCTCATCGATACAGATGGCCGTACCTTAGGTGCAACAACGACGGAGGGGTATCTGTTGAGCGGCCAGACAAACGTGTGGTTCATGAAGAGGGGCAGCAGTCTTTTTAGTAGTTGCAGGGGTAACACTCAGGATGATTGACTGATCTGGCCTTGTAACATCTATCAAAACGGTCTTGCTGTGTTGGTACTGCGAAAGGCTGAAATCAAGGGGAAACTACTGCCGTAATTTTTTCCCGAGTGCATACGGCTCTATTTTATGGTTAAATGATGATGGCGTCTTCCTTGATAAAATTTTCCGGAAGTAAATCAGTTCCCCATTTGAGTCTCCTGGCGGGGACTACTAATGAGGACGTCGTCATCAGGAGAAATAAAACTGCCGTTCTGCGGATCGGAACGAGAAATGTTAGATCCCTTAATCGGGGAGGCGGTTTAGAAAATTTGAAAAGCGAATTACATGCAGTGGAACTAAGTGAACTTCAATGGCAGGAGGAACAGGAGTTCTGGTCGGGTGAACACAGGTTTTTAAATACAAGTCAGATAGGCCTAATGCGGGAGTGGGTTTAATAATGAATCAGAAAATAGGAATGCGGGTAAACTACTATGAGTAGCATAGTGGATGCATTATCGTGACCAAATCAGACACGGAGCACATGTTTACCACAGTAGTACAAATTTATACCCCAGCTTTCTCTGCAGCTGACGACCAGACTTGTATGATGAGATAAAGGAAATTATTCAGATAAAGAAGACGAAAATTGGTGATGGGTGACTGTAATTCAATAATAGAAAAGAAAGATAGCCGGTCGCTGTGGCCAAGCGGATCTAGGCGCTTCAGTTCGGAACCGCGCTGCTGCTACGGTCGCAGGGTTGAATCCTGCCTCGGGCATGGATGTGTCTGATGTCCTTAGGGTAGTTAGGTTTAAGTAGTTCCAAGTGTAGGGGACTGATGAGCTCAGATGTTAAGTCCCATAGTGCTTAGAGCCATTTGAGCCATTTTTTTAAGCAAGAGAATGAAAAATAGTAGGAAAATATGGACTTGGGGAAAAGAATGAAACAGGAAGCCACCTGGCAGAATTTTGCAGAGACCATAATTTAATCATCACTAACACTTGGTTTAAGAACTGTATAAGAACGTTGTGTGCGTGGAGGAGGCATGGAGATACCGAATGGTCTCAGATTTTTTATATAATGGTTAGACTGAGATTTAGGAACCAGACTTTAAATTGTAAGACATTTCCAGGGGCTTATGTGTAGTCTCACCACTATTTATTCATTATGAACTGTTGATTAAAAGTGAAGAAATTGAAAGGAAGTTAAGGAGATGGGACCTGAATAAACTGAAAGAACTAGAGACTGTTGATAGTTTAAGAGGGACATTAGGCAACGTTTGTCTAGAACAGAGGAAAGGAATACAGTAAAAGACGAATGGGTAGCTATAAGAGATGAAATAGCAAACACTGCAGAGGATCAAATACTTAAAAAGACAGGGTCTTGGGTAAATCAAGAGATACTGACTTTAACTGATGAAAGACGAAAATCTAAAAATGAAGCAGGTGAAAGGGAATACAAGCACTCAAGAAATCAGTTTGATAGGAAGTGCAAAATGGTTAAGCAAGGAGGACAAATGTAAGTATATAGAATCATATTTTACCAGGCGAAAGATAGATGCCGCCGATTATTAAAGAGGCCTTTGGGGAAAAGAGAAGCAGCTGTGTGAGTTCTAGAAATGGTTCAAATGGCTCTGAGCACTATGGGACTTGACATCTGAGGTCAGAAATCCCCTAGACTTTGAACTATTTAACCTAACTAACCTAAGGACATCACACACATCCATGCCCGAGGCAGGATTCCAACCTGCGACAGTAGCAGCAGCGCGGTTCCAGACTGAAGCGGCTAGAACCGCTCGGTCACAGCTGCCGGCCAGCTGTATGAGTATCAAGAGCTCAGATGGAAAACTAGTCCGAAGCAAACGGAAAACTGAAAGGCAGAAGTTATATCTAGAGTGTCTGTACAAGACATATGGACTTGAAGGCAATACTATAGAATAGGAAGTGGACCTAGATGAAGATGAGATGGAAGATATGGATACTCTTAGAAGAATTTGACACAGCTTTGATAGGTCTAAGTCGAAACAAGGCCTCGGGAGTGGACGATATTCCGTCAGAGGTACTGATAGCCTCTGGAAAGCCAGCCATGAGAAAACTCTTCCATCTGGTGTGCAAACTGCATGGGACAGGCAAAATACCCTCAGTCTTCAAGAATAATGTAGTAATTCCAATACCGAAGAAAGCAGTTGTTAACAGATGTGAAACTGTCCAACTAACAATTTAATATATCATAGTTGCAATATACTAACACAAATTCTTTACAGAATAGTAGAAAAGCTGGTAGATGCCTACCTCAGAAAGATCAGATTCGATTGCGGGAAAATATAGATATACATGAGGCAATACTGACCCTATGATTTATCTTATAAGGGAACCCTCCCCCCCCCCCCCTCCCCGTTACAGCCATCAGATCACGAATGAAAACAGGAAGCGGGTGTGCTGACCTGTGAAAAAAAAGCAAAATAGGAACAGTGAACGGTCCAAGCTTAACAAGCGTAAACTGAACGAAGAAGAGAAGCGACAGCGCCGTGGTCAGTTCGCCTACAGCGTTGAAGCGGCTCGGACGTGTCTAGTGCAACGACAGCGCCCCGTTAGCGCGACCCCTGTTTACATTCATGAGGCTTCACCTAGCGGTGCATTGATTACTACAGTACACGATGGTCCTTTCTTACCGGAAGGAGACTATTAAGTTTATGTTCGACGCACAGTACACAAAACTAAAAGCACACGAAATCGAACGTTTCATGCGTGACGTGGGGAAGCTAGATCCCCGGGAACCGATAGGAACACACCTTTCTATAGTGGCCAGCATCGTAAACGTAAAGCTCATAGCCGAGGCAGCATGCGACAGACTCATTCCTCGATCCACAGACGGTTACAGTTTCTGCCACGTCCACGGAATCGTGGGTGTGGTTTGTGTTGATCATGGCGGTCTAAGAGTTAGAACTGTACGTCTATTCGAACTTCCGTCGAAGTTCTCCGTCGAAGTTCCTGCGGACACGGTTATCGCAGCACTTCGGCACGGTCCTTAATCATGCTGCAGAGAAGTGGACCACCTTCGAGACGTATCCCGTACTCCACGGAGTGCGCCAAATAAGAAATGAACTCCGGAAGCACGTACTAACGTACAAGCATATACGATGGTCAACCGAAGAAACCTGCTCTGGTTGCGTTCAAGAAGGTCATGTCGAACTGACATCTCGTACGGCTACCTCGGAACACCTAGCACCCGCCACAGCAGATGACATGGCTGTGCTACAGAACGACGTGGGATCGTGGGCGACGCTTTCATCGAGTTTACGAGTATCTCCCCACGATCCCACGTCACTGACGGCGCAGATGATCTTGCCACGTCCGTTCGTTGCGGCCGAGCGGTTCTAGGCACTTCAGTCTGGATCCGCGTGACCGATACGGTCGCAGGTTCTCATCCTGCCTCGGGCGTGGATGTTTGTGATGTCTTTACGTTAGTTAGGTTTAAGTAGTTCTAAGTTCTAGGGGACTGATGACCTCAGATGTTATGTCCCATAGTACTCAGAGCCATTTGAAGCATTTGATCTTGCCACGCCATCAGCCAGACGCCCTACAACATCTGCGGTGCCACGGTTCTTCTGCGCTCCAGTAGAACTCACCTTCAAATATGGAAGCGGATCCGCAAGAGGATCGCACAGAACAGCGTACCCCAGCAGACGTGGATGGACGACTATGAAAACAGCAGGCGCCAAAGAAGCAAAAGAAGCGACGACTGTCCACAGAAGACGAACAGCAGAAACGAGGAGACAAACAAGAATGTGGGACAAATCATGATTCGGACGACGTCACACCCATAACGTCAGTGCTACAGACTGTGGAGGGGAAATCATATCAAAGAGACGCGATTGATAAAGTTTTGCAACAGGATGACGTCACACCTGAAGACGAAAGTTCGTCAACAGCCGTCATTAACTACACACGCGAAAAGAAGTTTTGCATCACTCCGGTTCCCAGAACTCCTGAAGATAGATGTTGACTGTGGATATTGTATCACAGACACAGTCCCTTTGACTGTTCAGAGGTCACTAGACCCACCCAAAGATGTAAACAACCATGCATCTGCAGCGCCTATTAGCTGCAGGGGGTCCCAAAGCCGATCAATTCCAAGTACTCCACCAGGAAGGAGGTACACGGCTCGTGTTGTTTGTAGTTCAACTATGACTAGACGGTGAATACCGCGGTTCGATCGAGTCCGCATTTTCAAGGAAGGGCTCTCAAGACGGGAAGTGTCCAGGCGTCCCGGAGTGAACCAAAGCGATGTTGTTCGGACATGGAGGAGATACAGAGGAAATGTCGATGACATGCCTCGTTCAGGCCGCCCAATGCCTACTACTACTGCAGTGGATGACCGCTACCTACTGATTATGGCTCGTGGGAATCCTGACAGCAAAGTCATCATGTTAAATAACGATTTTCGTGCAGCCACAGGATGTCGTGTTACGACTCAAACTGTGAGCAATAGGCTGCATGATGCGCCACTTCAATCGCGACGTCCATGGCGAGGTCCATCTTTGCAACCACGCCATCATGCAGCGCGGTACAGATGGGCCCAACAACATGCCGAATGGACCGCTCAGGATTGGCATCACGTTGTCTTCGCCGATGAGTGTCGCATGTGCCCTCAACCATACAATTGTCGGAGACGTGTTTGGATGCAACCCGGTCAGGCTGAACGCCTTCCAGCGAGTTTAACAATTTGGAGGTTCCGTGCTGTTCTGTGATGGCATTATGTGGGACCGACGTACGCCGCTGGTGGTCTTGGAGGGCGCTATAACGACTGTACGATACATGAATGCCATCCTCCTGATAGTACAAACATATCGGCAGCATATTGGCGAGGCATTGTCTTCATGGACGAGAATTCGCGCCCCCATCGTGCACATCTTTTGAATGAGTTCCTTCAGGACAATGACCTCGCTCGACTAGAGTGGCCAGCATGTTCTCCAGACATGAACGCTATCAAACATGCCTGGGATAGATTGAAACGTGCTGGTTATGGACGACGTGACCCACCAACCACTCTGAGACATCTACGGCGAATCGCCGTTGAAGAATGGGGCAATGTGGACCAACAGTGCGTTAATGAACTTGTGGATAGTATGTCGCGACCAATACAGGCATGCATCAATGCTAGAGGACGTGCTGTTGGGTATTAGAGGTGCCGGGGTGTACAGCAAACTGGACGGCCACCTCTGATCATCTCGCTGTTTGGTGGTACAACAAGCAATGTGAATGTTTTGAAGAGCAATAAAAAGGGCGGAAGTGATGTTTATGTTGGTTGATCTCTATTCCAATTTCCTGTACAGGTTCCGGAACTCTAGGAACCGAGGTGATGCAAAATGTTTTTTGATGTGGCTATATAGTGAGAGAAAGGAGGCAGCGGCGACGTACACTTACACAGGATGTCGAAACGGCCGACGGATCGCTGACCACGTTACAGAAGGATACTGCACTATCGCAGTTCTCATGCGGATGACCAGCTGCACAGAGCAGACGTGCTTCGCGAAATGCCAGCGGCCGAGCATCCCACTGAATTTTGACGGCGTTCTGGCTAAAATCACCATAGATGATCTGGACCCTGCCCTGAAGTGTGTGGCGTTAAACAAGTCATGACAGCCGTTCCAAAACTAAGTGGTGGTCGTAGACCACAAAACTACCGCCCTTTCACAGCCTTAAACGGAGGCACAAAATCTTTGCACCTTTCCTTCGTGCCCATCTTCAGGCGGTGATAAAGGACTAACTACATTTAGATCAAACGTGTCTAGGTGGGAAAAGCGACGTACACACAGCGCTAGGGGCACACAGGGATGTCATACTATTGATGTCGGCTTGTAGATGAAGAGGAGCCCTAGTGGCAGTGCATTTCGATCACGCTTTCGATCGAATGGAACGTATATTCCTACGCGCGGTCATGGAACGGATGGGAATCCCCTTTAAGTCTGTGGACACAACCTTGAGGTTGGTTCATAGCGCGCACTCTAGTCTTGGTGAACGGTGATAGCTTAGAACCTATCACGATGCAGTGCTCACTGAGGCAAGATTGCCCCCTTTCGGCCAGGTTATTTGCAATCGCTCTTGAACCTGCACTCCACGGCCTTCGACGGCGCCTTGAAGGCGTCCAACTATGGACCGCCTCTTTCCAGTGCCGCGCATACGCCGACGATGTCGTTCTTTGGGTGAAGTGAGGAGAGAAAGTCTAGGTGGCTTTTCGGATGGCTTCAGCGGTATGGATCGATATCGGGTAGTATCATTAACCTAGGAAAGACCCGATGTATGAAAGTGGGAAGGGGGCTGCCACGAGGAACAGCAGTGCCCACCACCAAGGTCCCCATTCTCAGGTATTTGGCACTGGTGTTCCATGGAAACATACGACGTATAGCGGCGGATAATTATCGACGGCTACGGCTACAGATTCGCGCATTTGTAGGACAAAACGCATGAGCGCTACAGATACGTTCCAGCGCGCACATTATGTCAATGCCTATTTGGCACCAAAATAAATTATTCGGCATACGCCACGATCACGTCACAACTACAGTCAGCTTTCCGACATTTCGTGAGTGCTGACCTCCTCTTTAAAATTCGCTACGATACCTTGACACTGCTACAGAGAGGAGGCGGCTTCGGACTTGTAAACGTGAGGAATAGGACGCGTTCGTTATTACTTAGAACGTTTCAAAGTTAATGGCGTACCGAGCACGCCACCTTAATGGGCGCTGTACTCAGAGAAGTGGCCTTCCATGCACTCCGTCCATCAAGGCACCGTTCGCCTACCTTCGGGACTTCTTGCTCGTTTATAGTTACATTCAGGACAGTTCTCCAGAGACAGACTGCCCACAATGGAAGACGTATATCGAAGCTTTGTTCAGCAACAATTACGCAATGTGTTCGAACAGAAGTACCCGTCGATGCAGTGGCAGAGAATAAAGAGAGCGGTTCATCTTCATTATGTGCATTGAGGTATGTAGTAGTGAATGGCAAATTCCCAAACCATTAACGACTGCATTCACCTGATCGACTCGCCGATATGCCCCCACTGCGGAGACGTCGACTCCGATACAAGGAAATCGACCATTGGCTTCTAACGAGGAAAAAGGAGGCCCTTTTCTTGCGTACGGCGCACACGGCGATCAAAGTTGACGACATACTGTTCCTGGACAAAGTATACTTTCCCACCGCCAGGGAAAACGTCGTACACCGGATAAAGGAGATGGCGACGAATTATCTGTATCGAGGCGATGACAAGTACGTCTTAGTCTTCTGGAACGTACTACAAGAGCAACATGTGATCTTGCGGCGACACGTGAAATATTGAACATGTTTTTCCAAATACTTGGGTTTTTTATTCACGGACCCTCCGGCTAGCTTGAATGTTCTGGCACAGATAAATGAAATGTGAAGATAGCTCAACGTTCAGGAACTTACGTTCATGACTGATGTACTCAGGGGACTATATATCGTTTTTAAGTTAGCGAGAAGCTCACCTGGATACACGCTAACTGGACCGCTGAAGGGTTCCTCTTTCATTTTGTTAGCGAATTCTTTCAATCTAGACGGCGTTGGGAGCTGTTTCATGTTCGGCTGTGTTGAATGACACTTTTAGTTTCTATTTGTTGTGCTTTGCACCAACAAAATGAAAAAAAAACAACGAAACATCCGAAATAAAAAAATGTAAAAAAATTCATCCCTTGAACCACATCCCCAGGAATGGGAAGGAGTAGACATTGTGGCCTGGCCTCAGGTTGCAACCCTTGTCCACACAGCCTCCGCCAACCCCTAACCTGATCCATTATAGATCTCGTACAAAAAAAAAAAAAAAAAAAAAAAAAAAAGTTAACGTTGGACTGCTAAGTGGGCGAGCCATGTTTAAAGCCCCCACGTGCCCTTTATTATTTCATTTTTCTTTCGCTGTTCGCTATTTTCGAATTTGTGTCTGTGTCGTGATGCAAAGTCCGTTTGCAACAGCAAACTGTAACATAATGAAAGTTGATTCATCACAACTACTCTGTTAACTGCCGAAAGGAAGTGGCTTTGGTCGGCCGGAGTGACCGTGCGGTTCTAGGCGCTTCAGTCTGGAACCGAGAGACCGCTACGGTCGCAGGTTCGGATCCTGCCTCGGGCATGGATGTGTGTGATGTCCTTAGGTTAGTTAGGTTTAATTAGTTCTAAGTTCTAGGCGACTGATGACCTCAGAAGTTAAGTCGCATAGTGCTCACAGCCATTTGAACCATTTTTGAAGTGGCTTTCGAATGGGAACGAAACTGGTTAAAATGGCTCTAAGCACTATGGGACTTAACATCTCATGTAATCAGTCCCCTAGACTTAGAACTACTTAAACCTAACTAACCTAAGGACATCACACACATCCATGTTCGAGGCAGGATTCGAACCTGCGACCGCAGGAGCAGCGCGGTTTCTGACTGAAGCGCCTAGAACCGCTCGGCCACAGCGGCCGGCTCGAATTGGAACCGCAAATCTTTGATGAAAAGGCGAATCCTCACCGGAAAGCACATCTGGTGTGTCACACACGGCATTAGTGACAGTACTTGTGTCATATTACGGGACCTAATTAATTTCAGCGTCTGGTGAGTGAATGAGATATGCCTCCTTGACTTATTTAGGTGTTCGCATAAATGTGAATGTGATCAGTCCGAAGGAAATGAGTTAAACGTAATAGTTTGTCACATAATCTGCACCAAATGAACGCAACTGTTTCACTATCACCCAGTTTTTTGTACGCTCTGTGAACACATATGTTTTAACGTTTTTGAAGCTGCTATCTGTTTAGGAAGATTTGACTCTTGAATTGCTTTGTTATAACATAGTTCACATCGGTTTATTTATTATTTTCGTTTCTGTGAGACGTGTACGTGGTATCTCGCCTGCTCTCACTATCCATGACATTTATTTGTGACTAATGTATTTTTACCACATGGAAATATATTTTACAATCATTGTATAGTATGACAACTGCCAGTACTCCAGAAAGAGATCAAACATTTTACTGGTCAGATGGACAGTTCATAAAGTTGGGAAAAAATGATAAAAGTAAATGGCACGATATGGTTCAGAACTTGACTCATCCACATCACAGTCCGACATCGTGATTACTTAACCACGACGCCATGGACGCAACACGCTGCTCAGTGTTACACTTGTGAAGGTTGGGCCATTCAACTACTATTTTTTTTTTTTTTGCATAGTTCAGTACACTTCATGCTTAATCTGTGTTCCGTTTTTGTGTTAGAAGATAACTTAAGGAATGGCATACCTATTTTTACAGCATATGTGGACTTAGATAAATGACAATGTTGGCTGGAATACTCTCTTTGAAATTCTGAAGGTGGCAGGAGTAAAATACAGGGAGCTAAGAGGTATTTGCAACTTGGACAGAAACCAGACGGGAGTTATAAATGTTGAAAGGCATGAAAGGGAAGCAGTGGTAGAGAAGGGAGTGAGACAGGAGTGTAGCCTATCTCCGATGTTATTCAACCTGCATACTGAAGACGCAGTAAATGAAACAAAAAAAAATTGGAGTACGAAGAACAAATAAAAGCATCGAGACACTTGAAGCAGTAAATAAGTTTTGATATCTGGGCAGCAAAATGACTGATGACGGAAGTAGAGAGGATACAAAATGCAGACTGTAAATGGCAAGAAAGCATTTCTGAAGATGAAGAAATATGTCCGCATCGAATATAGATTTAAGTGTTATGAAGTTCCTTTCTCAAAGTATTTGCCTGGAGCATGGAAGCGAAATATGGATGATACATAGTTGAGACAAAAAAAAGCTTTTGAAATGATGTGGTACAGAAGAATGCCGAAGGTTAGCTGGGTAGATCACGTCACTAACGAGAAGCTACTGAATAGAATTGGGGAGAGAAGAAATTTGAGCGCATAACGTGATCGAAAGAAGGGATCGGTTGACAAGACACATTGTGAGACATCAAAGGATCACCAAATTAGTATTGGGGAGGGGGAACTGCGGTCGGTGAAAATCGCAAGGGGGACCAAGAGATGAATACAGTAAGCAGATTCAGAGGTATGTGGTTTGCAGTGGAAATTCTGGGCTGAAGAGGTTCGCACGGGGTACAGTAGCATGGGGAGCTGCATCAGACTAGTCTTCCAACTGAAGACCACAACAATCACAACAAGAGATGCATTCGCAGTTGCGAATACGATCAACCATAAACTGTGTAATGGAATGAGGACACTGGAAATTTGTACTGGAACGAATCCGAACCTGGATTTTCCACTTTAGGCTTGCGGTCGCCTTAATCGCTTTGGCTATCCGTGTATTACTCACGGCTAGACCACGATATCCATATATCGTTGTTTTTGCCTCAAAGACTGCAATCGTAGACCCATTACATAATTCCCGTCCAGGGGAGGAAGTTTTCATTGCAAGTCACTGCCTAGTATCAGCGGATAAATATGATAATGCAGTCTCTGTGTTGTTAGGAAATAGGATGCAGTCTTCCTTAAGACATACATGCATGCTGATACCATAGTCAGCAATGCAACTGCTCGCTCGACGAAAGATCCCTGCCTAATGACCGTAAAGTTGCACACGTCATACCAATTCTCAAGAAAGGATATTGGAGTAATCCTTAGAATAGAATTGGGGAAAGAAGAAATTTGAGCGCATAACGTGATCGAAAGAAGGGATCGGTTGACAAGACACATTGTGAGACATCGAAGGATCACCAAATTAGTATTGGGGAGGGGGAACTGTGGTCAGACTGATTCCATATCTCTAAACATCCGGAAAGCTTTTGACACCTAGCGACACAAGCGATTTCCAATAAAACTGCGTGCCTACTGAGTATCGTCTCAGTTGTGGATTTGTAAACTCCTGTCAGTGAAGGTCACAGTATGGAAATTCATCGAGTCAAACAGAAGTGATACCTGACACTCTTCTAGCTTGAGGCAAACTGAGCAGCTGTCTCATTTCTTTTCCAGATGATACTGTCATATACAGTCTCGTTAAGTCATCAGATAATCAAAACTAACAGCAAAATGATTTAGAAAAGAATCTGTGCGGTGTGAAAAGTGGCAACTGACTGTAAATAATGAAAAGTATGAAGTCGCCCACGCGAGTACTGAAAGGTGTCGGCTAAATTTCGGTTACACGATAGATCAAACAAATCTGAAAGATGTAAATTCAGATAAATGTTTAGGGATTACAATTACAAATTAGTTAAACTGGAACGATGACATAGATAACGTTGTGAGGAAATCAAACCAAAGACTGCGATTTATTTGCAGAACAGTTAGAAGGGGCAGCAGGTCTACTAAAGAGACTGCTTACAATATTCTTTTCCGCGCTCTTCTGGAGTACAGCTCTGCAGTGTGGGTCCCACAAGAGACCGGATCAACGGAAGAAGTCGAAAAATTTCGAAGGACAGCAGATTTTGTGTTATCACAACAAAACAGGGGAAAATGTCACGGATATGAAGCCATGAGTTGGGGTGGCAGTCATTAAAACAACGACGTTTTCGTTGCGTTGAGATCTTTTCACGAAATTTCAATCTCCAACTTTCTTCCCCGAATGCGAAAATATATTGTTGACGCCCACCTACAGAGGGAGAAATGTTCACTGTAGTAAAAAAAGAGAAATCCGAGCACTCACAGAAAGATTTAAGTGTTCGGTTTCCCTGCGTGCTGTTAGAGCGGAACGATAAAACAAAACAAAACAAAGAAACAAAAAAAACTACTGGCCATTAAAATTTCTACACCAAGAAGGAATGCAGATGATAAACGGGTATTCATTGGACAAATATATTATACTACAACTGACATGTGATTACATTTTCACGCAATTTGGGTGCATAGATCCTGAGAAATCAGTACTCAGAACAACCACCTCTGGCCGTAATAACGGCCTTGATACGCCTGGGCATTGAGTCAAACAGAGCTTGGGTGGCGTGTACAGGTACAGCTGCCCATGCAGCTTCAACACGATACCACAGTTCATCAAGAGTAGTGACTGGCGTATTGTGACGAGCCAGTTGCACGGCCACCATTGACCAGACGTTTTCAATTGATCTGGAGAATGTGCTGGCCAGGGAAGCAATGTCACCAAACACGGATGCGACCATCATGATGCTGTAAACAGAACCTGGAGTCATCCGAAAAAATGACGTTTTGCCATTCGTGCACCCAGGTTCATGGTTGAGTACACCATTGCAGGCGCTCCTGTCTGTCATGCAGCGTCAAGGGTAACCGCAGCCATGGTCTCCGAGATGATAGTCCATGCTGCTGCAAACGTCATCGAACTGTTGATGCAGATGGTTTTTGTCTTGCAAACGTCCCCATCTGTTTGCCATTCGTGCACCCAGGTGCAGGTGCATGATCCATTACAGCCATGCGGATAAGATTCCTGTCATATCGACTGCTAGTGATACGAGGCCGTTGGGATCGAGCTCGGCGTTCCGTATTACCATCCTGAACCCATCGATTCTATATTCTGCTAACAGTCGTTGGATCTCGACCGACGCGAGCAGCAATGTCGCGATGCGATAACCCGCAATCGCGATAGGTTACCATCCGACCTTTATCAAAGTCGGAAACGTGGTGGTACGCATTTCTCCTCCTTACACGAGGCATCACAACAAAGTTTCACCAGGCAACGCCGGTCAACTGCTGTTTGTGTATGAGAAATCGGTTGGAAACATTCCTCATGTCAGCACGTTGTAGGTGTCGCCACCGGCGCCAATTATGTGTGAATGAAAAGCTGATCATTTGCATATCAGAGTATCTCCTGTCTGTCGGTTAAATTTCGCGTCTGTAGCACGGCATCTTCGTGGTGTAGCCTTATTAATGGCCAGTTGTGTAGCTTCAAGGCGGTTCGATGAACCTTCTGTCAGGCAGAGTATCTTTGTACAATGTGAGGTACATTAGCATCCTACGGAGGAGGAAAATGTAGTAAACTTTGATTTGTTGTTGCTGCGGCATGGAGCGCATGGTAGTGCGGTCACTGCTGGAGTAGGGGATAGAAGGCTTGGCAACCTATTATCCCGTTACTGGCATAAGAACATGTCTCAGTGTGCGGGAAATTTGTAGAGCGTTACTGTGCATACTGTAACATGTAGGTTACTACGCATCAGCAGTTGTTTCGAGTGGCTGTGATACGGTCTCGCCTTTCGTCAAACTGTCTGTATTCATAGCAGCCACAAATGACTGCTGGATACAATGTGTGTCTATGTCTCCCTGTTCAAATAAACTTCCCCTGACAACGACGCTTCACGAGCGCTACGGCAGAAAAACGGTACAGTCGGGTTTCGCGGTAGCTCTTCGATCCACTTTAACGTATCGGAGCGCTGGCGCTCTGTAAAACAAACTGCACGACGCGATAATTCTGCCGGACATCGCCCCCTTCCCCCCGGAAAAATCGCCCTCTCTGCCTTCCCACACCACAAGCACCCCCCCTCCCCTCCCCACCCCTGACCAATATCGTGTATTAGCTCGCTCCTGGCCGAGTAGCCAGCCGACTGGGATAAGCTGCTATCGGCAGGGACAGCAGCGATTTAGCGGGCCGGAAATGTTGCGTCGCTGCGGACCGTAACGCATATTTGATCGTTCATTTATTACCGGAGGAACGGCGCCAGCGGAGCGCGCCAGCGGCTCGGCGCCAGCGGCTGCTGTCGCCAGTTCGCAGCGCGGCGAGTTCTGCGGCGCTGCAAATCCGAGTTAATTAAAGGTGGGATGGCGTGCAGCGCGCAGTCCCTGTGCGCCATGGCGTCCCGCTTCCAGCGCGTCGTCTTTTTTGTGTAACTTGATACATTACTCGATTCGCAAAATGTGTCTGTGTGTGTCTGTACGTCTGCCGGCTGCGTATCGGCGCAGATACTGCAGACGGGACCTGTGCAAAGAACATATGGTAGCGCTTTATTCAATTACAACCCGGTACTAATTTCATGAAAAGTATTCCTTTGCTTAACATCTGGATCCTATGATGGAAAAATACACGCGTGCCCTCCTTTTAAAATAATGAAGCGTACTTACTAATGAAGCGACTGTGTACTGTGCGCTGTACATACGGCATTATTTCTAAATTAAAAATGCTTTTAACCCTGTGGGTCGTTTTTACTGGCGCTCTGTGTTAGCCGGTAGCAGTTGGTACATGTTCGCGTCCCATTTCTGCTATAGTGGTCATTGAATTTCAGTTTTTTCATCACCGTAATACTACTCATTTGGAAACCACGTCCCTGCCATTAATGGATTACGGCAAACAACTCTTTTCTTTTTGCTGCTGCAAAATTTTATTTTGAAACGTCCATTCTTCACTACATCATTACTTAAGTTACCGAGGAAAATTGTTCCATTCTATTAACTCGTCTATATTTAACAGAAACTTACTGAGCCACAATTTAGCATTAACAAAACTTACAATGCAATATTCAGAAAAAATCTGGCCCCTTCCACCCTTCTTTTCGTTCCTATCATCTTCTACCATAGTCACTCCATCTTGTTCTGTCATTTCCGAATATACGCTACTGGCCATTAAAATTGCTACACCACGAACATGACGTGCTACAGATGCGAAATTTAACCGACGGGAAGAATATGATGTGATATGCAAATGATTAGATTTTCAGAGCATTCGCACAAGGTTGGCGCCGATGGCGACACCTCCAACGTGTTGACGTGAGGAAATAAAAATTGGTTCAAATGACTCTGAGCACAATGGGACTTAACTTCTGAGGTCATCAGCCCCCTAGAACTTAGAACTACTTAAACCTAACTAACCTAAGGACATCACACACATCCATGCCCGAGGCAGGATTCGAACCTGCGACCGTAGAGGTCGCGCAGCTCAAGACTGTAACGCCTAGAACCGCTCGGCCACTCCGGCCGGCTGACATGAGGAAAGTTTCCAACCGATTTCTCATACATAAAGAGCAGTTGACCGGCGTTGCCTGGTGAAACGTTGTTATGATGCCTCGTGTAAGGAGGACAAATGCGTACCATCTGGTTTCCGACTTTGATAAAGGTCGGCTTGTAGCCTATCGCGATTGCGACTTATCGCATCGCGACACTGCTGCTCGCGTTCGTCGAGATCCTATGACTGTTAGGACAATATGGAATCGGTGGGTTCGTGAGGGTAATATGGAACACCGTGCTGGACCCCAACGGGCTCGTAACAGTAGCAATCGAGATGACAGGCATCTTATCCGCATGGCTGTAACGGATCGTGAAGCCACGTCTCGATCCCTGAGTCAATAGATGGGAACGTTTGCAAGACAAGAACCATTTGCACGAACAGTTCGACGACGTTTGCAGCAGCGTGGACTATCCGCTCGGAGACCATGGCTGCGGTTACCCTTGACGCTGCAACATAGACATGAGCGCCTGCGATGGTGCAGTCAACGACGAACCTTGGTGCACGAATGGCAAAATGTCATTTTTTCGGATGAATCCAGGTTCTGTTAACAGCATCATGATGGTCGCATCCGTGTTTGGCGACATCGCGGTGAAAACACAATGGAAGCCATAGTGGCGTATCACCCGGCGTGATGGTATGGGGTGCCATTGGTTACACGTCTCGGTCACCTCTTGTTCGCATTGACAGCACTTCGAACAGTGGACGTTACATTTCAGATGTGTTACGACCCGTGGCTCTACTCTTCATTCTATCCCTGCGTAACACAATATTTCAGGAGGATAATGCACGACCGCATGTTGCAGGTCCTGTACGGGCTTTCTAGATACAGAAAATGTTCGACTGCTGCCCTGGCCAGCACATTCTCTAGATCTCTCACCAATTGAAAACGTCTGGTCAATGGTGGCCGAGCAACTGGCTCGTCACAATACGCCAGTCACTACTCTTGATGAACTGTGTTATCGTGTTGAAGCTGCATAGGCAGCTGTACCTCTACACGCCATCCAAGCTCTAACTCAATGCCTAGGCGTATCAAGGCCGTTATTACGGCCAGAGTTGGTTGTTCTGGGTACTGATTTCTCAGGCTCTATGCTCCCAAATTGCGTGAAATTGTAATCACATGTCAGTCCTAGTATAATATAATTGTTCAATGAATACCTGTTTATCATCTGCATTTCCTCTTGGTGTAGCAATTTTAATGGCCCGTATTGTATTACCAACATTGAGCCATGCGTGGCTCGTGTTCGTGCCATATCTTACTTAACACATTATTTTTAACGGACTGCCGCCTCGTTATGTTAATTTTCAATTACTGGTGTCACTGAGTTGCTGCCTTGCCTGCCCGTGAGCGGCAGCAGCAGCGCTTATCGATATAGGCCATGCCGTATTATCTTTGCTGGACTGCTATTACTTCCTGGTCATCGTGTGTCGTCCATTCCCCTCATCCCCCAGCCCTCCACCCCCCTTCCCCTGGGCTTCCCCTCCCCCTTCCTCCCTTCCCCCTCTCTCCCCTGCCTGTGGCATCTCTGCTCTCCCCTCTCCCTCTCCCATCCCCCACCCTCCTCCTCTCTTGGCATGTCTCTGGACTCGTACACGCTCAGTGAACATTCGCGAGCCGGAGATCATCGCCGTCAGTTTCTTGTGTGTGTGCCTTCGTTTTGTGTTTAGTGTTCTTTCGCCATCACGCCACCACTGTTCACGTCTGCTGTCGCAGTCCTCCGTGTTATGTGCGCCGTGTCAACAGGTTTTAGTGTTTTTTCTTGTCCAGCGTGAACGGCTTCGTGTATATTGTTTTTCAGTGTCTACAGTTTTTTACCCGCCATTTGTCTTGTACGAGGTGCATTCAAGTTCTAAGGCCTCCGATTTTTTTCTAATTAACTACTCACCCGAAATCGATGAAACTGGCATTACTTCTCGACGTAATCGCCCTGCAGACGTACACATTTTTCACAACGCTGAATCCTTGATTCCATGGCAGCGGCGAAGGCTTCTTTAGGAGTCTGTTTTGACCACTGGAAAATCGCTGAGGCAATAGCAGCACGGCAGGTGAATGTGCGGCCACGGAGAGTGTCTTTCATTGTTGGAAAAAGCCAAAAGTCACTAGGAGCCAGGTCAGGTGAATAGGGAGCATGAGGAATCACTTCAAAGTTGTTATCACGAAGAAACTGTTGCGTAACGTTAGCTCGATGTGCGGGTGCGTTGTCTTGGTGAAACAGCACACGCGAAGCCCTTCCCGGACGTTTTTGTTGCAGTGCAGCAAGGAATTTGTTCTTCAAAACATTTTCGTAGGATGCACCTGTTACCATAGTGCCCTTTGGAACATAGTGGGTAAGGATTACGCCCTCGCTGTCCCAGAACATGAACACCATCATTTTTTCAGCACTGGCGGTTACCCGAAATTTTTTTGGTGGCGGTGAATCTGTGTGCTTCCATTGAGCTGACTGGCGCTTTGTTTCTAGATTGAAAAATGGCATCCACGTCTCATCCATTGTCACAACCGAGAAAAGAAAGTCCCATTCATGCTGTTGTTGCACGTCAACATTGCTTGGCAACATGCCACACGGGCAGCCATGTGGTCGTCCGTCAGCATTCGTGGCACCCACCTGGATGACACTTTTCGCATTTTCAGGTCGTCATGCAGGATTGTGTGCACAAAACCCACAGAAATGCCAACTCTGGAGGCGATCTGTTCAACAGTCATTCGGCGATCCCCCAAAACAATTCTCCCCACTTTCTCGATCATGTCGTCAGACCGGCTTGTGCGAGCCCGAGGTTGTTTCGGTTTGTTGTCACACGATGTTCCGCCTTCATTAAACTGTCGCACCCACGAATGCACTTTCGACACATCCATAACTCCATCACCACATGTCTCCTTCAACTGTCGATGAATTTCAATTGGTTTCACACCACGCAAATTCAGAAAACGAATGATTGCACCCTGTTCAAGTATGGAAAACGTCGCCATTTTAAGTATTTAAAACAGTTCTCATTCTCGCCACTGGCGGTAAAATTCCATCTGCCATACGGTGCTGCCATCTCTGGGACGTATTGACAATGAACACGGCCTCATTTTAAAACAATGCGCATGTTTCTCTCTCTTTCCACCCCGGAGAAAAAAAATTGGAGGCCTTAGCACTTGAATGCACCTCGTATCATCTGTACCACCGTTATGTTTTATATTGTATCACTCTCGGCTGAAGAGCAGCGTATTATGTTGCTGACAGCCCACCTTTGTACAAGGTGTTGAAAATAACTATAAAGTAAAAAAAAAGTGTCGTCCAGAGAGTTGAAACGCGCCAGCAGTGGAGTTCGGACCTCGCGGGTGGACACTTGGTACGTGGCAGAAGTCCGGTCGGGTTGGAGCGGTAGTGAGCTTCGCATAGCCATGACTCGCCCGACCGTTACCGGTACACATTGCTTCCATGGGGACGGTCTTGGTTGATCGTCTGTTGGTCGTCTTACAGGACGACGTGTATTTGTTCGCCGATCGCTTATGGGTCGGCGGTGTGTTTCTCAACTCGTGGTTCATCCTTCTGATTGCACAGTCACTGCTTTAGCATTGGTCGCGTTCTTCGTCCAAGTGTTTGTGAAATTGTGTGTAGCCTGTGATGTCGACTACCCAGTTATTTTAGTGCTGTCTCCCTGCTGATGTGTAGTTGATCGGTTGGCGCAGTCGCGACGTAGCTCCAGTGGGGCATGCAGCGCCAGGGAGGCGTGGATAGCCATCACTCGCCCGATGATTGCCGACGCACATGATTTGAGTGGGGAAAGACTTTGGTTGACCGTCGGTCGGTCGTCTTGTCGGACGACGTATTTTTGGTCGGCGGTTGCTTATGGGTTGGCTGTGTGTGCCAACTCGTGACTGATTTTGTTCTGTCACCGCCGATAGCACTGTCTATTTCTTCGTGCTAGTGTTCGTGAAACTGTGTGTAGTTTATGTGGTTTGACTGACAAGTTATTTGAAGGTTGTCTGCGTACTGGCTCTGAATTGGTTGGTTGGCGTGGAGTAGCTAGGAAGGACGATTGCCGACACACACGTCTGAGTGGCAACGACCTTGCTTGGCCGTTTGGTCGGTCGTCTATGGGTTGTCTGTGATCCTTCTGGTTGTTGTTCCAGTCTCCGCTGTTAGCATCGTTTGAGTTTTGGAGCAAGTGTAGAGTGGAAATGATGTTGATCATTGGTCTGTTGACTGTCTGTCGGTTTGGTTCCCAACGGATTGAAAATGGTTGGGCCGACTCCCTGTCTCACCTAAGCGAGCGTTTGAATTCCAGGCCGACCCTCGAACATGTGAGCGGCCTTGGGTGTACTGCCCTGTTTTTTTGTTTTGTTTTTTGTTTTATTTTTAATTTGTTCTTGTTGTTGGTACTTGTATGGCTTCCAGCCGATTTTTGTTTTAAATCTGAGTTGTTTTTTGCTGTTAAGGCCTTCAGCCTAGTTCAAAGAACTGTGTCGCGTAAGCCCTTTAGCAAATTAAAAATTTTAATGTTGTTGAATTTTAAGTCTTAGGCCTTCAGCCGCTTTTGAGTTTGAGTTGTTTCCTCTTAAGGCCTTCAGCCTAAATTAAAGAACTGTTTCACGTAAGGCCTTTGGTATTTAAAGAAATTAATGTTATGGAGTTTTAAGTATTAGGCCTTCAGCCGATCTGAATTTAAATTGTTTACTTCAGCCTAACTAAAGAAATGTTTTAAGATAAGGCTTGCCTATTAAATTTCTGATTATGCTTGTGTTTTAAGTTAGTGGCCTTCAGCCGTTTATAAATGAAAGTGGCTTTCAGCCGGTAATTAAGTCCCAAAGATTAAAGCTGTGTGTTAAAAGTTTTGTTTAGGCTCTTGTAATGTTTGAGTGTAATTGACAGCCCCTTATGTTAGCATCTTTACACAATTTAAAGTACCTGTCCTGTCCTGCGGATTTAGTAGGGCGCATCAAACGTGCTTATTTTTGTATTGTGCGAGTGTGTGTGTGTCTCTGTGTGTGTGTGTGTGTGTGTGTGTCTGTCTGTCTGTCTCTGTGTGTGTGTGTGTGTGTGTGTGTGTGTGTGTGTGTGTGTAATTTACCGAAACAGAGAAAGAGCTACATTTCGTGCTCAGCGTCGAGAGAAAACGTCGCTTTGGTTGTAATAAAAAAAAAATAAAAATACCGAATGTCTGATACTTAATACAATTCAAACATAGTAATTCACGATGGATGACGTAAAAATCACCAGTAAATCGATCAAGGTTTGCCATGTGGCCAGATGATAAAATGATAAAGCGACCGAAGAATCAGTTAACTTGAAATATAAAACAGTTGCCGATACAGTGACGGAGTTGCAAGTGTCGGTTCATAAGAGACATTCACAATGTATCAAAAAAAAAAAAAATCCATTTCCAGCGCGTAATAACGGGTAGTCGAAAGTCGGTTTGCCTAAGTATCAAATTTTGTCGTGATATCCACGAAAAAATCGTATCATTTCAGCCACAGGTCATGCAAATGTTGTTCCAGTTCTGCTGCCCCTCCAGCGCCAGCACCGGTCTCATAGTCGCTTCCTCGGTCTTTCCAAACGTCTCTCGCACCACAGCTTTCACTCCATCACTAGTTTTGGAAGTCGTTGTGATGACATAAGAAATACATGTTATCCACTACTCTTTGATTGATTTTTGGATAAACTACTTGCTTTTCTAATTCTTCCCTAATTTCCAATTTTGTCTGTTCTAAAACAGCGTTTTACAGATCTTATAAATTTCATTTATGATGACAAATTATTGTAAATCTCTGTTTCTCAGCGTGCAACTTTCCGTCCCGTATAATAAAGTGGGGACTGTCATGACATTACAGAATTGCAGTTGTATTTCTTCCGTTGTTTAACACTTGAGTGTTCTCCTTATTTTTCCACATATACGCTGCTATTAGTTTTTTTCTATGTAGTTATACCTTTTTCATGTGCAGGGTCACATCTTAAGAACTGGAAATGGGCTACAGTTCTAATGGTTTATTAGTGAGGACATTTTTGTTCATACACTACTGGCCATTAAAATTGATACTCCAAGAAGAAATGGTCAGATATATTATACTAGAACTGACATGTGATTACATTTTCACGCTATTTGGGTGCATAGATCCTGAGAAATCAGTACCCAGAACAACCACCTCCGGCCGTAATAACGGTCCTGATACGCCAGGGCATTGAGTCAAACAGAGCTTGGATGGCGAGTACACGTAAAGCTGTCCATACAGCTTCAACACGATAACACAGTTCATCAAGAGCAGTGACTGGCGTATTGTGACGAGCCAGTTGCTCGGCCACCATTGACCAAACGTTTTCAATTGGTGAGAGATCTGGAGAATGTGCTGGCCAGGGCAGCAGTCGAACATTTTCTGTATCCAGAAAGGTCCGTACAGGACCTGCAACTTGCGATCGTGAATTAACTTGCTGAAATGTAGGGTTTCGCAGGGATCGAATGAAGGGTAGAGCCACGGTTCAAAGTGCCGTCAATGCGAACAAGAGGTGCCGAGACGTGTAACCAATGGCACCCCATACCATCACGTCGGGTGATACGCCAGTATGGCGATGACGAATACACGCTTCCAATGTGTGTTCAGAACCTGGATTCATCCGAAAAAGCCGGCCGCGGTGGTCTCGCGGTTCTAGGCGCGCAGTCTGGAACCGTGCGACTGCTACGGTCGCAGGTTCGAATCCTGGCATGGATGTGTGTGATGTCCTTAGGTTAGTTAGGTTTAAGTAGTTCTAAGTTCTAGGGGACTGATGACCACAGCAGTTGAGTCCCATAGTGCTCAGAGCCATTTGAACCATTTGAACCATCCGATAAAATGACTATTTTCCATTCGTGCATCCAGGTTTGTCCTGGAATACACCATCGGAGGCGCTCCTGTCTTTGATGCAGCGTCAAGGGTAACCACAGCCATGGTCTCCGAGCTGATAGTCCATGCTGCGGCAAACGTCGTCGAACTGTTCGTGCAGATGGTTGTTGTCTTTGTTGACTCAGGGATCGAGACGTGGCTGCACGATCCGTTACGGCCATGCGGATACGATGCCTGTCATCTCGACTGCTAGTGATACGAGGCCGTTGGGATCCAGCACGACGTTCCGTATTACCCTCCTGAACCCACCGATTCCATATTCTGCTCTCCAACGCGAGAAGCAATATCGCGATACGATAAACCGCAATCACGATAGGCTACAATGCGATCTTCATCAAAGTCGGGCAACGTGATGGTACGCATATCTCCTCCTTACACGAGGCATCACAATAACGTTTCGCCAGGCAACGCTGGTCAACTGCTGTTTGTGTATGAGAAATCGGCTGGAATCTTTCTTCACGTCAGCATGTTTCTGGTGTCGCCACCGGCGCCAACCTTGTATAAATGCTTTGAAAAGCTAATCCTTTGCATATCAGAGCATCTTCTTCCTGTCGGTTAAATATAGCCGTTGTAGCACGTCATCTTCGAAGTGTAGCAATTTTAAAGGCCAGTAGTGTAGTTTATGAATACCTCAAATTGGCATGGTTTTAGTTTCATTTATAGATACACAGGTAGTCATAATGTAGCTTGCGTTTATTTAGGTTTTGTAATACCACTCGTGTCTTGAATGGTGGATAGATGATGAACATCAACAAAAACAGATCAAGAATAATGAAATGTAATTGGGTTATGTGAATCTGAGGGAATTAGATTAGGGTACGAGGCACTTAATGTAGCAAATGAGTTTAGCTATTTAGGCAGTAAAATACAGTATCAGGCCGAAGTGGAGAAGATAGAAGATATAGACTGGAAATGGCAATAAACGCGTTTCTGAAGAACAGAAATCTGCCAACATCGAATATGTATTTAATTGTTACGAAGTCTTTCCCGAAAACATTTGTATGGAGCGTAGCCATGTAAGGAAGTGAAATATAGACAATGAACGGTCTAAACGAGTAGAGAATGGAAGCTTTCGAAATGTTGCGCTGCTGAAGAATGCTGAATATTAGATTGATAGATCATGTTACTAATGAGGAGGTACTGACTAGAATTGGGGAGGAAAGAAATTCGTGGCACAATCTGACTAGAAGAAGCTATAGGTTGATAGGACTTATTCTGAAACATCAAGGGACCATCAACTGAGTTTCGGAGGGGGTAAAAATCGTAGAGGGAGGCCAAGAGATATACGCAGTAAGGAAATAGGTACGGATGTAGGTCGTAGTACTTATTCAGAGACGAAGAGTCTTCCACAGGACAGAGTAGCGAAGAGGGTTGCATCAAACCAGTCTTACACCTCGAGGCAATAACGACAATGTTATTTTCAATGTATCTTCACTGTTTTGTATGAGAACTTAGTCATCGGTGAATATCATCATGGCCGGCCGGAGTGGACGAGCGGTTCTAGGCTCGCAGTCTGGAACCGCACGACCGCTACGGTCGTAGGTTCGAATCCTGCCTCGGGCATGGATGTGTGTGCTGTCCTTAGGTTAGTTAGATTTAAGTAGTTCTAAGTTCTAGGGGACTGATGTCCTCAGATGTTAAGTCCCATAGTGCTCAGAGCCATTTGAACCACTTGAACCAATAACATCATGTTGATAAGCTTATTGTCCAAATGTGTGTGAAATCTTATGGGACTTAACTCCTAAGGTCATCAGTCCCTAAGCTTACACACTACTTAACCTAAACTATCGTAAGGGCAAACACACGCATCCATGTCCGAGGGAGGACTCGAACCTCCGCCGGTACCAGCCGCACAGTCCATAAGCTTATTGCTCCGAATATTTGTGCCTCTTGGTGTTCTACCTCTTTTCCATTCTCTGACTATGTCATTTATTGAGATACTGAATAATATGGGAGACAAACTGCACCCTTATTTTACTCTTTGATTTGTCTGTATTTCAGGTGTTATCTCTTTGTCCGTGTAGTTCTAATTTTGGTATTCATATAAATGCTTGTAAGGATTCCTATTTTTTCCATTATTGCCCCTTACTTTGAAAATCTGTGAAGCGCGTTTTCATAGTCCGCAAATGCTAGGTGACTTTCAAGATTAAATTCTCTTGTCTTTTGTATTGCCTGTTTCAGTAAAAATACATCTACTGAGCAATTCTTTTTATTATCAACGTCTTTGGTTTTCGGATTGTATGGTTCAAATGGCTCTTAGCACTATGGGACTTAACTTCTGAGGTCATCAGTCCCCTAGAACTTAGAACTACTTAAACGTAACCAACCGAAGGACATCACACACATCCATGCCCGAGGCAGGATTCGAACATGCGACCGTAGCGGTCGCGCGGTTCGAGACTGTAGCGCCTAGAAGCGCTCGGCCACTCCGGCCGGGTTTCGGATTGTACCAGAGTCGTTTATGAAGTGTAGTCAAGGCAGACTACTGATTTCGTCATACATTCCCATACAGTTGAAAGAAGCGGAACTCAATGAATTCAGTGTAGCATATTGAGTAACGAATTGTAAGGACACAAGGTGCTACAGAACACACTTTTAAATATATATAAGATACATGACGACATGGTTTCAGGGAAACATGTGCATGTTCATGCTTCATCATATGCCACGAACGTCGTAGATGAGAAGAAAGTTATTGTTATTCCAGTTTCTTAAGAAACAGAAATATAAGAAGTATACTTTTTGGACGCTTGGCAGATACGAAGTTCATAGTTTCTATCACAGAAAAGTAAGAAGCAGCACGTACAGAAAGAAAGTTTTTACAGTGCCGAATTGTCATATGTGGCTCTGTGAATAAGATTCTTTTGAATGCGGCAGCTGACAAAATAATTGTAACGAAGATGTTTACGACATTATGGTACCGTTCTTTGATTGTTCAAATAGCGTTTTACTCTTTGAACACAGATTTTCTTTTCTGTCATTTGATCACTGATGGTCATTAGAACGTACAGTAAGTGTTGTGAGGTTCCAGTAGCCCCTACATTGCCATAAAACGCTTTTTAGACGTATAGTTTGAACAATTGTAAATCAGTTATTTTAAGCTAACGGTATTGTTGCGGGCGCCGTTGTACTACTGCTGCCGGCAACTACAGTGAATCTGCCGGCGGGCGCCGTAAATAGTGCGCACAAGTAAACGGGTTTCTGCCATTGTGCGGATGGGATCGCTGAAGGATTCCTGGCGCCAATAACTGTGTCTTGGGTGCTGTGTGATATGGTGTGTGTTATCGTTTACGCTTTGTTACTTTTCTTCAGTAAGCGATTTCTAAGTGAATGTGGGGGGGTGGTGGTTAGTGTTTAACGTCCCGTCGACAGCGAGGTCATTAGAGACGGAGCGCAAGCTCGGGTGAGGGAAGGATGGGGAAGGAAATCGGCCGTGCCCTTTCAAAGGAACCATCCCGGCATTTGCCTGAAGCGATTTAGGGAAATCACGGAAAACCTAAATCAGGATGGCCGGAGACGGGATTGAACCGTCGTCCTCCCGAATGCGAGTCCAGTGTGCTAATAAGTGAATGTGAGTTGCGTATGTGTTGTGTACATACTTCCGCGTAGTCAGCGCGTACACAACTTTCCCACTTGAGCGCTCCCCGCTAAGCACAACAGCGCAGGCGCAGCGCTCGGCCGTCTCCGCACTACGAGATGGCGCTGTCGTAGAGACGGATCAAATTCTGCTTCTGCCGATCGGCGTATTAATATGTAACGCAGCCAATGAGATTGCTGCTAACGTAGAACCTTTTCTCCTCGCGGATCACACTCGCGCAGTGATACCTGAACGCGCGAGGTATTATAACAATTGTACAGACCTCCGATTAGCCAATCTGCATTTGTCTGCACCAGTCTGTACGAGTTCTCCATTTGTCTGTACCAGTCTATAGTCAAGTTTCAGTCTGTGCCTAATAAGATTACCATATTCCTGTACATAGCCATGAAGAGATATGTATAGACACTTTGTCAAGTATCAGAGATATGTGAGAATAAGATTAACGTACCAAGACCAAAGGAACTTCAGATTGTCAATTGTAAATAGCATCCAGAATCAAGTTAAGTAAGGCTTATGATGGTTATTATTTTAATAAATGTGTGTGAAAATTAATCTAGTTTTGTTTTAAAGTTGGTCACTGTCAATCTGCTACTCTAAGCGTACAAGTAGCATTTCTATCGTCTGACATAACGGCAGAAGATAAACACGCCACGATAAGACCACGAGACATATTGCTGACACTCGCCTACTTCGTTAGAGCGACAAGTCAAATAATCTGATGGTGTGTGTACCGAAGGTCTTACGGTACGCACACCACAGTATGTATAAGCAATACCGGATCGTGCTGCCGTTGACTATAATTTTTGCGGCGGCATTTCATGTTTTCCTGCCAGATGCCTGGTTGAAAAAGATTGTTGCCAAAATCCTGTGGGAAAGGCGGTTTGAGTGTTGCAAACGCTAGAATATGGTCTCGACATTTCGAAGAAACTGATTGTGGTAGTGACTTGAATTCGAAACTATTCAATCCACGGCAGAAACGAGGGATTAAGAATGGTGTGTTTCCATAGCGTAATTTGCCGTGTCAGTGGCGCTAGTGTTTGCGTACCACGAAGAATAGAGGATAGTCAGGAACGTTTTAAGAAATTAGATTAGTGACAGAAGTGAAGTACCTCCGATGGAGTTGGTCTGACACCATTTCAAGGCTAACTACCTTGCAATATTCCACGATCGAGGACACCAATTTCTGGCTTCCTTGCCACACCACATCCCAGCACTGCTGAACAGAAGGCGAGGTATGTTAACTTATGTTTACTGTAAATCACCTTTCTCAATGCTGTCAAGTTCTGCAAAACTTTCATAAACTTAGACCAACAGTACGTGCCTATCTTGACAGAAAAGGGGTAGTGGTACAAGTGAAAGTACAAAAATGTGTGAGACATGTAGATTACCTGGTGCTAATCCTTTTTGGAAGTAAGGCACTAGCATAATTACTTGACCGGAAAGGATAGTGTGTATCTATCATTGAAGAGCTTTCTTAATAGTGGTGCATACGAAATGAAAATAGTGTGCTATCTGGAGCTTTATTCTGATTAAATCTTTTATGTGAGGAAACTCAGTACATTGTGAACTCATTTTCAACAGAAAACTGCACAAAGAGACTCTATATTGCGCTTTTTGAGTTCTGCACGTGTTTAGATGTGGAAGTCGCTTGAATATTTTTGAGTCAGAAGCGTCTATTTAGAAGATGGAGGATGTACAGAATGTAGCAGTAAAGCTCCAGAAACAGCAGAACAGCAACTTCATTATTGCCATTAACATTGGAACATCCTATAAATACAAAAAATCCACTTCAAGAGCTTGCAAATGTTCCTCACCGACGTCGCATAGTCAGTGAGCAGACCGCAGTCTGCAAGGGCGCTTCGCCATCAAGGCTGCACGCTTGCGTCTTATTATTTGATTGTTATGTCTTTCAAGTAGGTAAACATAAATGTGTAACGCTATGCCCTCAACGACAATTTTAGCTTTCACATTTTGTTGCAGATTGGAATTGTGCTACATAACCGTTATTCCTAAACAACCCCGTAACTGATGTGGAAGCCGAAATAAGAAAGACAAATCACATTAGAATAAGTTAATCCCTACTGATAAATGAAATGCAAATCTGTACCAGTGATTTCCAGTACTTAACTATATGGATTACAATTTCCTGTACTCAGTACCATGTACAACTAAACAATGAGCATCTATGAAAGCACCTTTCACAAGACGAGCTGCAGTTCATAAAAGCAAACACGGAAACCCCCCGCAAAATTCGCAGAAGGTCCGCTGGATCGCTCCCACGCATGTGAGGGACCTTCGCTGGCAGTGAGACTAAACGCTGATTTCAGGAAATCCGAGTAGGTGCTACACGCATTGAAAGTCATTCATCTGTAACCCGTTCGGGAACAACGGAAACTGTTGTTAGCGAGGTGTGTGTGGTCGGGGGATCTGTACTGTTTTGGCAGCGTCCCGGAAGAAGTTTTCTTGTAGAAAGTATGGCAGGTATTCAGAATTCGCGGACACACTTATGCTGTGTAGGGTAACATCCTAGAGAGCGTAACGGACCCAGAATAGTTTAGGGCACCTTTGAAGATTGTGACACACGGCTACCGTAGTCATGCCCCGTGAGAGAAAATTTTTAAAGCACAGTAAAAATAGTTACCACTAGTTACTGTAAGGAATTCAGAGGTGGCAGTAAGAAATACAGCTGTGTTTTCAGAGGTCCACCCTTATTGGCTGGCATGTGAACGTGGAAAGAGAGAGGGAGAGAGCAGGTTTGGAGTACCAACTTTAGCGAATTTTACAACTGGTTAAAGACCTGAAATGAGAATAAGGGAAGGTAAAGAGACTCTTTTAAGACAGTTTCTCACTGGCCAGCACTCGCAATATTTATCTTTCAGGCAATCAGAATTACGTGACACTAGAGAAACGAATAAAACCGAATCTTCCCTGTCGGAAGCGGACTGCATAAATTAATTCTCCGGCGGACTTCTGACTTCAGCGCTTTGATGGACGTGCGGCTACTGTGGCAGATTCACTTTGGCTCTCATCTGACTTAGGTCTACTTAGGCGCAGATGCAAGTTGTTGGCACAGAGTCTACGACTGGTTGGGTAGTCACTTCAGCCACATTTGTAGATTATGAATATTGTGAATACAGTTGCAACAGTGAGGCGAAAGCCCGCATCTCGTGGTCGTGCGGTAGCGTTCTCGCTTCCCACGCCCGGGTTCCCGGGTTCGATTCCCGGCGGGGTCAGGGATTTTCTCTGCCTCGTGATGGCTGGGTGTTGTGTGATGTCCTTAGGTTAGTTAGGTTTAAGTAGTCCTAAGTTCTAGGGGACTGATGACCATAGATGTTAAGTCCCATGGTGCTCAGAGCCATTTGAACCATTTGAAGTGAGGCGAACTGTAGGGAAAGTCAAGTTATTTTTAACGAAATTTAGTTATTTCATTTTGAACACTTCTTTACAGGTAGAGAGAGGTTCAACATGCGTTCAGCTCCAGCATTAGATGCAAATGCATAGCCATATGTAGTGGTTTCTATCTATACAGTAACCTTCGGCAATCACGTTATGACTTACAGGCATGTAACTGATTCATCCAGATACAAATTCAGTGAATCATCTTCCAGATTGTATGTCCAGGCTTGCCTATGCATTAGCGTGTTATTGTCAATGACTTTTAAACCATTTATTTTGCATTTTCGTGTTATAAACTCAGTTGACAACGAGTCCCGTGATCATTGTTTTGGTGCATTAGCAATTTAATTATATCAGATATACTGTGCCATATTAGGATATCCAATTAAAGATTCAGCTGTCACCACTCGACGATATATAACCGACGGCTTACAATTGCAGCTTCCCTGTGTTTATTTCTGACCAGAAATGACTGTTAATATATGCCAGCTACTTATTTCCATCTGGAATTTGTGATTTTAGTAACCTGAATTTCATGGGAAGAGATCATTAATATCTCACCTATGACCTGTGCAGTAGCGTACAATAGCACAGTAATGCCGTAATGTCGTATTTTGTACCTTGCGGATGATGGAACCAACGGTGAATACATTCGATTTGGTGGAAACTGATGACTGGAACATACAAAGCTCATAGCTGGGCGTAAAATGTATGCAACAAGCAACGCAGCCTTTGACTCTCGCCACTACGGGGTCAGAAATCATAGGATGGAAGAGTCATCTTGATCTGATTTTGGCAGGGGAGCTTAACCGGCTTTGGTCTAACCCGCGACTACCCGCACCGAAACCCAATTTATTGTGCAGTATCGCTCACTGTATATCTAGTAATGCCAACCAATTCGCTTAAATAGTGCAAGGAGTTCCTTTACCAGTTTTTTGTTAGACACAATTTCTTCAGGTCTAGTTGTTCCGAAAATTCTTTGTCTCTTGCCCTCCACTACCGTGCATTCGAGTATTAGGTGTGATGTAGTTTCTTCCCTCTCATCACAGATCCTACATTTAGCGTCTTCTTCCGGTATACCCATGTCACCTTACTCCTGCCCACACATTATGGGACATGGGGAACAGCTCTTAGACACGCACCATTCCTCTCAGCCAATTCCGTAAATCGAAAACACATCGGATCATTCGACAATTTTATCTGTTATTGACATATGCTCAGTGGCTATGAAGTTCTGATAAATTTAATGAGAATTGGACTGTTTCCTGATTAAGATGTTTCTATACTTAAAAAAAAATTGTTTCATTTCAAATTAAATTTTTCACGTTATCACAGCAAAGAAATTTATCTTGTCCTCATCACATTCAAATTTCTATGTTTAATGATGATGGAATGATTTCAGTATTGTAGAGAGAACATCAGTACCACAGGAACTGAAGAATTTATCGGAATCTGGTTAAAGTGTCACGTGATGACAGAGAAAAGCTGCAACCCAAATGGAAAGCTGCTTATTTGCTGATACCAATTCTTCCTATTCACAGTTTCGAGTTGTTTAGGAAGAGCTTGTTGTTGTTGCGGTATTCAGTCGTGAGACTGGTTTCATGCAGCTCTCCATGCTACTCTATCCTGTGCAAGCTTCTTCATCTCCCAGCACCTACTGCAACCTACATCCTTCTGAATCTGCTTAGTGTATTCATCTCTTGGTCCCCCTCTACAATCTTCACCCTCCACGCTGCCCTCCAATACTAACTGATGATCCCTTGGTGCCTCAGAACATATCCTACCAACCGATCCCTCCTTCTAGTCAAGTTGTGCCACTCCTCTTCTCCCCGATTCTATTCAACACCTCTCATAAGTTATGTGATGTACCCAGCTAATCCTCAGCATTCTTCTGTAGCACCACAATTCTAAAGCTTCTATTCTCTTCTCGCCCAAACTATTTCTCGTCCATGTTTCATTTCCATACATGGCCACACTCTATACAAATACTTTCAGAAACGACTTCTTGACACTTAAATCAATACTCGATGTTAACAAATTTCTCTTCTTCAGAAACGCTTTCCGTGCCATTGCCAGTTTACATTTTATATACTCTCTTCTTCGACCATCATCAGTTACTTTGCTCCTCAAATAGCAAAACTCCTTTCCTACTTTAAGTGTCTCACTTCTTAATCTAATTCCCGCAGCATCATCCTATTTAATTCGACTACATTGCATTGTCTTCATTTTGCTTCTGTTGATGTTCCCTCCTTTCAACACACTGTCCATTGCGTTCAACTGCTCTTCCAAGTCCTTTGCTGTCTCTGACAGAATTAGAATGTCATCGGCGAAACTCAAAGTTTTTATTTCTTCTCCATAGATTTTATTTCTTACTCCGAATTTTCTTTTGTTTCTTTTACTGCTTGCTTAATATACAGATTGAATAACATCGGGGAGAGGCTAAAACCATGTCTCACTCCCTTCCCAACCACTGCTTCCCTTGCATGCCCGTCGAGTCCTGTATCTGCCATCTGGTTTCTGTACAAATTATAAATGGCCCTTTCGCTCTCTGTATTTTACCCCAGCCACCTTCAGGATGTGAAAGAGAGTATTCCAGTCAACATTGTAAAAACCTTTCTCTAAGTCTACAAATGCTAGAAACGTAGGATTCTCTTACCTTAATCGATTTTCTAAGATAAGTCGTAGGGTCAGTATTGCCTCACGTGTTCCAATAATTCTAAGGAATCCAAACTGATCTTCCCCAAGGTCGGATTTTCCATTTGTATGTAAAGAATTCGTGTTAGTATTTTGGAGCCGTGACTTATTAAACTGATAGTTCGGTAATTTTCACATCAGTCAACACCTGCTTTCTTTGGGATTGGAATTATTATATTATTCTTGAAGTCTGAGGGTATTTGGCCTGTCTCATACGTCTTGCTCACCAGATGGTAGAGTTTTGTCAGGACTGGCTCTCTGAAGGCTCTCAGTAGTTCTAATGGAATGTTGTCTACTATGGGGGCCTTGTTTCGACTTAGGTCTTTCAACGCTCTGTCAAACTCTTCAAGCAGTATCATATCTCACATTTCATCTTCATCTACATCTTCTTCCATTTCCAAAATATTGTCCTCAAGTACATCGCCCTTGAATAAACCCTCTATACACTCCATTTACCTTTCCGCTCTCCCTTCTTTGCTTAGAACTGGGTTTCCATCTGAGCTCTTGATATTCATACAAGTGGTTCTCTTTTCTCCAAAGGTATCTTTAATTTTCCTGTAGGTAGTATCTATCTTACCGCTAGTTGAGATAATCCTCTAAATCCTTACATTTGTCCTGTAGCTATCCCTGCTTAGCCATTATGCACTTCCTGTCGATCTCATTTTTGAGACATTTGTATTCCTTTTTGCCTGCTTCACTTACTGCATTTTTGTATTTTCTCCTTTCATCAATTAAATTTAATATTTCTTCTGTTAACCAAGGATTTCTACTAGCCCACGTCTTTTTACCTACTTGATCCTCTCCTGCCTTCACTACTTCATCCCTCAAAGCTAGCCATTCTTTTTCTATTGTATTTCTTTCCCCCATTCGTGTCAATTGTTCACTTATGTTCTCCCTGAAACTCGGTACAACCTCTGGTTTAGTCAGAACCATGTGTTAACTATGATTAAGTTATGCTCTGTGCAAAATTCTACCAGGTGGCTTCCTTTTCAATTCCCCCCATCCATATTCACTACTACGTTTCCTTCTCTTCCTTTGCCTAGTATCGATTTCCAGTCAGCCCTGACTTTTAAATTTTCGTCTCTCTTCACTATCTGAATAATTTATTTTATCTCATGAGACATTTCATCAATTCCTTCGTCATCGGCAGATCTAGTTGACACATAAACTTGAACTACAGTTGTAGGAGTAGGCTTCTTGTCTATCTTGGTCACAATAATGCATCCACTATGCTGTTTGTAGTAGCTTACCCACACTCCAATTTTTTATTCATTATTAAACCTACTCCTGCATTACCACTATTTGATTTTGCATTTATAACCCTGTATTCACCTGACCAAAAGTCTTGTTCCTCCCGCCACCGAACTTCACTAATTCCTACTAAATCTAACTTCAACCTATGCATTTCCCTTTTAAATTTTCTAACCCACCTGCCCGATTAAGGGATCTGACATTACACGCTCCGATCCGTAGAACGCCAGTTTTGTTTCTCCTGATAACTACGTCCTCTTGAGTAGTCCCCGCCCGGAGATCCGAATGGGGGCTATTTTACCTCCGGAATATTTGACCCAAGAGGACGCCATCATCATTTAACGATACAGCAAATCTGCATACCCTCGGGAAAAATTACAACTGTAGTTTCCCCTTGCTTTCAGCCGTTCGCAGTACCAGCTCAGCAAGGCCGTTTTGGTTGGTGTTACAAGGCCAGATCAGTCAGTCATCCAGACTGTTGCCCCTGAAACTACTGAAAAGTCTCCTGCCCCTCTCCAGGAACCACACATTTGTCTGGCCTCTCAACAGATACCCCTCGTTGTGGTTGCATGTACGGTACGGCTATCTGTATCGTTGATGCACGGAAGCCTCCCCACCAACGGCAATGTCCGTGGTTCATGGGGTGGGGGGTGGGGGGGGGGGAGAAGGAAGATTAGAGTTTAACGTCTCGTCGACGGCGAGGTCATTAGATTACAAGTACAGATTACAAAAGGATGGTGAAGGAATCCGGTCGTCACATTTCAGTGGAACCAACCTGTAATTTTTCTGGAGCGATTTAAGAAAATCCTAAAAACGTCAGTCTGATTAGCTGGTAGAGGATTTGAACCGAAGCCCTCTTGAATGCGAGTCTAGTGCTAAGGACAAAGTTGGCAATAAATACAAGCACTTACTCTAGGAGGAACATTTTGTAACCAAATAGTTATAGAACAGCGCGTCGACCAACAGTAATACCACCAACACGTGACATGTGAGCTACAACAGAGGCGGCCTTTTGCATCCTGATCCATAGCCTACCGTGTTAAAGGTGTCTATCCTCGCGCGGAGGGCAAATTAGGGATCACAGTTTCTTATAGTCTCTCGTCTCTCCCCAAGCCCGCCTTCCCCACACCCCACCTGCGCCGTTCGTAGTACTTGATTTACTGTCCCTCCACGGTTACATTGCTCATATGCATAAGATTATAGCAATAATCTTCATTACTAAAGGGCTTAAAGTTCACTGTTGTACGTTGCTAATGTAACGATTTCCAGAGGTAACAATACATTGAATTTCAGTGTTCCATGTAAGGGGTGGAATGAAGAGCCAAAAACTGATGTGAGGTTTAACAAATGAAGCTGGCGCGCGGTTCCAGACTGTAGCGCCTAGAACCGTTGGCCACCCCGGCCGGCATCATCAGGTATCGCATGACTTTTATCACATCAGTGTAGATATCTGTAATACTAGTGGCAGCTGTTGTCTTCTTCGCTTAAAGAATGAAATTTCTTTTTACCCAGAGACACGGTCGCAAAATATTGGTTTTCGACAATAGCAGGTACTGACCACATTTTAATTGCTGTCGTTATCTACACATTGACAGGAACAGCTTCCCAATAAACTATACACATAATTTAAAATCTTTCCAACTTTTTCTTGCTGTCACCAGCCACGACAAAATAATGAAACGAAATAACTCGGAAATCACCGAAGGGAAATAATTTTGTAGCTTACTACATTTCGATAGATTTCTTGCTACTAATTATATTCCCAACACATTTAGCCGACAGTATTCATGTAAATCACTGAATGTATGTACAATATTATACCATCGCAGGACAAACAGCATAAATTACCCAGATTGTACTTATCCATTGCTTGATAATGAGGTGACTTAGTGATTTGAAACAAACTTTAAACATAATTCGAGACATTTGTTTTGACATTTTCATTTATGCATGGCTGAATAATCAGAAACTAATAAAACTACCCTTATTAGGTTTTTTGTCATCAGCCAGAAACCTTTTGCTGGTTTATGCCAAATTTACAACAGTTTAACTAATTCGTAAAATAATCAGACGTTAGAGCTGTTTTATGCATGGGAGCTAGATTGTTTAAGGAACCGGGGGTGGGCCCGCATCTCGTGGTCGTGCGGTAGCGTTCTCGCTTCCCACGCCCGGGTTCCCGGGTTCGATTCCCGGCGGGGTCAGGGATTTTCTCTGCCTCGTGATGGCTGGGTGTTGTGTGATGTCCTTAGGTTAGTTAGGTTTAAGTAGTTCTAAGTTCTAGGGGACTGATGACCTAAGATGTTAAGTCCCATAGTGCTCAGAGCCATTTGAACCATTTTGAACTGGGGGTGGAGTTCAAATGGTTCAAATGGCTCTGAGCACTATGGGACTTAACATCTAAGCTCATCAGTCCCCTAGAAACCTAGAACTACTTAAGCCTAACTAACCTACGGATATCACACACATCCATGCCCGAGGCAGGACTCGAACCTACGACCGTAACGGTCTCGCGGTTCCAGACTGAAGCGTCTAGAACCGCACGGCCACAGCGGCCGGCGGGGGTGGAGTGTTACTTGTAATACACATCTAGTATTTTCATATAATAATTTGTTTATATCACTGCGGCTATCTTCTTAGCGGAACTAAACTAAGGAACTAAAAATTGAGGGAAACATGTTGAAACGCCCCTTAGAAAAAGTAATGAATGACTGTGCTGATAAACCTCTTACATTATTTGATTTTCAAACAGCTGAGCAGAACTGAACATACTCACACATTTCGCTCTTTACCTATTCTGATCAACAGTAAACTGAGACACAATATTTTTAGCGCAACGCAATCTGACTTTCAATAATCCCTACAAAAGAATGGCCCTGACTAACATTAACCTATACCTTTCACAAATCACTTACCTCACAAAAATCTTCGTTACTCGAACTACTGCAATACAGCGAGCGCCACTACTGCCAGCTAAATAAAAGATTCGAACTACTGAAGGCACTAACTACTGATAGGCACAGTTAGCAAATGAAAGATTTTGATAGAGAACAAACAATGTATTTACCTTAATAGTGTTCAAAAGCCATAATATATATAGCAGTTCATGGCATCCAGTTGTACAAATTTACTGTCTCAGATGGACACACGTCCAGATCATCTGCTCTCTCCCCACATCCACCACTGCTGGCGGCTCACCTCCAACTGCGCAACGCTAGGCGCTGTTCACATCCAGCTGCCCAACACTACAATAGACAATATTTCAACAATGCCAACCAGCCACAGACTGCACACAGCACAGTCAATGATTTTCATACAGAGCGCTACCTGGCGTTACCAACATAAAACCTAAACAGCCTACTTAGAATATTATTCGAAAAGAATCTATACATGCTTCACTTAATTAAAACAGTACATCAGCAATAAGCTCTCGCTAACCTCAACCAGATGATTCACTCGTTAAAAGATCGACTAGCGTATCCATCGTCGTCACTGTTTCACTCAGCAATACGACTGACAACACAGGTCTGTAGGGTGAACCTATGAACGATTGTAAACAACAGGAATGTTATTTCTTACATTGACTTCCGCCTTGAATCGAGAAGCGATTCTTTCTGACTTGGCCGGCCGAAGTGGCCGCGCGGTTCTGGCGCTGCAGTCTGGAACCGCGAGACCGCTACGGTCGCAGGTTCGAATCCTGCCTCGGGCATGGATGTGTGTGATGTCCTTAGGTTAGTTAGGTTTAACTAGTTCTAAGTTCTAGGGGACTAATGACCTCAGCAGTTGAGTCCCATAGTGCTCAGAGCCATTTGAACCATTTTTTCTGACTTGCTGTCTTCCTTGTCTTGCTAAAGTTACAGTGATGTACCGGTGCTACCTGCGGCTCCACGATTGGTGTCAGACTTTTGTCAACAGCAGCTAAGGTCACTCTGAGGATGTGCACCTTCACCTGTCATTATGTTCTCCATATCCGGTAAAGACGTGAGGCCATACGCATGGGAAACAAATCGAAATGCATTCCTCGTTAAGTAGGGTTTCTAATTTTGTAGAACTGAGTACCCTTAATTAAGCTGTCTTCCACAACTGATTTTTGCACACAGAGTGTCTGTTTTGGCAACGGCCTTGCCGCAGTGGTAACACCGGTTCCCGTCAGATCACCGAAGTTAAGCGCTGTCGGGCTAGGCTAGCACTTGGATGGGTGACCAGGGTCTGCCGAGCGCTGTTGGCAAGCGGGGTGCACTCAGCCCTTGTGGGGCAAACTGAGGAGCTACTTGAGTAAGAAGTAGCGGCTCCGGTCTCGGAAACTGACATACGGCCGGGAGAGCGATGTGCTGACCACATGCCCCTCCAGTCCGCATCCAGTGACGCCTGTGTTCTGAGGATGACGTGGCGGTCGGTCGGTGCCTTTGAGCCTTCATGGCGATGGCGGGAGGAGAGAGAGAGTGCCTGTTTTAACATGAGACAGCGAAATATCTCAAAAACGATCCACCGTACGAAAAAAATGTAGGCGAAAAGTTAACATTTGTAAATGGGATATCTATCTTTGCCACAACCGATCACCTCCTAATTACCCCTCCTGCGTCGGCGGGGTCAGTTCTGCATTTTCAAATTGGAAATCCCTGTTCCCATTTTTACTACATATTCGGATTCTACGCCAAAAAATACGTGCGGTTTACTCAAACCATTGTTTTCCGTTCCTGGTAGATGCCGCTGTAATCAGCAAGTATCAAGTGTGCCTCTTTTTGCAATTAAAAATTTGATTCGACATTTCATTTTACCGTTTAATGTAAAACTTTGAGGCCGAACGGTTGATATTTATAATCGAAATTTACGTCAGTGTTCCTAATTTCATTCTACAGTACAATATGTCGTTTCAATGTCTGGTTAGGATCAACGTTTACCGTGATCCAGGAACAACGACGTGGATATAATCTTTCTTTTCACCTCGGGATACTTGATGTCCTTACTACACCATACTGCAATGTTTGTGGTTTGTGTACCAACGATTACCCCATACCAGCCAGCGCGGGAGTTAGGGTGGCTGGATCAAAACACACACGGAAATTAGTCGCCCCGATGGGGCAGTGTTCGAGGGTGGCCACCCAAATCAAGCATTCCGATAGTTTGGGTACTCGCCACAATTAAACCCGTAGGAAGCGAATACTACGTTACCATGCAAGCTGTTCATTTGCCAGGAATATCTACATGTAGTACTATTATTTGTACTGTACAATCACGTTTCCAGCACTCAAGTAATGTTTCTACATTAGTGTGAAGAGTTATAACACAAAGGTCTAAATTTACATCGTAAAAGACACGTAGAATCTAATGCACTGGTTCCTAACTGCAAAAACAGACACACTTGATATTTGTTGAATACAACGCCATCTGCCACGAATGGAAGAAAAATGGTTTGAGTAAACTTTGCTTTGAAAATACAAAGTTGACTACACACACGCAGAGGGGGTGGTTAGGAGGTATCCAGTTGTGGTACAGACAGATGTCTCGTTTGTTTACCAATAGTAACTTTTTTCACCTAGTGCACTGTTTTCATGCGATGCGTCGCTTTCGAGATATTTATTTGACCTAGGTTCAAGCAGACACCCTATACATGAATAAAAAACTAACAAAGCTGTGTTGACAAAAATTTAATTGGTAAGCACCAATTTCGTTCAAAAGAATATCGTCATATTACCTGCCGACTAACATAACAAAAATTAAGATAGAAGCTATAATAACTTAAACGGATAAGTAATATACAACTCACACTGCCAATATTATTCATAAGAAATGTAAAGAGAGTTATGCTATAATTGTGACTTGAGAAGTCTAGTCATATTACGTGACGTTGACGGCAAATTCTAGAAAATAATGACGATGGTGTAGACCCTTCATCGACCGGGAACTGTGATTGACTGAGTGCAACATACTGGGTGGCCTCTACAGGGTGCGATTTATCGATTGTGAGCTATCACAGTCGTTAAAAGTAAAGAGAACAACCTTAATTACCGAAAAAATATTCAAGCGTAAAAGTAGAACACAGTCGATGGAGCAGCTTTCAAATAAAAGAAAATTAAAAATAAGCAGAATGAAAGAAACAAAGGTCGAAGCCTATACAAAGTGGAATCGGCATTACACAGATAAAACAGTAAGTTACTGATTCCACAAAAGAATTATAAGATATTTATATTATATGACAAAAACATAACACGTAATAATCGTGACTTATGATTGAAAGTGATTACTAAAAACACATTCCAGATTGTTAAAAAGTTAAATAAATTGAGGTCGGTGCTTTCAGCCGTATGCTGTTAGCGAAATTAAAATCGATATCTGTTAGACTTGTTACAATTATGTACAATAAAAGACAAAGAAATGCCATTACATACACAATGTTCTATCGTCATTAAGTGCGTGTTAATACAAAACATTGTGAAGTAAATATACAGGGCGTAATAGGTACAAGTACAGGTAACTCTATTGGTGACTGAGGAATGTAAACTGAACAAGGTTACATAAATATTTACGTCATTTGCAGACTGATAATTACAAGTACTTCAAGTTGTACGTTTTTATACACGTTTTGTAAATAAAATCGCCTTTTCTTTCTGCATCTTAATTTATTTTTCCCAGACGGGTTTCGCCTTTTTCTTACTCTAAGGCGTCTTCAGTGACATGTAGAACGATACAGTTTTGTTATTTTTGTATTATCAAACAGTTCATATTGCGTTTTCTATGTAAATTAGTAAAAACTCGATGTGAACTGTTTGCTAATCTAAAAATAACAAAACTGTGTCGTTCTAGATCCCACTGAAAATACCTTATAGTAAGAAAAAGCCGAAACCCGTCTGGAAAAATGAAGCTGCAGCAAGAAAACAGCACAAATATTTCTATGCTTGCTGCAGCAAGAAAACAGAACGAATATTTCTGTGCTTGCTGCTGTGGATGGTCACGCAAACAAACTTGTTTGTTTTTACGTAGGGTAGTACCTCCAACTACCTGTGACAGGAGCAAGCCATTAATGCTTTTTTTTTGCCCTGAGTAGCAGGTCAGGTGTTGAAGACGCGTGGGCGGAAAATGGGTAGTCTATCCCGACAGGAATAGTGGCGTTAGTGGTGCAGAAGACATTATGTAAAGTTTTTCTTAAAATTGAAACGCCTCCAGCTGTATTTAAGATTTCATTTTTATTTGGCTACTAGTTTCGACGTTGCGTCAACGCCATCTTCAGGCCCGTACAATTTGATGAGTTTCATTTTTAACAAAAGTTATACCAGAGATACCACGTAAAAATATCTGTGCCCTTACCTCCATTCCCTCATTTGTTCAATATAACATATATTTTCGATTTGATAGAATGGTCGTAATTATTGAAAGATAATGTTTAAGAAAACGGTATTGTCATTCAGTGTGAAAAGGTTCGAAGTAAATTAAATAAATATTTTTAGCTGCTTAACTTACTAAGACCTGAAACTTCCTGGCAGATTAAAACTGTATGCCGGACCAAGACTCGAACTCAGGACCTTTGCCTTTCGCGGGCAAGTGCTTTACCAACTTTTTTTTTCATTTTGTTCGTTGTTGATCGTTGTCTTTGGTCGTTGCGGACGTGCATTACATCCGTTCAAGTTTGTTTATTGTTCCAACCACTCAATTTTTATTATTCAGAGGCCAACCAGCCAACTGAGCTACCCAAGCACGACCCACGCAGCTCCCTAGCAGCTGTACTTCTGCCAGTACCTTGTCTCCTACCTTGCAAACTTAACAGAAGCTGTCCTGTGAACCTTGCAGAACTAGCACCCCTGAAAGAAAGGATATTGCGGAGACATGGCTTAGCAACAGCCTGGGTGATGTTTCTTGCTAAGATCTGTTAAGGAAAAAATGGTTCAAATGGCTCTGAGCACTATGGTCCTTAACTTCTAAGGTCATCAGTCCCCTAGAACTTAGAACTAGATGGCCGTAGTGGCCGAGCGGTCCTAGGTGCTACAGTCTGGAACCGCGCGACCGCTACGGTCGCAGGTTCGAATCCTGCGTCGGGCATGGATGTGTGTGATGTACTTAGTTAGGTTTAAGTAGTTCTAAGTTTTAGAGGACTGATGACCTCAGATGTTAAGTGCCCTAGTGCTCAGAGCCATTTGAACTTAGAACTACTTAAACCTAACTAACCTAAATAAATCACTCACATCCATGCCCGAGGCAGGATTTGAACCTGCGACCGTAGCGGTCGTGCGGTTCCAGACCGTAGCGCCTAGAACCGCTTGGCCACCCGGGCCGACTGTTAAGGAAAGACGTTACAAAATGAAAGCAGGGTGAAATGTAATCCAATTAGACGGAGAAACCGTACAGGTACAAACAGATCTGAGACACTGCATAAAAACAAGAATAGTACGGTATGTCAATACGTGAGGAATACCATGTAAGTCTAATTTGTAGATAAGAACTCCTACATGACAATCTACAGGGGTTTGGGCTTAAACCCTGAGGTATGGAGTATTTTTAATATTTTGAAATACGAGCGGCAACATACAATGTTCCGATACCTATCCCGTTAAAAATCTGCGTGATACCCACTTTTAAATCATTTTCTTAGAAGAAAAGCAGCTGACAACGCCATACTTTTTTTCCGTTTTCGCGATAGCTGTCTGATCCCCGCTCCCCGGCATGGGCGCCCATGTCTGTTTATTTATTTGTCGTTTCCGATTCGTAATATTCCTGTTTGATTATACCCCGGAAATTAGCTGATTAATCTGGAAATGGGTGTACTAAAAATAGCAACGCCTCTGCTAAAATGTCTCCGGATGTGAGCTGACTGACGAGTGCGGATGGACGCCGCGCGTCGGACAGTGGTAACAGATCGGCCGCTCTCGGGGGCGGCAGTCCGTGCCACCCCCAGGGTGCGGGGGCGGCGCGTGGGGCGGCCCACCTGGCCGCGGGGCCCCATTAGACTTGTAAATGCAATTAGCGTCAGTCGGCCGTGCCGCGACCGGCCCTATTAACATCTGCCGGCGGCCGCAGGCGGGCGTCCGCCACGGGTTTCCGATGCGCATCCCGGCCGCGTACCGGCCGCTGGCAATGCCGCTCGGCCAGCCGGGAAAAGATCACCGCAGTTTCCTACCCGCGAGCAAGCGCCAGTGATTTTAAGCCAACAGACGATGAGAAGCGAAGCCCTGCAGCAGGCGAGCACTGCTCTAAAGAAATCTGACTCCCCGCAGGCGAATACTTTCAACTTTTCTGTCCGGCTACACTGAAGATTTCCTGGATACCATAACGACCCAACGCAAAAACAAAGTGTACTTTCGAGGAAACTGGACAATACTCTGACGGAAATGTAAATGTTGAGCCGTGACGTGGTTACTGGCGTCGTCTTTCGAATTCCTGGTGCCACGAGCTCGATCCTTGTAATGTCCCTCTGTTTTGTGGCCCCTAAGACCTTTCCTCGACGTTGTTGATGGGGGACGGGGCGTAATGCGGCGTGGTGTGTTGGGTAGTGGTAACCGAGCGACGAGTGCCGGTTGAAACCTTCAATTATGGATAGAGCGATGTAAGGCGAAAGGTACCATCATGTGTCATTTCCTGTTACTACCTTATTGACATAAATACCTCAGAAGCAGGTAGGCCTTTGGCAATCACAATTTCAGTTGATTACGACACAGATTGCGTAATATATCAGATCTCAATAATAGGAGAATAAAAACATCTAGGTCTTGATTAATAAGAGTTTCAGCTAACACAAATTATCAAATAGCTCTTAATTGAATTGGAAGGGAGCAGGCAGGACTTCGATAATAACAGCTTCAGGTAAGTAAAATTACCAAATAGAAAATATGCAGGCCTTCAATAATGACAGCTTCAGTTAAGTAAAATTGTCAAATACCAACAGGCAGGTCTTCTTTGATAACAGCTTCAGTTTAGTGTGAATACCAAATAAAAACTGTTGGGCTTTCATGAAAAACTCTTTCCGCTAAGAAACCAAGAGTTTGAATTTACTTTTCACAAGAGGTGCACCAAAAGGCTTTTACGCAAGAAGCACAAGACAACACCAAATAAGAAGGCCAAGAAAGATTACAACGGGGAGACCGGCCTTCCAAGGCCGTTTTCGTTGGGTACATACTGGGAAAAGAAATGTTAACACGTCAAGGTTAATTACGTGAAAGCAACAATAACTAGCCGAATTGTATACCCACGTCACTGCAAGACACCGGTCCGCAGCTCGTGGTCTTGCGGTAGCGTTCTCGCTTCCCGCGCGAGGGGTCCCGAGTTCGATTCCCGGCGGGGTTAGGGATTTTCTCTGCTTCTAAATGACTGGGTGTTGTGTGTATTTCATCATCATTGACTTGCAAGTTGCCGAAGTGGCGTCAGCTAAAAAGGACTTGCAATTTCGGCGGCCGAACGCCCCGCGTGGGGTCTCCCGCCCAACAATGCCGAACGATCATTTCATTTCACTGCAAGACACCGCCTCTACAACGATGGCGAAACACCCGAAAGAAAACTAGGCCGCCATACTCAATTATATAGCCTCAGCAATTGCAAATCATGAGACACAGGCACTTCCTAAACCAACATAATTAACAGAGCGATGACGACTGCAATAACCGAAACCGGCACCCGGTCGTACTACAATGAAGAGGTACTTATCTGATGTTGGAAGACGTTTGGCAGGGAGGTCGGCTAAAACCTAATCATCCAGGTAGTGCGTAATGACAAGGGGCTCCGGCCACACGTTATCCCTCCGGCTCAGTTTAAGATATTCTGTTAAGAAACAACAAAGGCAGCGTGGACTCAGGAAAAGCAAGCAACAGCCTCAATTCAAGGGACCAACTGGTGATGAAATAGATCAGCTAAGAAATCGCAACAGGCTATCAATGAGAAAATAATAGTTAAGACCTCAAAATCCAGAACTTTACTGAAGTCCACGAATCGAAGCTGAAGCTCGCCGGTTCCAAAGGGGACCCAGAATTCAGCACTCATCGGTATGCCAAGTCCCAGAGCTGGCTGTCCAGGCTACGCACGAAGACAGCACTCGAAGTCAGCCACGAATTCAAATCGGCCCCCAAATATGCCCAGCGACCACTCACTGGACACCGTGCCCAAGAGACTAGCGCAAGTGCTCGCCATAGTCGCCGGTCGGACCAATCATCCAGGTAGTGCGACCTCACTTCGTTACCACTCCCGAAATCGCCACGTCACAACACGCCTTGAGATATTTGTGGTCTCAAACCAGAGGGATATCACACGACAGGATCCTAGTAAATACACAGGATGGACATTAATAAAATCGTCAAACTGCAGGGACTGATTCCTGACTGGAAATAGAGCAAAATACGTTCTGTGGACATGTATCCGGAAATGCATCGTTGCCACGATGGATGGCGCTCACGAATGAAAGTTCCTCTGACCACGTGCCATGTCTGTGGCCCACAGATGACGATCCTGCGGATTGATGATGCCAGTTATGATAACGGCTTCTTCGTCGATAAAGAGAACTGAGATCCCCTGCTATACCCGCAGGACACGACAGATAGTTTAATTTGTGGAAAGGGGCCAAAATGAGTGGCTGTCAGTTGCACTCGAACATACAACTTTATTCATTTGAAAAACATTACAAGAAAAAAGAAAACATTAAAAACAGACAAAGCCAAACATTAATTTTAGTACTAAATTCCGGCTAAATGCGCCATTCAATCTCACGCCTCAAGGGCAAAACAACTTTAATTTAAAATCGGCTGAAGGCCGATAAATTAAGACTAAGAAACAGGAGTTTGAATTTAAAAGGCAAAAGGCCTTGTCTTAAAACATTTCTCTAAATGAGGCTAAAGGCCCAAACAATCTCATGCCCTAAGGGCAAAACAACTTCAACTTAAAATCGGATGAACGCCAATAACTTAAGGTTCAAGACAGGAGTTTGAATTGTAAGGGGCAGAAAGCCTTATCGTAAAATTTCTTTAACTCAGGCAGAACGCCCATAAACCTCACGCGTCAAGGGCAAAACAACTTTAACATAAAATCGGCTAGAAGCCATACATAAACAAACAACAAGGACAAATAAAAAAAGACAGCACATCAAACAGCACTCAGAAGATTCCAGGGGTCGGCCTGGAATTCAAACACTAACACTCGCTTAGGTGAGACAGGCAGAGGGCCCAACAATTCTCTATCTGAGGGACCAAGCGACAGGATAACCAGGCGAACGGTCTACCCGAGGGGAGGCCCTAGCCACACGGCATTTCCATTTCCATACCTCCACTCCACCTGACCAGCACACAACAGGGAGTTCAATAGAACAACGCAGAAGGTATCGGAGTCCACAACGAATTACACATTCAACTGTCAAACTACACGCCGTGCTGGACAGCCACAACACGCCGAGGAAAAAAACACTGCCTGAATTTACGTCAACGGCCAGAGCAGGTAACCGGAACGTTAACGGCCACAAGGCAGTAGATTCTGCTGGTGCACTTCAATTCAGAAATAATCAAGTTAAACTCCACAAGAGGGAGGCTAGAATTTCGACAACTTGAAAACACAAGTAGTTGCTCGCGGGAATGTCCCAACAGCCCACAAAGAGATTCGAACGACACAATGTGTTTGGGGATAGCTGGTAAAGACTCAACTTTCGTGTCCGGGATCGGTGAGCCACGGACCTCGTAGCAATGGGAACAGCCCCTCCGACCGCGTGTGGACTCCTCCAGTGGGCCCGGCCAGACACGCGCCACAGAGACTTACTCGCTGCTCCACGCCAACCGATCAACTGTCAGCACACGGCACAGCCGGAAACCGTAAGCGTGAGGTCAAAGATAATACAGGGGTGCGAATATCGATACACGCTGCTGCTGTGACACTGAAGGAAGAGAGGACAACAGGATAATCGCGATAACCGCGGGACACTAATCACAGAATAGCAACCAAGGTTTAATGCAAGGCATAACACGAGCAAGGCACGGTTCAAGGACTGATGACAGAAATCCCATAATTGTGATGATGTGATGCAAATTCCTTCCCGCTGAGGGAAATCCGCTGTTGAAACTTCTTGCACTCGTTGCAGGTTATAAGGATATGAGCAGTTCTCATGCAGCATACTCATAAACGCACTTTGGCTTACTCCTTGTCGGTGGGTCATTTGCCTGGAGCCCGTGGTAGTGTTCAATATCCTGTAGAATCCATTCCTCCAAACCTGGAGTACGCACAGTCTGCCGCTTCCCTGTACGTTCGTCTGTCTGGAGGGACCCATGATCACACAACCACCCGCAAAGGGGCTTGGAAGGATGTGTGTTGTGATTGGTGTCTATGAGGGTTCTTGGTTTCGTATAGCTGTGCTGCCTCTCGATCGCTTCCATTTGCTTGGGCGTACACAGACATCACCTCGGCTTGTTCCGACCCGAACATCGGACCATCCTGCTGCTTACAGTATGCTATGTCAGTCACACAGCTTGCAACAAACGAGGAACATACGGCAAGTTGTCAGAGTAACTTGCACTCTTCAGCGCCATCTGCCATGGGAACAGTGCATTTCCGAACACCTGTTAATAGCACCTTTTCCCGCCCTTTCCAGTCAGGGATCCATCCTCACAGTTTTTCGGTTTTTTTGATTTTCACCCTGTATAATACAGAATTTCCACGCCCGTGGGATACGTGGAACGGTGGTCTGATCATTTAATACACACCTGGAAATGGAAAAAAGAACACATTGACACCGGTGTGTCAGACCCACCATACTTGCTCCGGACACTGCGAGAGGGCTGTACAAGCAATGATCACACGCACGGCACAGCGGACACACCAGGAACCGCGGTCTTGGCCGTCGAATGGCGCTAGCTGCGCAGCATTTGTGCACCGCCGCCGTCAGTGTCAGCCAGTTTGCCGTGGCATACGGAGCTCCATCGCAGTCTTTAACACTGGTAGCATGCCGCGACAGAGTGGACGTGAACCGTATGTGCAGTTGACGGACTTTGAGCGAGGGCGTATAGTGGGCATGCGGGAGGCCGGGTGGACGTACCGCTGAATTACTCAACACGTGGGGCGTGAGGTCTCCACAGTACATCGATGTTGTCGCCAGTGGTCGGCGGAAGGTGCACGTGCCCGTCGACCTGGGACCGGACCGGACCGCAGCGACGCACGGATGCACGCCAAGACCGTAGGATCCTACGCAGTGCCGTAGGGGACCGCACCGCCACTTCCCAGCAAATTAGGGACACTGTTGCTCCTGGGGTATCGGCGAGGACCATTCGCAACCGTCTCCATGAAGCTGGGCTACGGTCCCGCACACCGTTAGGCCGTCTTCCGCTCACGCCCCAACATCGTGCAGCCCGCCTCCAGTGGTGTCGCGACAGGCGTGAATGGAGGGACGAATGGAGACTTGTCGTCTTCAGCGATGAAAGTCGCTTCTGCCTTGGTGCCAATGATGGTCGTATGCGTGTTTGGCGCCGTGCAAGTGAGCGCCACAATCAGGACTGCATACGACCGAGGCACACAGGGCCAACACCCGGCATCATGGTGTGGGGAGCGATCTCCTACACTGGCCGTACACCACTGGTGTACATCCAAACCGTCATCGAACCCATCGTTCTACCATTCCTAGACCGGCAAGGGAACTTGCTGTTCCAACAGGACAATGCACGTCCGCATGTATCCCGTGCCACCCAACGTGCTCTAGAAGGTGTAAGTCAACTACCCTGGCCAGCAAGATCTCCGGATCTGTCCCCCATTGAACATGTTTTGGACTCGATGAAGCGTCGTCTCACGCGGTCTGCACGTCCAGCACGAACGCTGGTCCAACTGAGGCGCCAGGTGGAAATGGCATGACAAGCCGTTCCACAGGACTACATCCAGCATCTCTACGATCGTCTCCATGGGAGAATAGCAGCCTGCATTGCTGCGAAAGGTGGATATACACTGTACTAGTGCCGACATTGTGCATGCTCTGTTGCCTGTGTCTATGTGCCTGTGGTTCTGTCAGTGTGATCATGTGATGTATCTGACCCCAGGAATGTGTCAATAAAGTTTCCCCTTCCTGGGACAACGAATTCACGGTGTTCTTATTTCAATTTCCAGGAGTGTATTAACAGACTACGACCAAGGTGTGAGCGAGGCCAAGGTACTGACATATCAGACGTGATTTAACACACAAATAATTTATTCATAACATACAGTACATAACACCAACTACGTAAATCCTGATTCGATGCTTACAATTGCCCAAAATGGGAGGACCACCACCTTCGAATTGGAAAGGCTTTAATTTAAGAAACTAAAACGCCTATTATAATTTTTAAAAATAATAATAACACAACACATAAGTAAGCGCTAAGTGAACGCACTCTTAAATCTTTAATTATTAATCATAAAGCGTGGGTTTACCACATATAAAACATAAATACATGAATTCACAACACAGCATGGCTCCAAAATTTCTACCTGGACAACCTATGGTCCTAAAACTTTCGTATTACATTCCAGCCAGTCAAACTTATAAGTACGGTTGGTAAAATACAAACGTTTCCACTATGATCAATTTTAGTAATCCACAATCACTCAAAAAACATCAGAAGTTCGATACGGAGCATGTAAGCCTGTTTATACAACCTTTCGGACCAAAATAGGCACGAGGGCCACCATAACAGAAGTGCGCTAGTTGCTTTTAGGATAGGTGCTCCCATTAACTTAATCACTGTGCAGATGTTTACTTAAGCGACAGTAAGATAGTTGATGCCAATAGGAGGTATTTCTAAAGATTTTTTCCTTCCTCTCTTTTAACAACGGGGTTTTAGTAAGGTGGAAATTACTCTTCGAGGACATGCAATAGCAATCTAGCGGGCACGCCTTTACGAGGACGCCATGCCACTACACACATACTAAACAGCCGCGTATCCGTTGTTCAAGCCAAACATTAACAACACAGTTCCATATTCCTGACACCCACATAGTCGGGATCAAAACAAAACCAAAAATCCCAAGAGCGCAAGATCCAGCATAGGTTCAGAACAGATCTTACTTCATGCGGTTGCCTTCACAAATACAGGTATCGAAGTGAAAACAAGAACGTGTGACAACATCCCCTAATCAGCACAATGTTCTTCTTTAGGTCCCGGTAGCGCTAGAAACGCTGACATGCCAATGTTAACAAACCTCTAAGGCAACACCCTCAAACTGACAAGCCGAAACCAATGTGACCGCTTATCAGCTCCGTGACAGGACTCGAACCCCCAACTACTGTCAGTGCAACTCACTTAGAATAAATACAGCGCAAATAGTATGGCGGACACATACGCCCAGGGATTAACAGAACCCTAGACTGAAGAATTAACCTTAATAATACAGCACTAGATCTTGGGAGACAAGGAACTAACTTCCCACCCGAAATTCTGCAACCACAGGGCGGCAGGATGAACTACCAAAACATAGAAGTGCAAACGTACACAAATAACTACCAAAATACACCACTACACCGGTTAGCAACGATGCGTGGAGGAATCTGCAGTGTCAGAATTGCGCCAGTGAACAGGACTGCCACAGCGGTGGCCACAAGGCGGGAAAGGCGACTGGATGAACTCAATCCCAAAGGACGTTCAACTTGAAACATTCACAGTTAACTTCTCTTCTCCTTTCCCTCGGCGCACTTCATCGTTTGTCCGGGACTGCTGTGCACAAGTCTCAGCCGTCCCCAGTCGTCCCGGAAGACACCGACCCAGCCGAACTGCTCCCGGACTCAAACCCTCGCCGAACGGCGGCCCCACCGCCCCATGATGGTTACTGTTTGTCTGCCTTCGTCGACGCAGTCGATGATTAGACTGCCATCCGCCTCCCGCGGACAACCAGTGAGGAGCGGACAGAGGGGCCCAACCAGGCCGGCGTTCCTCCACGGATAGAAGTGCGGGGTCGATAACAACATCCGTACGCGAAAGGCAGGATGTCGACGTCACCAGAGCAGACACGAAGGCCACTGCGCGACAACCTCCTCCAGCGTGACCGCGCTCGCCTATAAATAGTACAGGCCAAAGAGTCTTCTGCAGTAAACACGTGAGTCGGTCGTGTTACCAACCTACGGTTCTAAGTACACCAAAGACAGAACTCGCAATCGATAGTGGGTACACTACGGGCGGGAGTTCAAACGAAAAAGCTTCATAAAAGACCAACCCTGAACAACCGCGGAAAAACGAAATGGAATCGAAGCAATAAAAGACAGCAACGAGATGCTAGAGCCCGATCACGCCCAAACACTGTCGATTACCAAAAATATTGGCTCCACACGACGCTCAGGAAACGAGCCGTGGAAAGATGGAAGTACACACGCCTCAATACGTTAGTCAAAATTTCATCCTGATGGGATAGTGTCACAGAAGAAAAAACAGAGAGGGCGACATCGTGGACGATCATTTCGGATTTCAGAGAAACATTCGGGCCAAAAACGATTGTACGAGTTACCTCAGAGGATACTTCGACGGAAGGCCAATATCTGCAGAAAGCTTTTCAAGAGGTTGACAAGTCTACATTCTTTGCAGTTCTGATGGAAGCACTGATAAAATAGAGGGAGCGAAAAGTTATCTACAACTTGTATAGAAAGCATACTTTTGGTAGAAGAGTCGAAGGACAGTAAAGGGAAGCAGCAGCTAAGAACGGGGTGCGACAGTGCTGTAGCATATGCTAGTTGTTATTCAGTTTGTACAAGATGTGCAATGACTAAGAAGAAGTTGGCAATTAGAGTGGAGAGTACCTGCTACGTGGTTGAGGTGATTATACCGTTTAGTAAGATATAAATCTATGAGGTTTCCCGATGATTTTGCAATTCCGTCAGAAACAGAAAAGCACTTGAGCGGGCAATGTATCGGAATGGAAAGTACCTTGAAAAGTGGTTATAAGATGAACATCCATAAAAGTAAAACAAGGATAAAGGAATGTACTCGATGAAACCAGGCAATGCTGACAAAATTAGGTTAAGAAACGAGGCACCTAAGAGAAAACTGAGTTTTGGTATCAGGACAGCAACATAACTGAAGATGGAGAGCATAAACACAGAGACCGTGTAACGTCTCCAAATAGAAATTTCTCTACAAAATCATGGTTTGTCAGTACTGCATTGGACAGTGATAATTATGAGTTTTATCATTTTTTCCAAACTGTAATTCTATTAAAATCAAAGGAAGGATGTGACTTATCTGGTATAACTCTTTAATACCTTTGATGGACGATAAAAAGCGACTGCCGGCCGGAGTGGCCGAGCGGTTAAAGGCGCTACAGTCTGGAACCGCACGACCGCTACGGTCGCAGGTTCGAATCCTGCCTCGGGAATGGATGTGTGTGATGTCCTTAGATTAGTTAGGTTTAAGAATTCTACGTTCTAGGGGACTGATGACCACAGCAGTTAAGTCCCATAGTGCTCAGAGCCATTTGAACCAAAAAGCGACTACCGGCTGTTGTTCTCTTCCCTTCAGTATCTTGAGCCAAGCATGTAAGCATAGCTTTCAGCCACTAGTGTAATTTCATTAGCTAATTAATTCCGATAATAACTTGTTTTATTTCAAGGAGCTTGGCACCTTATTCGACTGACCAATGTTTACAAGTATCACTTAGTAGGGCATCAGAATTTAGTAGCATTACGTTGGCTAGGACATTCATTCGAGTGACAGACAAGATGTAAAATTTCAGTTTAGTGCAGGAAAGACACCTACCCTGGAGAAGTCCTATTTCTGCTCTAAATGTGTCTGAGTGAGATATCAGTATAGGGAGAGTTCTACTACAGGCAACTAACCAAAAATGTAGTTAGCATTCACATGAGGGGCAGTAACGCAAAAGTATACATATAACTTGAGAGGGAGGCTAAGAAAAGCCTGGATGAAGTTTGCTCTTTTATCTTAGATGACAGTAATAGTAAGTTACCAAGTTCTACTTAGTGCCTATACGTATCGATGGGTCTCCCGGTCATAGCAAAAATAGCAGTGTTGTTAGATTTCTCTAAATCCTCAATGCTGCTGGAGGATAACAATGTGGACAGCATTATTTTCCCGTATGTGGGCATTCTCTTGTGCCATATAATGATGATTTTGGTGTTATAAAGAGGAAGATTGTCACACCAGCCAGTATCTATTCACTTGAATGAGAACAACCGATTTACTGTTAAAATAGTACAGATAGTTGATATTTTTGATTTTCATAATTAGTTGTAAAAATACTTCAGAAAATAAGTCAAGTCAACGGGAAGAAGAGAGAAAAAAGATGAAATGGTAACATTCCATCGAAGGTAATTTTTAATATGAAGAGGATCGCATCAGATGAAAGACTTTCAGTTATGGACTGGCAGTTCGTAATTTTAAACTGTTGGTTTCCACAATCGACCGTCGTTTGCTGCCATGTACTCCAGCTTATGCAGTGACGCAAAGAAATCGGAGCCATACATACCAACAGAATATCGTGACTTTTGTAATGAATACTAGCTACAGCTGGTGACAAATTATGTTAATAATTCTCCATACATAGATATAAGATGTTATTTTTCTGTCTTCTCATTCTTTATTCAGTTTCTAACAGTGTAGCTCTACCATGTAACAGAAGTGTCGTAATACTTCTTTCTTTTCATTTCAAATAACATATTCTGTGTCGAAATTTGTGACTCATGAACAATAGTAATTTCTTTGTTACTGAGAACCCCTGGCATAGCATAGATAGATGTGTGCTCGAACCTGTTATAAGTTTAAAACTTTTGTGTAGCGAGAAGTATAGTTTCTAAATTTATTACAGACTGTTGAAACAGATTTACTGCCTTTTGTTTTCTTCGTTATTACTATTTATTTCAGAAACAGCACTTCTGCATCACTTTTAAAAAATTCTTTAAGTTTTTTAGTGGTCTCACTTTATCGAACGAGACGTAAAAATATTTGCACTCATTATTATATAACCCAAAAAAAATCCATAGCTCCCCCCCCCACTAGATTATCTCTTACATTTTTTTTCATTTCATTTTTTCAGAAATAAACTATTCAACTTCTTTTAAAAGAACTGACGTTACTTTCTGATACAGGATAACTAGCTTTCACAGGAAGAAAACTGTGTGTAGAGGGGAAGCACTGTTAATTTTAACCGGAGTGGCATTGTATCTTGAGAAGGGGCTTTTACTCACAGCACTGTACTGCTCTTATTACTGTTACGTAGTATTCCGCCTACTGGCAAATCTGTGTCTTCGTACGGAGAATTTCTGATGCAAATGTTCCCAGTCTTCAGCTTGTTCCTTCAGTCTGCTGTATCTCTTTCCATCTTTCATGTCACCCAGAAGGTGAATTCTTCTTCCTCGTCCTACCGTTCCTTTAATTTTCCCTTAATTGACTTCGTATATGTGCCCTCCGTGTCTAAGTATGTGTCCTATCCAGATGGTCTTCCTCTGAAGAATTGTATTCAGAATGTCTCTCTTTTCTACTACTCTTCTCAGTGCAACGTTATTCGTCACCCTATCGGCCCACTTCATCTTCTCCATTCTCTTCCAGCATCATATTTCAAAACTCCCAAGGCCTTTTTTTTCCTTTTTTCTCATGATCCAAGTCTCTGCTCCGTACAGTGCAATGCTCCAGACGTAGCACTTCACGAGTTTCTTCGTTAATTCCAAGCTTAACTTGCTGGTCAGCCGATTCCTCTTTTTATTGAACGCAGTTTTGGCCAAAGCGATTCTTGCTCGAATTTCACTGGTGCACTGGGCATCCCTTGTCACCAAATTTACAAAGCACTTTAACTGTTTCACATCCTCAAGTGCTGCTCTGCTCTGTAGTATAACTCCGTGCATTTTCCCGATTCTGCAAGGAGCTTATGCACTACCGGAAGAGAGAGTGCTGCTTTGCGGTGGTGCAGGTGCGTCGGTTGCTCAACCACAGGCAGGGCTGGGCTGATGTAGTGCATGACGCCAGTACACCAGACGTTCGAAACTCTGCCTTGCATTTGTGGCTGGTGCCGCTGTGGCAGTTGCTCGAACTCATGCAGAGCTATTGCACTGTGTGGTGCAAGTACACAGCACATTGGATGCAGCGGTTGTAGGTAGTACGGACGACAAGTGGGTTGCTGCCCAGGGTAATGTGTTGGAAGGAGAAATAAGATCTCTGAGGTGCCACGTTACATGCAGATTAGCTCTTCTTGAGGCCCACAGGATGGCACGTCTCTTCCCCTTCAGTCGCCAGGTTCGATCGTCCGCATGGCGAGGCATCTCGTGCTGCTGGTTCGACGATCTCAGCCTCTGCCTGTGGCATGCACTGCGCAGCCACCACAGTTAGCCGGTCCCACACGACCCATCGAAGGCTGCTTCTAGGCCGCTTCCCCCCACCTTCACTTTCGTTTGAGCTTGGGCCCAGCTGCTAGCCCGGTTTCCTGTCACCGACGGCATGCTATCGGCCCCGCCCTTGCCTCTCCGTAAGTCTACCCTGTCGCGAATCCTTTTCAGCTCTCCTGCACTTAGCGTTCGCACGACAGTTATCTGCACAAACTGTACATCGAGTCCTAGTCGACTGCTTATGACTAATGATACAACATCTTCTTTACATTTACGTGTCATTTACTACAGAAAAATGAAATTTTTTTTGAATTAAAAGTAAACATCGTTGCAATAAGGAAAAACGACCTAAATTTTGTCATTAGATATTATTTTGGGTTTACCAATTTGAAAAAAAAAGTATTTTGCAATAAAAGGGAAAAAACGTTAATATTATTAAAATGTGTCAGTCATAGTTCTTAAAAATCTTCTACTAGTTTCTTTTTTTTTTTTTTTTTTGCACCATTAATTTAACACGGGTTAATGTCGGCGTGGTTTAGTGTTTATAGAGCTCGGTTCGTAAGCACGCAACTGTACACGTAGTATTGATTTTCCTAGTTTCGTAGTGTATCCATACCAATATAGTTAGTTGAAACTAGTAACATACATTATTTAACTCTCTTTTGTTGATATCCCCCACCAGTTTCGAGGACGTCCCCGATAGGCTGCAGCCACCATCTCTCTTCCATTTTCACTTCTTCGTCCTCTGTGAAATTTGTATTTTACTTTTGTATGTCTGATAGTGTCTGGCCGTTTTTTTTAATCATAAACCAGCTGCAAAGAAACCCTACTGCAACTTCTCTGCGCAGTACACCTTTGCAGTTTGCAGGTTCGATAAACATTCTCCAGCCTCATTCGGCGATCGTCCTGTATTCCTTGAATACCTCCTCTCGCACAATGCGTCATGTCTCTTTATAAACAATACAGAATGTCGCTATCACAGCTGCGATGAGTCCTGCTTCACCTATACAAATTGGTTTCCGATGTCGGGCTGACAGTGAGAAGGAACCCGAAAAATAAACAAATCGACTGGTGAGCTCATAGCGCCCCTTAAAAGCACGTGAACATACAATCTTTCCCCTTTCCCACTAGAGGGAGACACCAAAGCTGCGATTGACACAGCGGCGCCACCGCCGGAAACGGAGGGCCACTGATTCAAACTACGCGCTGCGGCGCGCTCTTCAAAACAGCAATTTTTTTACCACGGCTCAACCTCCGCCTCTCAAACAAGAACCCAGGGGTGATATGTCGAAATAAACTAACTAGCATCTTCTAAAAAGGCACAAGACAGTAGCCGAAAAAGGCCCCAAGCGAAACACTCGGTCGGACCCGCCGTTGCAGAGGAAACACGCCCACCGGCTGCCCGACATCCCTGCCCCGGGAAGAGACCGACCTCAGTCCGGCAAGACGACCAATTCGAAGACATTGCTAAGCCAGCAACGAAACTAGCGAGATACCAGCCCGGGCTTCAACAATGCAGTGGTCCGTGGATCGTAACCACGCACTGATACCAGTGATGAACCGTGATTTATTTTCAAAGAATATTCCTAAGAATTAATTTTCCTTACTAGCGATCCATCAAGAGCATTAACACATTTAATCACACTATGTAAGCATGGAAGTAGTTGCCAGGGAGTAACTGATGAAATGATAACGAAATTCATTTTAACAGATTGTAATTTTATTCACTTTAATAGCGCCTAAAAGCATTAAAAAAACAGATTTAAAATTATAATCAGAAATCACCCTCTAAATATCAAAGTTACAATTTATTCAGAGGCAGAAAGAAACAAGTTTTGACTGTATGAGCTTTCGGGCAGAGAACCTTGCCACTCCCTTTTGTTACGACCACTCACAACAGCCTCTGAAAGACTACACTGGTGCAAATCTGCAACACACCAGATAAGTTTAAACTAAGAGTTTTAAGAATTTACACAAGCACACAAACTATGCGCCCCCCCCCCCCCCCGTAGGAGGGATGGAAATGGTACAAAACACTAACAATTAAAATATTAACCTTGCCACCGAAGGTGCAACTTGATTTTAACTTCTAAGAAAAGTCTTACGGTAAAAGGGTGGCAACTTTATATACGAAAATGATCATTTAAATAAAAGCCCATGAAATGCAACCTTATATAAAATTCTCCAAGGTTGGCCAAACAATAGTTAAGATGCTCTACAGTACACAGATACCGCTTCTCAAGACCATAGGCAATAATATCAAAGTTTCCAAAGATTAAAACATATTTCAGGTATTAGGTCGTTACACTCTAAGCAATAAATTCGTTAACACACCAAATCCGACAAACATGACAGAGGCAGCTACTAACGTACGGTAGATTGATAGGGAGATTACCGAACAACCTGAACCGCAGGTTGCTCTAACCCATCCCTACTCCACAAGGGAAAAACGGTCACCCAATTTATAAATAACCACCTTCCCGCGGGTGGGTAAACGGAGAAGAATGGTGGGACGACCCCAAAGAAAAACGGCTGGTGACCTCACCAAGAAAATAAGCAGAATTTTACAAGAGTAAATCAAACAACATATCTGTAGTGGACTGACAAGGCAGCCAGTCCAGTGACGGGTAACCGAAAGGCACGCGTACACACACGCCGACTGGCGTTAAGTCTGAAACAGGATACGTGATGAAAGTTATAAAGAAAAGTACGTAGCTCCTTGAATACTTAACTTTTAATACATCCTTGTATACATCGTTCTTGATGAGACATCTGGAGATTGTGGCGATACAAGTGAGATTCTTTAGATACAAGCTATCTAAGGCTAATGGCGCCTTGCTAGGTCGTAGCCATGGACTTAGCTGAAGGCTATTCTAGCTGTCTCTTGGCAATTGAGAGAAAGGCTTCGTACGTGTAGTCGCTAGCAATGTCGTCCGTACAACTGGGGCGAGTGCTAGTACGTCTCTCGAGACCTGCCGTGTGGTGGCGCTCGGTCTGCGATCCTGACAGTGGCGACACGCGGGTCCGACATGTACTAATGGACCGCGGCCGATTTAAAGCTACCACCTAGCAAGTGTGGTGTCTGGCGGTGACACCACAATATCAGCAATCACTTAACTTTTAATAAACTGCGATTCCTCGAGAAGACCTAGCGTAACATCCCCAAATCGCTCTCCCGAACCGTCCTCTGCCAGCCACTTCAACGGACGCAGGAAGGCGCGCCGATCTCCCGTCTCACGGCGTCGCAGCTCGCACCGGCCAGACTGATGTCGTAGGTTGACTCCCGTTGCTCTAGTGCTGACCGCGAAGCCACTACCCCTCGCTATACGCCGCGGCCCGCTGAACTCACGTGTCGACCTCACATGCGCCGACGCTCAAGACGGGCAAGTGATCTTGCGTCTCAGTGCGCGACCGACCAATCGATCTATCCAACCGTCATTGACCATTGCCTGAGCAAATTCGAGCAGACTGGCGTCCTAACGCGCAGACTCAGATGCAGGAACTAAGCCCCGACCGGGCGACCACTCGCTGAGTTCTCTTACTTCCGGAGTGGAAAGACTCTCATTTTGCCGGCTTTAAAGGTTGATCCGAACGACAGACATACTAGCACTCCGGACGACAGACAGACACTAACTGCCTAACAAATGCGGTCGAGAGATAGACTAACAATCTGGGGACGAGAGACTGACCCAGACTGACCGACTGGCGAGCTCATAGTGCCCCTCAAATGCACGTGGACAGGCAACCATTCCCCTTTCCCACCAGAGGGAGACACCAAAGCTGCGATGCCACAGCGGCGCCACCGCCAGAAACGGAGGGCGACTGTTTCACACTACGCGCTGCAGCGCGCTCTTCAAAAGAGCAGTTTTTTTACCACGGCTCAGTCGAATAGCTGTTCCTATTCCCTCCTTTTCCGCGAACGTTTGTTTTCCGTTAGTGCCCTTTCTACTGCTTGCGACGCGCTCACATGGTGTCTCATCTCCTCAGCGGAATGCAGTGTGACTTCTGTTGTGATTCCTGACTAGTGGTGTGCTCCAGCACCGGTATTCATATTTTCAGACTGGCGCTGCTGATTTTTCTTGATTCTCAAATAAATTCCTAAGTTCACGCTCACCAGAAGTTATGATTCGGGAACAGAGGCACGTTCTCTGAATGTGCCGTACAAGCAGCGGTTGGAGCGCCTGGAAGCTCGGCTACCTGCCAACCGCGGCTATTTGGCCCCGCAATTGTCCGGAACCGCGCGACTGCTACGGTCGCAGGTTCGAATCCTGCCTCGGGCATGGATGTTTGTGATGTCCTTAGGTTAGTTAGGTTTAAGTAGTTCTAAGTTCTAGGGGACTGATGACCAAGGCTGTTAAGTCCCATAGTGCTCAGAGCCAGCCAGCCCCGCAATTTGGCGACTGCGTGCCTTGATCTGTGGTTGGGACTAAAAGTTGAAATTTACTTTCTGGTTCTACTGAAAACACCGTCGTGGCAGAGGTAAATGACTAATACCACGTGAGGTGCGTACTTTACGTTAACTGAGCACCATAAATAGCGCTAACATTTTATACATTGAAAGAGAAAAGAAAAACGACGCACCACTAAGGAATTATCCGAATGGCATCTAATTCTCTAGATGTAGATTTATAGGGAAACAAATAATTAAAAATTTTAAAAAAGTTTAATGATTTACCTAACAGGTTAGTGACGTGTTGGACCATCTCTGGCCCTTATGTAAGCAGTTATTCGGCTTAGCATTGATTGATAGACTGTAGAACGCCTTCCTGAGAGATTCATGGTTCATTGAACCCTCTGCCAGGCACTTAATTGTGAATAGCATTCACGTAGATGTAGATCGGACCAAATTTTGTCCAGTTGTCGCATTATGTTGTCAATATTCCGTGCTGCTTGGAGGGCTCTGCCCACAATGCTACAAATGTTTTCAGTTAGCAGAGATACGGCGACCTTACTGGTCACGTAGGGGTCGGCAAGCGCGGAAACAAGCAGTATAAATCCTCGCTGTGTGCAGGCAGACATTATATTGCTGAAATGTAAGATCAGGAAGATTTGACATGCGGGGCAACAATTGGGGGTAGAATACCATAGTTTACATACCTCTGTGCTCTCAAATGTTCAAATGTGTGTGAATTCCTAAGGGACCACACTGCTAAGGTCATCGGTCCATAGACTTACACACTACTTAAACTATCTTATTCTAAGATGCCCGAGGGAGGTGAAACGTCTCTGTGAAGTCGTTTCATAAGACGCTGGTCGAATTCGGTACATCTTATGCACATACCTGATTTTAGCTCAATTCATGAACTCTTCCAGAAAGACTGAGCACTCAAATAAGGCCTATTGAAAATTATATGTTTTTCTTTTAATGTGGGGTTTCGGTTTTGTTTTGTGGGAAACGCTGAGTTGGTCATCGTCTGCTCCCACCAACTGCTTCTCGTTCGAAGGAGAGCACAGGATGAGCACCTTACGATGCCAATAGCTGAACAGAGTCGAATGCTGTTCTTGTGTATGAGGTTGGTGACGGAGGGCTACCCCTCTGGTAGCTTCCGTTGCACGGGGAGCTAAGTAATCTCGAAAGAGAAAGGGGCACTCTTCGGTGAACGCTTGGTGAGTACGGATCGTAGCTCTTAAGGGGGGTTTCAGGTGATAGAAAGCAGGTTGAGTTAGGACTTCGTTATGTTTCACTGTTGAAATACTTCAGAACCTCAGCTTAACTGAAGCGTGTGAAACGAGTTATTTTTTCGAATGTTCCATAATTATATTGCTTTAAATACCCGATTTTTGCGTGTCTGAGTTAAAAGTGTGGAAGCTACTTTGTTCATTCTGAACAACGATGAAGTAGAATTTCAAACGATAAATCTGATTAGGAAAAGCTGGTTAGGATCACTTCAACCGTACGTGAGTGTAATACTGTGTCAAAGCGTGTATAATTTTTTATGATTTTTAATGTTATATTTTGTGGAAGTTGCTTTTGTCTTTTGTGTCGATTTTGTGTCACGCGTTTGGTAATCAGTGACCCTTCTGGTCCACCACGGCACCGCGTTAGGTTTTATTTTAACAGTTTGCTTGTTTAATGAGCTATAATTTCTGCAAGAATATCTGTTCTTTCGTGCGATTTCTACAAATCAGCTCGACAGTTGTATTCGGAATGCCCCACGTGCTCTAGTTCGGCCATTTGCAAGCAGCAGACGCAGTTAGTATGTTGAATAATTTATCGCACAATCTCGTGCATTGGTTAAACCTCTGTCCAGAATAGTGCATGCGTAGAATCGTAATGCGAATCCCACTGAGATATTTTTATGGTGAATGCAAGGGAGATGAGAGTATCATTGTCTCCCACCCACGTTTTCTGTGTTTCTTCTTGCTGTAGTTAAATTGTGCTCTGCTACATTCTGACGTAATTCTTACCTAAATATTTCTAGTGAGACACCAGTTATGTGTAGTTAGGACGTGCAACCAAATACATAGATACAATAAATAATCTACGTGAAAGATAAATTCTGTGGTGTTGATCTTACCCACTTACTCCGATTTCCAATCCTGAATTAATCAAGTTGCTTCACGCACGACATGGAGTGCTATTTACCTGGCTACTAAATGAAATTTGCCTACTTGTAATTAAATTATTAAAGTAATTAAACTAATAATTTTTCAGCTCGGTTTTTTCTAAATGGTTAGGAAGGGCTTGGGCTGGTGGCGACCCTGAATTTCTGAATTTTTATCATTATTTGTGTGAGAGAAGCAGCTAGAAATGCGAGGTAACGTATATGGCTCGATGAGAAACGTCGTAAAGATAGTAATACGTTACAGAGGACTCGAACCTCCGAATTGTCTTCGCTATTCATCGGGGCTCATTTAGAAGCGGAATTCATCACTGCAGACAGTTCTGTTCTAGTCAGTGAGCTTCCACGCCAAAGTACCACTTTTCTTCGTGCATGCCATACCATACGCTGGCCTTCAAGCTCGCCAGATCTCTCCCCAGCTCAGAACGGTGGGGGCGTTGTGGGCAGGGCCCTGCAACCAACTAGAGATCTGACGATCTAGCACGCCAATCGGACAGAATTTGGCACTATGCCTCTCAGGGAGAAATCTAAGAACTCTATCAGTCAATGCGAAGTCTTGTTTAATTAAAGCCCTTTCTCGACAACAAATCATCCAATTTCTCGAAAATATAACCATTCGTTGGTCTGTACACATATTTCACATCTACCGATTTCCCTTCGATTCGAATAATTCCTTCGTGGTGCGTCGATTTCTCTGTTTTATACTTTAATAACCATCGCATAGGCATGCAGCCTTTATTGTGAAAATAACCAACTGAGCTCAGTGCCTATCGTATCGCTGAGCGTCGAAATCATGGAAATGGAAACAGGACAGCCCCTGCGTGAGTGTTGGATTCAGTGGCATAACTTTACTGCCTGCCGTTTCCAAGAGGAGAAGAACATACCAATAACTGTAGACGTATAACTGAATCACTCATCGTAACTACAAATCTTGCTTATAACATCTTGATACGCTTCTTTATAATAGCAACGTCTTGGCTGTCAGGATATCGTAATATGCAAATCTTCTCGGTGATTTTTTTCTCTGTTTAAGGAACGTAAAAGCTAACGCAGAATAAACTGACTGCTTCTGTTTCAAACACTTTAATGGATAGAGTAACGTAGGAGATAAGTGAGTCGAATTTTGTGTCATTCATTCTGGATGAAGTTAGTGATGTACTAGGTGGTTATAATTAAACTTTCATCCCCATGAAAAACGAGTGATCGAGGAAAATTCTGTAAGGGCATGCGGCAGAGAAATAACGGAGAAATTGTTCAAAGAAATGTGCTTCAATTTGCACATGAGAGGTTAACGTTTGTTAATTGCTTACCATGTTTACCTTCCAGGTTACAAACGTTGCTTAATGTGACAACCATCTAAACTGTCGAGTTTAGAAGCGCGGTAGAGATTGATCTACTACTACCCGAAACATCTCACGTGGGTCGTTGACTACCTCCCTCGCTGCGTTCATCTTCAGTCTCCAGCTTGTGTTAGTGTCCCGTTGATAAAACGTAGGCTCCAGGTATCCCACAACGAGAAATCACACTGGTGCAAATCTTGTGATCTTGATTGCCACGCTGTTTCGAACAACTGTCCAGTGATTCAGTTAACTCCAGATGTGTTACGGAGTAACAATGTGACTTGACGAGCAATGTGACGTGGTGCTCCGTCGTGTATTGAACATTTGAGTCCAAAGAACCTCTCTCCCTTAGACCAGGGATCACATTTCGGCAAAACAGATCACACTTTTCGAACGGTTGACCATGGAATGTTTAGCTGTCATCACACAGTTTGCACTGCCTCAAGATGGCACATTGCTTCCAGCGATCTCAGTCATGGGAACAGTTGTTGTTGTTGTGGTCTTCAGTCCTGAGACTGGTTTGATGCAGCTCTCCATGCTACTCTATCCTGTGCAAGCTTCTTCATCTCCCAGTACCTACTGCAACCTACATCCTTCTGAATCTGCTTAGTGTATTGATCTCTTGGTCTCCCTCTACGATTTTTACCCTCCACGCTGCCCTCCAATGCTAAATTTGTGATCCCTTGATACCTCAAAACATGTCCTACCAACCGATCCCTTCTTCTAGTCAAGTTGTGCCACAAACTTCTCTTCTCCCCAATCCTATTCAATACCTCCTCATTAGTTACGTGATCTACCCACCTTATCTTCAGCATTCTTCTGTAGCACCACATTTCGAAAGCTTCTATTCTCTTCTTGTCCAAACTAGTTATCGTCCATGTCTCACTTCCATACATGGGAACAGTAACGTATTCAAAAAATGGATCAAATGGCTCTAAGCACTATGGGACTTAACATCTGAGGTCATTAGTCCCCTACACTTAGAACTACTTAAACCTAACTAACCTAAGGACATCACACACATCCATGCCCGAGGCAGGATTCGTAGCTGCGACCGTAGCAGCAGCGCGGTTCCGAACTGAAGCGCCTACAACCGCTCGGCCACAGCGGCCGGCCTTCAAGAATTTGTGTCACAAATGGTCATCGGTTGCTCTCAGGTTCACTTTTCAAATCACCAGTTAAATCGAATTTCCGAAGCCGGCCGAAGTGGCCGCGCGGTTCTGGCGCTGCAGTCTGGAACCATGAGACCGCTACGGTCGCAGGTTCGAATCCAGCCTCGGGCATGGATGTGTGTGATGTCCTTAGGTTAGTTAGGTTTAACGAGTTCTAAGTTCTAGGGGACTAATGACCTCCGCAGATGAGTCCCATAGTGCTCAGAGCCATTTTTTTTTTTTTTTTAATTTCCGAATCATGTTCTTCAACTCCATTGTGGTAACAGAACCCTTCCGTATTCCTTTAATTCGCAGATACTCGACAAAAACAGCAGAACAGTTTTTGTTTTGATAAAACAGCTTAACGAGTAAAGTGCTGCTCAATTTGTTCGGGCCCATGTTGACTGTCCCAACTACGTATTATGCACACTGGTGCATGTGTTTAGACCCTACATCGCCGTAACAGTAACGGTGCGTAACGGCAGTTCATGACATTATCACTACGAGCTTAGCTAATCCTGCAGCGTACTGATTGAACATCAGTCTTACAAAATTGGGTACGCATGCGATGAATGGTAATCCGTCTGCACTGGCTCCGGTAGTGAAACTTTCATTACAACCAACGTGATTGTACTTTCTCGTAGGTTTCCTGAGCTCCTCGCTATGGCACACCTATTGGTCAACTCGATGGACGATTTTTACAGTATATGAACATTCCTTGACTTACGACGGAGCTGCAGTTATGATTGCTTATTTGACCTGATTGCAGTCAAGAGCGATAAACACGTTTTGTACTGCAATGTTAGTTCACCATTTACTTGTCGACTGAAATCAATGCTACCAAAAGTCATGTCAAAAGATCAAACAATGCAAAATAATTTCTGTCACTGTCAATACTCTTACTACTTTTTTCCGAAGTCACCCAAAAGAACTCTGACTGCAGATGAGTAAGAAAAGAAATGACTGCCTAAAGGTGCCATGTGGTGTTCTCCATAATGTATAACAGCCAACTTCTTTCATCATTCATCTACTGCTGCACGTTGGTTTTGAAATAATGATGCTACTCTAATTCATTCTCTGTGCTTTTTCATCAACTTGATGCTAGAGGTTACGAAATTGGCTCTTGTGTAACAAAAATTAATGTACTCCAGGAAATGTTGAAAATCAAGCTTGACATATTCCAAATACCAGGGGAAATAATCACTAATGACCAACAAAAAAATGGTTCAAATGGCTTTGAGCACTATGCGACTTAACTTCTGAGGTCATCAGTCGCCTAGAACTTAGAACTAATTAAACCTAACTAACCTAAGGACATCACACACATCCATGCCCGAGGCAGGATTCGAACCTGCGACCGTAGCGGTCGCTCGGCTCCAGACTGTAGCGCCTAGAACCGCACGGCCACTCCTGCCGGCAATGACCAACACATGGATGAAAGAATAACTCGTGCGGTACGTTCACAAGGACGTGGATAGCGTCCTAGCTGATTGATTTACTTTTATTATCTGCAAGACCACACCGCATTCCTTTCCCTTGTGCCTCGGTGGTAGTTTCATTGATGCTTTCTTCCATCTCAGTATACTCTTCCACTTTAATTGGCGCATTCTTAGGTTTCTTATCACGTTTGTTAGTACTGATAGGGCTTGTTGGTTGGTTAGCTGATTTGGGGGGAGTGACGAGGGAGGGGGGACCAAACAGCAAGGTCATCAGTCCCATCGGATTAGGTAATGATTGAGAAGGAAGTCGCCCATTACCTTTCAAAAGAACCATCCCAGTATTTGACTTTAGCGATTTAGGGAAGTCACGGAAAACCTAAATCAGGATGAGTGGACGCGGGTTTGAACCATCTCCTTCCGAATGTGATTTTGGATTGGATTATTTGGGGGGAAGAGACAAAACAGCAAGGTCATCGGTCTCACCGGATTAGGGAAGGACGGGGAAGGAAGTCGGCCGTGCCCTTTCAAAGGAACCATCCCTACATTTGCCTGGAGTAATTTACGGAAATCACGGAAAACCGAAGTCAGGATGGCCGGACGCGGGATTGAACCGTCGTCCTCCCGAATGTAATTCCAGTGTGATACCCACTGCGCCACCTCGCTCGGTTGTTATTAGTGATGCTGGTAGTATCCTCAGGGACAGATGGAATGTTGGAAGTTTCATTCGCTCCAGTCCGTTCCCTTTCTCTTCGCCGATATTTTCTGAAAATACTTTATTCACATTTCTCCCACTTCCAGGCTGTGGTATAAACATAGTAGTGTCAGTCCGCTCTAACAGAACAGTTGCGTATCTTCGTTAGTCTTGGTTGACTTAGGCAATTATACAGAGCGTCTATGGCCATAATCATCATTCAGGTTTTCAGCTGAATTGCATGTAAAGCATGTACGGAATCGGACACTCCTTATGACCACAAACGGTCACATGAGAGGGTACGTGCCTTACAATTCTGCTTCAACTACTCGAATGCCGTCGAGGAATTCAGACCAAACATCTTCTCTGACGCTGTAAACGGCCCTGTATTAATTAAGCAGATGTCTGATATCTTTGAGCACTATTTCGTAGATCCTGACTACAACTAGAAAGGAAGATGGACCAAACTTACGGAAAAAGGACTGAAGATGAACAACTGAAGGAGGTTGTCAAGTACTTGGAAAGGAAAATGAAAGAAATCAGAAGGACATAAATGAACGTGGCAGACAGGCAGAAGCATTCCTGCGAAGTTTTAAGAATAAAGACATCCTCCAAAGACGTAAGGAAGTAATATATAGAAGATACTGCACCTTGATACTGAAATACATCTGAAACATAGGTAATGAAGAAAAGAGGCTTAAGCAGATCAGAAGCAAGTGAAATGAGGTTCCTCAGGATTAGGATGGGGTAACAAGGAGAGATAGGATGAGGAATGACTAGGTAAGGGAAATAGTTAAAGAAGAACACTTGCAGGAAAGAATACGAACATCAAAGCTTAGATAGCATCGGCACTTAAACAGAATAGGAGACAAGAGGATTCCTACTAGATACGTGAAATGGAGATCTAAAGGAAATGACCAAGACCAACGAGAAGATCGCTGAAATGAGTGAAGGCGTGTTTTGAAAAAAAGCCTGGATCAGAGTGATCACAAAAGATGATGGGGAAAGAGTGGCGAGGCATGTGTTCGAAACAGATTCAGCCTGGGGGTTAAAACTATTTAAGATGATGATGATGATGATGATGATGATGATGATGATGATGATGATGATGATGATGATGACTTGGGATGATAAACTAAAGATTCTCACCGATCTGAACTCAAGACCTATGTATGCTGTCAAGACCGTACTGTCCAATCAGTTATTAGGCCTTTGCTTAAATTTTACACTACCACAGTGTTCCTGACTACGAGCTCATGAACTCAGTCATTTATATGTTTAAGGTTGTTAATCTGAATACCCATCGCCTACTTATCAAGCAAATTTACGCCATCAATCCTCCAGTTTCCGAATAGCAACGGAGGTAGCGCTTTCGGTGGAACACCTAAAACTAAATTTCAAGGGTCCTCACCTCCAGAAAGATGTTTTACGTAACTACAGTTCAGCTGATGCCATCTTTCAGTGCTAATAAAACTCCACCGTGAGCAAGGTCTCTGCAGCACACAGTATCACCGTACTTCGGCACGCCATGGCAGGTAAATACAATTCGAGCCGCAGCCCGCGGTGACCACTGTTTGACCTGCTGGGCTTCAAGGCCAACTTTTAAACTGCTTTGAAACTGATTGAATAGGATACCCATTCTGACTTAAATTATAACACACTCTTTCAGAAGGAATGTAATACACATGTGACACATGTTAACGTTCTGAGATGTCAGAAAGTTGTTGCCATGTAGTAATAACAATTTCCAGGTACGAGGAACTGAATGACAAAGGCGTCCTATGGACATTGAAGTATTTTCGTTGATTATGTGAAATTAATTTACAACCAGAAGAATTTTCTAAGTAAATAACGAGAGGCGATAATTATGTACCGACGAGATACAGACGTTGCTTATTCCGTTACTGGTCTTATCTTTCACGAGTTACAGACTTGAGACAACTCACAGCAAATCACAGGAAGATCAGGAAGTTCAAATATGTTGAAGGCATCGCATTAATGCAGTTTCTCTGCTGCTTGTTTAGACCCGTCATCTACATGAAAGTAAATGACGAATATTGGATGCAACACACTCAATATTTTTCTGTCATTCTTCGGTGTACGTCTTACATCTTCGGATAAAAATAAATACCTTTGTGAAAGGCGACAGTACGCAGGTGGAAAAATTTTGACCATGGTTATTCTAGCACAATTTTTATTGGTATACATGCGAAGTAAATACTGAATTCCATTGTGCAAGCATAACAATAACAGCAGACATCACAAATAAGAAATCTATATAATGAAAAATTTAACACTATTCGTTGTTAAACCCATCAATTGAGAACTGCTGGACCGATCTGGCTAATTTCTAAAAGTAAATTCGAAATAGTCCGAGTTAGGTTCTTAGAGAAAGAAAAGTTGGAAAAGTTGCCAGGAAAATTATAAAATTTGGGAAAACGTGAAAGTGCTATTACCTACGGGATTTTTGTATGAACTCAAGAGCATAACACACGGTTAGAATGATATATATACGTAACTCTTTTTTGTTTGTTCGTCGTGCCCCCAGAATGGATGAAAGTCAGTGGAATGACATGAATGGAATAATAATTGCAAGTCCAGATATGAAGAAAAATCTGGAAAAACGCACTCTCACCTAAATTTAAGTAAAATTACATTTGTTGTTACTTTGGCGTTTTTCGCAATCCCTCCAACAAGTACAGCTATTTTTTCCAATTTTAATTTATTTCGCTTATACGTGCGCAAATATCGTTTCATAACTAACTGAAAAATCGTGAATCAAGTTAATCGGTTACATTGTGACGAAAAACTAGCTGGGGTGTTACGTTTGGTTGAATTGTGCTTCTGTTTGTTGTACTTTCATCGCATTCATTTTATGAAATGAATGAAGCTTCGTTGTTTTCTTTCAAACAAATTTACGCATCTGCCTAAAAATACTGTGAGTTTTGAAGTAGCAAACAGTAGCAAGAAACGAATCAGTTGTTCATTTTGAGTTGAACTGTGAATTTCAGATAGAACTTGGGTCAAAATCGACAGAACTAAATTTAACTGACACAATTTAATCTTATGGAAATGCCTCCAATAAGACGCAGCAATTTAGGTCGCAGAAGTCACTATGCTAGAAACCTAACGAATTTCCGATTCAACCGAACTGCAAAGCAACGCAAAGAGCGAAATGAAATTGAACTGAATCGATTATCACAAACATGTTCAGGACGTACACAAGACTAAAGAGAAAATGTAAACGAATATGGTATGCATCGAATGAGATATCATCGGTCAACAGAAACCATCCACAGATGTACAGAGAGTGAGTGGGAAGAGGAGGAGATGGATAGAGGGGGTAAGATGAGATTCACTACCTGAAGAGTGGAATAAATACATCCCACAGCAACGCCGAGCACTTAGCTAGTATGAAATCATTGGTTGGTTGGTTTGGGGAAAGGGACTAGAGATAGGTCGTTCGCGAACTAGCGGGTCCAAAGGAACGGTTCACCAAGACGAACGGAACGAGCGAGGCACGAATTCTAAGGAGCGGTCTTTCATAGTTCACTTCGGTCGCGGCTTTCTACTGATAGTTCCCAGGAATGGGAAACGATCGGTCACGTTCGCGAACGGCACGTCGGCCGGTCTCGTTCCAGCCTCGGTCCCGTTCCAGTCTGTCTCCGTTTCGGTCTCGCTCGGCCGGACTCGTCCTTCTTCGCGTGGCCACTCGTCGAAGTTCCACTGCCGACTGCTCGCAGTTAGTTCAGTATCGAGTTGTTGTTCTTCGTTTTCTTCGCTTCGCACGGCTATTCTAGATATGTTTGAAATCTTTTCTGATCTCTGAACATCTGGTTCTTTTTGTATTCTATTCAGCATCCACGACCGGTAATTAAAGTGTATTTTATAATTACGTAAACTACATAAAATTACGTGGTATGAAATACATACATCCTTTCAGGTAACAAAATGGCGTATCAGCTTACTTCACTATTACGATAAACAGCAGAAGAAGTAAAAAGGCAAGGCATGCAAAGGCACGGTACACACGAGTGGTCATTTTCATCCAAGGTAAAAGGGCATGTTCGTTGTTATGGAAGGCAGTCCGACTTACAACCGAATGAAGCCTGCGCTTCGTAATCGAGTGTATGTTGTCACATTTTGTAAAGAGAATGTGATAACTCCTGCAATATTATTTCAGTGGCGCAGGTGGCGCACGAAAAATCGGCCCCAAGTACTAGACTGCTCATTGTCACTTACCAATCGTCAACAGTTGTTTCGAAGTTGTTTGCATTTGCTTATATCTTCACTGCCTAATTATTACATGTTTATCTGTTCTGCTCGTAGCGGCCAACAAATCGTGCTTAATTGGCGAGGAGCCTGTACTCGGGGCCAGTTTTTCGCTCGCCACCTCATATTATTTCACTGCGATCAGCCACATAACGCTACAGTTGGCTAAACGAGATGTTTTGCAGAATCACGAAAATTACAAGTGTGTGAGAATTCTGGTATGAATAAAAACTCTGTACTCCAGGGTGCTGGCTAGTCCCCCTCTTGGCGCCTTCCATCTTCAGTCACCCATGCCACTAATTTTAAGTTTTTCAAAAGAACCATATACCAACCACAATGAACAGTGAACGAGTAAAAATGAACGGTGCCCAAAAAAGAGCGATCGCCAGTGAACTAGTTCCCAAGGATGAACGACTTTGTCCATTTCTCGAAGGGACCAAACAGCTGAGGCGTCGGTCCCATCGTATTAAGGAAGGATGAGGACGGAAATCTCTAATGCCGATTCAAAGGAACTATCCCATGATTTGACTGAACCAGCTAATGGAAATAATGGAAAACCTAAATCAGGATGGCCCGACGCGGCTTTGAACCGTTGTCCTCCGGAATGTGAGTCCAGTGTGCTAGCCACTGCGCCACCGCAAGCGGATAGATGTAACGAAAGTGAATTATTAGCTAAATTCAACCTTTCATTTACCAAACCTTTACTAGTAAGGAGTCATCAACGTTGGCCGTAACAAGTGTCAAGTGAAACATATACCCAGAACAACACATAATATTTTTTGCAGAGGCAAAGTATTTTGCCCTTTGGACCTCGTCGCCAATGTGGTGTGCGTACTGTAAGACCTTCGGTACACACACCATCAGATTATTTGACTTGCCGCTCTAACGAAGTAGGCGAGTGTCAGCAATATGTCTCGTGGTCTTATGGTGGCGTGTTTCTCTTCTGCCGCTAGGTCAGACGATAGAAATGCCACTTGCACGCTTACAGTAGCAGATTGACGGTGACCAACTTTAAACAGAACTTAATTAATTTTCACACACATTTATTAAAATAATAACAAGCCTAAAAATTACTTAACTTGATTCTGGATGCTATTTACAATTAACAATCTGAAGTTCCTTTGGTCTTCATACGTTAATCTTATTCTCACATATCTCTGATACTTGACAAAGTGTCTATACATTTCTATTCATGGCTATGTACAGTAATATGATAATCTTATTAGGCGCAGGCTGAAACTTGACTACGGACAAATGTAGACTAATGCAGACTGACTAATCGGAGGTCTGTACACTCGTTATAATACCTCGCGCGTTCAGGTATCACTGCGCGAGTGTGATCGGCGAGGAGAAAAGGTTCTACGTTAGCAGCAATCTCATTGGCTGCTTTACATATTAGTACGCCGATCGGCAGAAGAAGAATTTGATCCGTCTCTAAGACAGCGCCGTCTCGTAGTGCGGAGGCGGACGAGCGCTGCGCCTGCGCTGTTGTGCTTCACGGCGCGCGCTCTAGTGGGAAAGTTGTGTACGCGCTGACTACGCGCAACTATGTACACAACACATACTCAGCTCACATTCACTTAGAAATCGCTTACTGAAGAAAAGTAACAAACCGTAAACGATAACACACACCATATCACACAGCACCCAAGACACAGTTATGGGCGCCAGGAATCCTTCAGCGATCCCATCCGCACAATGGCAGAAACCCGTTTACTTGTGCGCACTATTTAGGCACAGACTGAAACTTGACTATAGACTGGTACAGACTAATGCAGACTGATACAGACTGGTGCAGACAAATGCAGACTGACTAATCGGAGGTCTGTACACTCGTTATAATACCTCGCGCGTTCAGGTATCACTGCGCGAGTGTGATCGGCGAGGAGAAAAGATTCTACGTTAGCAGCAATCTCATTGGCTGCGTTACATATTAATACGCGGATCGGCGGAAGCAGAATTTGGTCCGTCTCTAAGACAGCGCCATCTCGTAGTGCGGAGACGGACGAGCGCTGCGCCTGCGCTGTTGTGCTTCACGGCGCGCGCTCTAGTGGGAAAGTTGTGTACGCGCTGACTACGCGCAACTATGTACACAACACATACTCAGCTCACATTCACTTAGAAATCGCTTACTGAAGAAAAGTAACAAACCGTAAACGATAACACACACCATATCACACAGCACCCAAGACACAGTTATGGGCGCCAGGAATCCTTCAGCGATCCCATCCGCACAATGGCAGAAACCCGTTTACTTGTGCGCACTATTTAGGCACAGACTGAAACTTGACTATAGACTGGTACAGACTAATGCAGACTGATACAGACTGGTGCAGACAAATGCAGACTGACTAATCGGAGGTCTGTACACTCGTTATAATACCTCGCGCGTTCATGTATCACTGCGCGAGTGTGATCGGCGAGGAGAAAAGATTCTACGTTAGCAGCAATCTCATTGGCTGCGTTACATATTAATACGCGGATCGGCGGAAGCAGAATTTGGTCCGTCTCTAAGACAGCGCCATCTCGTAGTGCGGAGACGGACGAGCGCTGTGCCTGCGCTGTTGTGCTTCACGGCGCGCGCTCTAGTGGGAAAGTTGTGTACGCGCTGACTACGCGGAACTATGTGCACAACAGAACTAGAGTATTTTCGTGTACACTGCAACTGGGTTTCGTGGAACACTCATCGAAAGTTGGAAATTAACATCCCGTCGACGACGAAGTCGTTAAGGACAGAGGAGGATAGGGAAAGGAATAGCCCGTTCTTTTTAATTTTTTTTATTTTTCGTGGAAAGATCCAATACGGTATAAGAGTTAAACGATTTAAGAAACCACGAAAAATGTAAATCTGGTCAGTGGAAGTGGATTTGTATTCAGTTTCCTCAGCTATCTGTCTCGGTACATGAATAACATTACCGAAGTGCTATATCTGATGGACAGAAGAAGACTTTCGAAGTTAGCAGAGCTCATCAGCCGGATTGGAGCTACGGGAGTGTATTGCATGTGCGGTAAAGATTTCGTCTTTTGAATAGAGCCTGAAACGATGGAGCAACATGCGACTGGCGCAAATCGGTTTAGCTATGGAAACTTTGCGGCTGGCAGAGCGAATTTCAAATCCACAAACATGAAACGAAATCCCGCAGCGTAAAGAGCTTGAGGTACAATGGCTATATAATGCGGTTATTGCCGCAGAGATCGCCGCGGCTTTCCGCGTACAGCGTACAAAGAACTCCACACAAACTCTGTAACCGACCAGTGGCAGGGCTGCGCGGCCGCAGTGTATCGCCGCGTGCGGCTCTAGTGGTAAGCTGTGGATGCAACATTCTGCACTGCCCTGGGACGCGGTCGACTGTAAAGAGATTAAGAGCTCCACTGACAAAAGCTGGTATTTTACTTTCAACAGCGGCGGGGCTGCAGATACAGGGACCTAACGTCTTGCTTTGTTCACTAGCTGCTATACAGTAGACACTTGTGCATATCAACCACACAAAGAGCTGCGTCTGTTTAATTCCACTTGTTTCTTCATGAACTACGAGTAAACCCCACACCGATACTGTAAAGAATCGAACTTCCATATATAAAACAGTTACCATCTTATTACTTTACAAATGACTTGAGCTGTTAAATATGCAGTGATTCAGCTACCCCTACCGATGTCGTTTTATGCAACCCGCAGTGATTATCTTACAGTCAAATACTATGCGCGGAATTTTCATATTCTCTTGCTCGATAAGCGTTCGCTATCAACCCTACAAAAAAATGAACACGACGTTTATGTCGGAAATTTAAAGTAGTAAAATTTTGTACTGCGATACGTCTTTGTTGGAGCCCACGGTTTTCGGATTGATCAAGAAACGCGTATGAAACTGACCTTCAAACGTATCTCCATCCTCATGCTCATCCCTCAACATTCTGGCGTTCTAGGATGTTGTTCCTGGCATTCCATTCTACCACAGTAAAAAAAAAATTCCGACTACACGAACTATTCTGTATATTCGACCTTTTTTCTACTGTAAAGACTGGGGTGGCTGGGGTCAAATACAGGGAGCAAAGGCTGTTTGTGCAGAAACCAGATGGCAGTTATAAGAGTCGATGGACGTGAAAGGGAAACAGTGGTTGGGAAGGGAGTAAGACAGGATTTTAGCCTATCCCCGATGTTATTCAATCAATATTGAGCAAGCAGTCAAGGAAAAAAAAAGAAAAATTCGGAGTAGCAATTAAAATCCATGGAGAAGAAATGAAAACTTTGAGGTTTCCCGATGACACTGCAATTCTGTCAGAGACAGCAGAGGAACTGGATGAGCAGTTGAACGGAATGGACAGTGTGTTGAAAGGAGGATATAAGATGAACAATAACGAAATAAAAACGAGGATAATGGAATGTAGTCGAATTAAATCAGGTGATGCTGAGGGAATTAGATTAGGAAATGAGGCACTTAAAGTAGTAAACGAGTTTTGCTATTTGGGGAGAAAAGTTACTGATGATGGTCGAAGTAGAGAGAATATAAAATGTAGACTGGCAATGGCAAGGAAAGCGGTTCTGAAGAAGAGAAATTTGTTAACATCGAGTATAGATTTAAATGTCAGGGAGTCGTTTCTGAAAGTATTTGTGTGGAGTGTAGCCATGTATGGAAGTGAAACATGGACGATAAATAGTTTAGACCAAAAGTGAATAGAAGCTTTCCAAATGTGGTGCTACAGAAGAATTCTGAAGATTAGATGGCTAGACGACATATCTAATAAGGAGGTATTGAATAGAACTGGGAAGAAGAGAAATTTGTGGCACAACTTGAGTAGAAGAAGGGATCGGTTGGTAGGACATATTCTGAGGCATCGAGGGATCGCCAATTTAGTATTGGAGGGCAGCGTGGAGGATAAAAATCGTATAGGGAGACCAAGAGATGAAAACACTAAGCAGATTCAAAAGGATGTAGGTTGCAGTAGGTCCTGGGAGATGAAGAAGCTTGCACAGGATAGAGTAGCATGGAGAGCTGCATGAAGCCAGTCTCAGGACTGAAGACCACAACAACAACAGCGTGATTGGAGTATTAATCCACCAGCACGCTCGCTATTTCCTTATCATTATTAATTTGCATGGGCCCGTGAGGATAATGAAAGAAAAATGTTACGTAAAGGTTACGTTAGAACTAATGACGTCGATCAAAACTTAAACCTTACAAGCACAGTAGTTTCTTAGTCAGAATGCGTGACCAGTACAACAAACGTAATATTTTGTTTTATCCCCATAAAATTCACAAAAGTTTTAGGTCAAATTTACACAAACTTCACTTTTAAAAGCTGTAAGCGCTCGACTAAGACGGTGGCCTAATAATGCGAGTCAGTTAAGGCCGAGAAAGGTCGAATGTGGGAAATAATTGGTGCAGTAGCAAAACATTTCTGCAGTTGTAGGAGGGAGTGCCTTGAACAACATACTAGCAATCCTGAACGATAAGAGGTGAGTATGGGAGTGGATGTGCGTTTGAAGGTTACTTTTGTATACTTTTCTCGAATAACTCGAAAACTACGGTCTCTATCGGAAACGTATCCCAGTACGAAATTTAATAACATTATTTTTCCTACGGAAAAGGTCCTGCTAATTTTTTCTGTAGGATCAATAATTTGTCTATATCGAGCGGGGGACTATGAAAATCTCGCCCATGGATTTTAAAAGACAGATAGTTTGACACTGTAGTTAGCATACAAAGACATCTGTAAGGGCAGCTGTATCGCCTTTAAAAGATGCAGTCAAAAGAAATGAGACGCAAGGGGAAAAAAGCTGTTTATTATTTCAAAAGTAATCGGCGTAACTCTTAATATACAGGGTGTATCAAAAATAATCATCCAATTTAAAAATAAATCATACCTGTTAGGTAATTTGAGATATATGCGTGAACAACGTACTGTTGGAAAGAGCAAACTCTCGAGTTTTTCATGGTTTCCGCTAGGTAGCAGCAGTGTGCGCCCACTTCAGTTCTAGCAAATATGGTGTCGGGACTACAAAAACGCGTTTTCTGTTCTACCTTTTGCGCAGTGCGGGTAAGTAATAACTGTTCAGTATGACTTCCATACTAGACATGGCATTCCTACAGCACACAACATTATACGATGACATGAACAATTCCGAGAAACAGGTCGTTTGTGCAAAGGCAAATCGCCGAGCTGTCCCCAGGTGTCTGACACAGGCATCTGAAACGCATCCTCCACAGTTTCAAAAGGAATCCGCAGAAACTCGTTCGCCGTGCAGCTCCACAGGTTGCTCATTTACCAATAGGATATGGCACCGCCACACTGGCATCTGGAAGTGGGGGAATTATTAAATCAAAGCATTACTGAACGATGGATCGGTCGCACTGGACCAAATGATTCAGCCTTCCATTACTGGCCTCCAAGGTCACCGGACCTGACTGTATGTGTGTGGTGTCCCCGCCAGACACCACACTTGCTACGTGGTAGCCTTTAAATCGGCCGCGGTCCGGTAGTATACGTCGGACCCACGTGTCGCCACTATCAGTGATTGCAGACCGAGCGCCGTCACTCGGCAGGTCTAGAGAGACTTCCTAGCACTCGCCCCAGTTGTACAACCGACTTTGCTAGCGATGGTTCACTGACAAAATACGCTCTCATTTGCCGAGACGACAGTTTAGCATAGCCTTCAGCTACGTCATTTGCTACGACCTAGCAAGGCGCCATTATCAGTTACTATTGATATTGTGAATCATGTACCGTCCAGACCGACGTTCACCATTAATGGATTAAAGTTAAGTATTGCACCAGCTACGTCCTTTTTTCTACATTCTAATTTCCTTGTCCTGTTCCAGACCTGACGCCAGCCTGCGTGAGCTAAATCACGTGCCTTTCGGCTTCCTCTAGTAACACGGTGTTGGCTCTCCTGCCAACCAAAACATTGGGGCGAGGCAAAACCGCGTTCTTATCGATATTGCCCTGATTTACTTGTGTAATGGCTTCGCCACAATCTTCAGATGTACTATCCGAATTTTATCACTTACAGAATCAGCAGACGCAGGCCTTACTGGATGTCCTTGGACAGCTCGTCCAGGGTCCACGGGCAATGCAAAACGATGCGGCAGCCGCCGCTCCACCGCTAACGCCGCCAAAACACGCTGTTGCACCAACTTTTCGACCTTTTGAAGCTGCACTGGAAAGCTGGACAGAGTGGTCACGCCAATCTGGATTCCATCGCGCCGCCTACAGTATTCTAGGTAACAAGCGGCAGCCTTTTTTGTTATCATCAGTCGGGGTGAACACGTACCGTGTGATAATCAAATTATTTCCCCGAAATGACGTAGCAACTCTGTCCTATGACGAAATTTTATCTGCATTAGATGCATATTTCAAAGAATCAGTCAATGTAGTTGCGAAAAGGTATACCTTCTTTCGTACAAAATGTACGGCAGGTCACACTAATCGGGAGTGGGTTGCAACCTTGCAAGGCCTTACTAGGGATTGTGCTTTTGAGTGTCAATGTGGACTCCCTTATTCAGATACTATGGTACGTGATGCAATTGCACAGAACGTTTCTGATGTTCGTATAAGGGAACAGATCTTGAAACTAGTCAATCCCTCCCTTCAACAAGTGATGGACATATTGGATCGGCAGGACACACTTGACTTTGCTCAGGAATCATTTGAAACTTTACCAGCCGTGTGTCAGGTTAACCGGCCCGCCGGGCGAGCTGCATGGAGTAGTAAACAGCCCTCGTGCCCGGATGCGTCGCTGCCGCCAGGCTCACAGCCACGTGTGCAGCGCAGGCAAGCAAATGCAGTGCTAAAATCATGCCCGCGGTGTGCTACTAGACATTCGCATAAGAATTGCACGTCACACCAGGCTATTTGCTTTTTCTGTAATAAAAAAGGACATGTTCAGAGTGTTTGCCAGAAAAAGCTCAGATCGGAAACTCACAACCATTCTAGGCCCTTTGCTTCGCGCTGAATTCGAATCAAGGATACTCAGGCTCATGAAACTTTGCACATGGAAATTCATGTAGTTCATTCCACTCCGCTCAGTGCCACTCTCTCTAACAGTGACGGTGTTCGTCCCACAAATAGTGTGCGTCGACATCGCCGGAAATCCCGTCAAGTCGCAAGTGATTATGTGCCAGTGTCAGTTCCCGTTGCACAAGACAGTCGCTCTTGTCGTCAGCAGGACAATAAACTTTTTGTAGACTTGGACATTATCGGCAAAGTGATACCATTCCAGCTCGATACCGGAGCTGCAGTTTCACTGATCAATCAGGACATGTGCAAACAGCTGGGCACACCTCCGTTGCGTGCCGCAAAAGTTAAGTTAACTAGTTATTCAGGTCAAGATCCCTGTGTTAGGACAGTGCAGCCTTCTTGCAACATACAATGGGCAAACAAAACTTGTCATTTTACGTCCTTCGTTCTTCTTCTGCAGTGAACTTGTTTGGTTTCGATTTATTTCAGTTGTTTAAGTTGTCTATAGTAAATCAGGTCCTATCAGTGAAACAGACTGGGCCTTCAGACAGTGTATCTCGTCTATGTGAAGAATTTGCAGACATTTTTGCACTGGGCCTTGGTTGCACTAAGAACTATAAAGCACATTTGGAAGTGAAAGTAAATGCGCAACCGAAATTTTTCAGAGCGCGCAATGTTCCCCACGCATTGCGTGATGAGGTCGCAAAAACATTACACGATTTGGAATCACAATGTGTAATTGAACGTGTGCAGGCTTCTCTCTGGGCATCACCCTTAGTAATTTTGCCAAAACCTTGTGGAAAATTGAGACTGTGTGGACTTCAAGGCAACTGTGAATCCACAACTAGTGATTGCAACTTTTCCTTTACCCAGCCCAGAAGATCTTTTTGACAAACTGTGTCCGGGTAAATATTTTTCGAAGTTGGACCTAGCAGATGCGTACTTGCAAATACCGGTGGACGAAGACTCCCAGCGCAGTTTGGTGGTTAACACGCATCTTGGTTTGTATCAATTAAAAACGACTGCCTTTCGGGTGTGCATCCGCCCCTGCATTGTTTCAGCAATATCTCCAAACTGTTTGTGCATCAGTCTCTACTGCAGCAAACTATCTGGACGACATTGTGATCTCCGGAAAGACGGAAGAAGAACATTTAGCCAGTCTCAGAACATTATTTCAGGTCTTGCGACAAAATGGTATTCGCTTGCGGAAGGACAAATGTGTGTTTTTTGCACGTGACTTGCCTACCTGGGACATGTAATCAATGCCCAAGGCATACATCCTAGTCCCGAGCACCTCCGTGCCATACAAGACTTGCCTTCGCCGCAGAATTTGAAGCAGCTACAGAGTGTGCTGGGAAAAATTAATTATTATCATCGCTATGTGCGCCACGCCTCTTCCATTTCAGCTCCGCTTCATTGCTTACGCCGTAAAGGTGTTCCGTTCGTCTGGACGACGGAATGCGAACGCGCCTTTCGCCAGTTGAAATCGGTGTTGCTTTCCAATACTTGCCTTACGCCATTCGATCCCCAGAAGCCCCTTTTGTTGATGGTGGATGCATCGGATTTCGGGATCGGTGCTGTGCTTGCGCACAAAGATGGACCGCACGATCGCCCTATTGCCTTTGCGTCCAAATTGCTCTCGTCTGCGCAAAGAAATTATTCACAGATCGAGAAAGAAGCATTGGCTCTCGTATTTGGTGTTACAAAGTTTCATGATTTTTTGTATGGTCGTCACTTTACCATCATCACAGACCACAAACCTTTGACATCGCTTTTTCATCCGAACAAGCCTGTACCTCCACGTACAGCGCAGAAATTCATTCGCTAGTCTATTTTCCTCTCGCAGTACCGCCACGATATTTTGTATCGGTCCACTGCTAAGCACGGAAACGTCGATGCGTTGTCCCGTTTGCCTGTTGCTGAGGATAGAGCATTCGATTCCTCCGAACTTGCTTGCATGTTCATTGATTCGGCAACCGATGACGTGGTCGAATCCTTTCCGATTGATTTTCGTCTTGTAGCTACTGCCTCAGCTCCCGACCCTGTCCTTGCTACCGTTCTGCGTTTTGTTGCTACGCAATGGCCCTTGTCAAAGTCACGGGTCGGGAATCCGTTGGTTCGCCGATTTTTTGCTCACTAGGAGAGACTTTTTGTTCAACGTGGTGTTTTGCTCTTGCGTTCTGATAATGATTGGTCCAGGGTCGTGGTCCCACGTTCGTTACAGTCCTCTGTCTTACAGCTTCTCCACCAAGGACATTGGGGTATAGTGAGAGCGAAACAACTTGCTCGTCAGCTCTGTACTTGGTTCGGAATCGATGCCGCGATTACGAATATGTGCTCTTCATGCATGGTGTGTGCCGACCAACAATCAGCACCACCGCGGAAATTCTTTGAATGACCAAAAGCCACTTCCCCTTGGCAACGCTTACACATCGATTTCGCTGGTCCATTCTGGAATGCTCTATGGTTGGTTGTGGTAGATTAATTCAGTAATTTTCCCTTTGTTGTCTGGATGTCTTCCACGACGTCATCTGCCACCATCCAAGCATTATCTGCTATCTTTTGTAAGGAAGGTCTTGCACAGACTATTGTTTCCGACAATGGCCCACAATTGATGTCCACAGAATTTCAGTCATTCTGCAAGGCCAATGGTATTCAACATCTGACGTCCGCGCCGTTTTCGCCACAGTCAAACGGTGCCGCTGAACGATTGGTCAGGACATTAAAGTCACTGATGTTGAAGTTAAGAGTCGCGTTCTCGGGAGGAGGCGTTATTGCTCTTTTTTTCCTCGTATCGCTCTCAGCCCCGAGATGGTCGCTCGCCGGCTGAGTTGCTCCACGGTCGTCATCATCGAACCTTGATGTCTTTGCTACATCCGACGCATCAGGTTCCTGTGCAGCGGCAGACACCTGCTTTCGCTCCAGGTTACGTTGTCTACTATCGCCACTACCGAGGTTCACAGCATTGTCTCGAAGGCCGGATTCTTCGCTGCCTCGGACGCGCTATGTATCTGGCTTTGGGGGCCTCTGGTGAGGTGCGCCGGCATCTCACGGCATCTCAACCAGCTGCGCCTCTGTTGTCGCATGGGATCTGTCGCTCGCCGTCTGCTTTCAGCGACGGTGCCGTCCGGTCAGCGCCCTGGGGACCTATCTACTGGCTCGCCTCAGCCCCAGGTGTTACCCACGCTGCCTTCCATTTTGCCCCATAGCAACGCTGCGCCGCCGCCGCCGCCGCCGCCGCCGCCGCCGCCGCCTGTTCTCCCGCCGGCGACGCCCGCAGTGGACGCTTCGCTGCAGCCGCCGGCTCCTCCCTGGGTACGCGCCGCCGATCGCTTCTCGTGACCGGATGTCCTCCGACATGGAACTCTTGCCCGCTCCGGAGCATATGTCGTCTTCGCCCGTCGGGTGCCCCGACCCGATGGAGGTCGACCCTTCGGCCCCTCCTGTCTCTGTGGGCGCATACACCGCATATTGGCGTGCACCCTGGAGCAGGTTTTCAGGCGTTTCCTAGCTCCCCGCAGTCCGAATGGCAGGGTGCGGGTGGCACAGCCTCGCCTGTTAGGCTCCCCACCTCGTCAACATGGGGTCCTCCCCACGCCGATTTGCGGGGGAGGAATGTGGTGTCACCGCCAGACACCACACTTGCTACGTGGTAGCCTTTAAATAGCCCGCGGTCCGGTAGTATACGTCGGACCCGCGTGTCGCCACTATCAGTGATTGCAGACAGAGCGCCGCCACTCGGAAGGTCTAGAGAGACTTCCTAGCACTCGCCCCAGTTGTACAACTGACTTTGCTAGCGATGGTTCAATGACAAAATACGCTCTCATTTGCCGAGACGACAGTTTAGCATAGCCTTCAGCTACGTCATTTGCTACGACCTAGCAAGGCGCCATTATCAGTTACTATTGATGTTCTGAATCATGTACCGTTCAGACCGACGTTCACCATTAATGGATTAAAGTTAAGTATTCCACCAGCTAAGTCCTTTTTTCTACATTCTAATTTCCTTGTTCTGTTCCAGACCTCACGCCAGCCTGCGTGAGCTGAAACGCGTGCCTTTCGGCTTCCTCTAGTAACACGGTGTTGGCTCTCCTGCCAACCAAAACAATGTGATCATTTCTTGTGGGGGTTTATAAAAGACTCTGTTTACGTGCCTCCGTTACCAACAACAATCAATGAATTGAGACATCGCATAACAGGAGCTGTGGAAGCTGTAACTCAAGACAAGCTCGCTGCAGTGTGGGAATGATTTGAATAGCGAATTATATGCCGTGCATCTTTAGGGGGCATATTGAACACCTATGAAAAGATATTAAAAAGAGCTTTTGATTTTCCCGTTCATCAGAAAACCAAATTCTCTGTATATGTTTATTAGTTTCAGAAATATAAACGAGCCAAATCGGATGATTCTTTTTGATACACCCTGTATTTAACTGACTGTGAGACAAGACGGCTAGTGCCTTCATGGAGATAGGTTTACGATCGCCTACGGAAACAGGATTCTGCCCAAGCGTGCACCCCTTCGTCCGAAGCGAGTCGATGGTCACGAATGTCTGTCTTCAGGGCTACAAAAATATGGAAATCGCATGCGGAGAAACCGGGACTGTGTGAAGGAAGTATAAAGGCTTCTCAGCGAAACTCTTGCAGCGTAGTTGAAAAAACAGGCATGTCAGCTCCGGAAAAGTCGTGAAGAATTTCTTCTGTGACTGCCGGCTACTCATTGACTTTCTGGAACACGGCGTCACAATTGATCCTCAGCCGTACGGACACTTTGCAAAAATTGAAGCACGCTATGGAACGGCCACTAATGCTCACAGACTGTGTCATTCAGTAGCAGTATAATGCTCGCCCAAATGTTGCCAACGTTGTTTTGACTGCGCAAAACTCGCTGAGAAGGTCTTACACGTTCCCTGTACATTCTCGATCTCTCCCTATGCGATGTCCATATATTTGGAGCTCTGAAGAAGTATGTTAGAGGCCATCGATTTTCCTCCGAATAGCAGTTGCACGTCTGGCTACAGTCGTGGTTCCATAGGCAAGCGCAAACAGTTTTCCAAGAAGGTAATGACTGTCTTCTCTCACAGTGGAATGAATGTATTAACAACTATGGCGATCATTTTTGAAATCATAAACAGCTTACTTAGTCTTTCCACCCGTCTCCTTTTCATTTGACAGTCCTTTATAATTGAAACTGAGCATGTAAAATCTTCATGGTTGAAGACACAAATCACTAATTATATTCGATTTTCTAGTTTTCGATTATTCATCTACAGAATAACGATAGTCTAACATTTAACATGCTCTAAACTATTTTACTCTAGTTATACTTTTCGGGCTGTAAGCAAGCGAAGGTTCAGAAAAAGTTTCAGTGTGTATTCAAAGTATGGAGCGAGTCACTAAGTGCTCTCATTATCACTGGATGAGTACAGTGTGGGTAATATGCTCTTCTCTTGAAGAAAAGTTGGCCCTGCTTTTCACACGCATATTTACGACGTCACATTTTGCGAACTGCGTCCTAAATGGCGAAATTTTACAGGTACATTCAGTGGTATGTGTGGATAGCGGCTGGAAAATGCGTTACGAATAGAGTTAGTGTTAAAGAAATGATAAAATAAAAAGTGAAGCCTGGTGCTGAAGTTTTACTACGCGAACAGGGAAAATGTATTTAACGGTAAGCATTCCTCATGACATTATTTTCTGGAAACTTTCAGCGAGGTCACGTTTCGGAAATGTTTGAAATTACATGTATAGTTTGTTATTAGTCGTTAAATGCTCTCATTCTCAAATATTGGACGGATATAGCCTGGTTGCTCAGCGCTCTGTATGTTACGCTGCCTCAATACACAGTTCCAACCTAAATACTTGACTTATTGCGTTAAGCTTTTAACGAAAGACTGTACCGCTTAATGAACTGATCATGACAGCATTTTAAATTTTTCCATTCGGAAAATAATTATATGAAATCAGAAAATGAAACGTCAGTTTCCTCTGGGAGCCATAGACAGGAAACCTGGAACTGGGATCCAGTAAGTAGTGACCATTGCAGATGTTTAGTGGTGTAGGTGGATAGCATGTTGCCCCAAATTACTTTTTTCTCGAAATACGGGTGGTACCTATGGCGCTTCTCGACAAGCAGTGCTTTTGATCTGCAGGTGTTTGAGCTGCATATTTCATTATTTCATAGTGTGGCTTCCTTCAGGCGGTCGCTAATGGCGCATTTACCGTGTCGCTATCAATTGCTTGTACTGAAAACATACTATGCTGCCATTGCTACACGAGTCATACCCAACACCCGGCATGCTTTACCTGTCTAGATGCTACATACACCGCGAACCACGTTACGGTGTATGACAGAGCGTACTCGTGAATCCACTGTTACACGCTCCTTCCCTGTTTCCTTCCCGGAAGGTGGACAGGAAGAATAAGTGTGTCGATAAGCCCTCATATCACCTCAAATATTTCTGGTTTCCTTGACGTGATCATTTCGCCAAAGATGTGATGGAGAAAGTAATATGTTGCCAGGCACTACTTGGAACATAAGTTCCTGAAATTTCCACAGTAAACCTTTCCGTGAGCACAACGCCCTTGCAACATCTGCCACTGGTGTTTGTCGAGCATCTCCGAAAATGTTGTAGTGCTTACTAAACGATCACACCACATAACGTATGTGTCTTCATTGGATCCTCTCAGTCGCTTTTATGAATCCACCTTAATATTTTCGCGGTTCTGCTATTAATTTATCATAATTTTATGGTTGTCCCACAAAGTGACCACCCCAATACAGTGCCCGTGCCACTGTTAAGCGTAAGATTGCCGGCCTTGCAGTCCTGTTAAATGTGGCTGTAGTTACAAACGCTGTTTGACGTGGGTCCGTTCCTGCCTGTTGCTCAATGTTGATGTCGCCTGCTGCTGTAGGCGACCACGGTCGACTATGTCTTCTCCTTGGAGTAGCAATGCCTTTAGTTCGAAACACTTTCCATGCACGTGAAATAATGTTGTGAACAGTACTAAACTTCTGGGATACACTCGCTCATTTCACCCTTCTTGCAGTATCCCGATAACTCTTCCCCATTTGATTTCGTCCAATTGTCTCCGGACTAAGTGTTAATGCAGAACACGACCAGAGTCCACCTTATCTGGTCGCTGGTTGACAAGCGTTGTATATTTCCGTTACCTATTATGTCTTTTGCTGTAGAGCCAGCCCCATGTGGCACTATAGTGACTGACCTCAGGTCACATGACATACAACATTTCAACGGGGACAGTTGAAAATGTGTGCCCCGACCGGGACTCGAACCCGGGATCTCCTGCTCACATGGCAGACGCTCTATCCATCTGAGCCACCGAGGACACGGAGGACAGTGCGACTGCAGGAACTTATCTCTGACCCACCTCCCGTGGGACCCACATTTGCAACTTACTGTACCGCACTATATTCATAGTGCCATAGTGCCCCTGCCCATAACCGCCGATCCCCGTATATATATATATATATATATATATATATATATAACAGTGCACGAACTCTTACGGGAATCGGCGGTAAAATATAATGGGCAGGGTAAAGTAAATTGCAAATGTGGGTCTCACGGGAGACGTGTCAGATATAAATCACTGCAATCGCACTATCCTTTGTGTCCTCGGTGGCTCAGATCGATAGAGCGTCTGCCATATAAGCAGGAGGGCCTGGGTTCGTCCCGGACGGGGCACACATTTTCAACTGTCCCCGCTGACTTATATCAACGCCTGTATGCAGCTAGTGGTATTCATTTCACTGTAATTTCATTCTAACGAGCTGCATGGTTACATGACATGTCCGAAAGAACAGATACCATCTTAAAATACATGTATATACAACGGTTTTGTGCACGGTTGGGACACCTCCGGCAACATGACGCCGCACTTTCACTCATTTTCTCTGAGTCGTTACGTTTCGTTTCTTTACGTAGTTCGACTAAAAGTTTTGTAGAGCAGTGTATTTCATGGCCTTAAGATAGCTAACGCGACTTACATCATTTCCGGTAGATGAGGATTACATACGTTATGTTGTTGTTAAGGCGCATGAAATATATTCTGGGTCGGTTTTATTTGACCCACACTACACAATATGTACGAAACGCAGTAGAAGTCAAGGAAAGACATTTCCTGCGGAGAAAGATGTAAGACAGAGTAAGGTGGCCGAGTATCATCACTGTTGTTTAACGTGTGTCTCTTACGATCAACGAAGCGTCTGAAGGAAAATGTGAGAAAATTGTCTGAACACAAAACTAGTATGATATGCGGAAGATGTGAGGGAATTAATTCATGATGCAGGACAGTACCTCACCTGTCGACCAACTTGTAACTGAAATAGAGGATGATGCGGCGGTCCGCCGTTCCTCTCCTTGTATATCTACTGTTTTCGGTGGCAGGGCGAACACTTTTCTACGCTGCAGAAGCAGTAATTTTACGCGACGTCTGATGAGAAGCTGTAGGCACTTCCTGCGGCTACGACGAGGCCTGCATCAGAGACGCGGAATTCCACCACAGCGTTGAAAACTGACACTTGTAAAATGCTAAAAGACAAAAAATACAGGGAATAACTGTGTATTTTAGATGGAAATGCTTACATCGTGCTTTGACATACGTGTGCTGCAATTCAAAACAATATATAGGCTTTATTTTGTCTCACAGATTCGCTACTAAGGGACGATTCGATCAAGCCTATTTCACAGTGAGTGACATGAGTAGAACCAACGGAGCTATGAAATTTCGTCCCGCACTGCTGATACAAAATAAAACTGAGAAATGTTATAGTACCAAGGAAATGTATGCCCAACACAAATTTGCTGGGAATATTTCTGCTGTAAACTAATTACTCGTACTGAGGAAAAGTAAAAAGAATTCCTAATTTGGCTATTTCTCGGATTTATTTGGATTAGTCAAAGATACAAAACGTAATAGTGCATAATCTCCACAAAAAGAAATAACTGAGACCTAACACAATATATGAATGATACCGCAAGTTTACTGTATTAACAGCCAAACAAAAATGGTTCAAATGGCTCTGAGCACTATGGGACTTAACTTCTGAGGTTATCAGTCCCCTAGAACTTAGAACTACTTAAACCTAACATCAGACACATCCATGCCCGAGGTAGGATTCGAACCTGCGACCGTAGCGGTCTCGCGGTTCCAGACTGAAGCGCCTAGAACCGCTCGGCTACCACGTTCGGCAACAGGCAAACATATATACCAAATGGTGCTGTTCTCTTTTGTGAGAAACCTGATGAAAACCTTGTAGCATACACTTTTTTAGAGTCTCACAATTTCGCAAAGTTAAATTTTGTACATCAGAACCAAATTACAATAGAATATTTGTAAATGTTCTAATGGGCATATTCTCAGCTCTTCTTTTTTCTTCGTGTAGCTTTATGCCAGGATGTTAATAATTTTTTAATTAGACATACGTTATTAATTTCTTTTCCTCTCTTCATGTCATAATGTAAACGAGATGTGACGTAGCGTGCTGTATGATTTTGTCTCTTTAAACCGTAAATGTATTTGTATACAACTTCTATGTGGTCTGATGCATGATAAACTTTTATTAATGCGGAAGTAGCAAGTGAAAGAAGCAAGTCTTTGTAGAGGCTTACAAGAGTATAGATGGTATGGAGTTAATTAGTGGATAAAATCAGTTAATTTTTGAGGAAATATTAACACCTTTGGTGGGAGTTGAAACTGGAGGAATATAAAAATATCCCAGAGAGCTTGCATTGAGACCGAGAACACTGCATTAACGTGTGGAGATGAGAAGAACACGGGAGTTTCTAGAAAACAATTCATTCACCATTGTTGCAATACCAACCGAAATTTCGAGAAGAAATCAGATTCTTAAATTCGGTGCAGAAGGGGAATCGCAGGAGGAGAATATTTAGAAGAGAAAGATATGAACCTAGAATTACAAAACAGAATATTTTTCAAGATCCAGTGCAGAAAACAATGAGAAGATGAAGTTAACTATTCATCAGGAAATATAGAACCAGAGTCAATCTCACGAAGAAAACGCAGGTACTTCGAAGTTTTTCGTTGATAGCATACCAAATAGTTCATCTTTTTCTGAACGAGAAAAGAGATTGTGAATGTCGCCGGTTCTATGGATGGTATGATGAGCAAGGTTTGGCAGCTTTCCTTTTGTATACTAAATGAATATTCGCTAGGTCTGGCTGACTGAATATTTTATTAATTGTGACTGTAGGCCATTTCAAGAAAGATTAATCAGTGTGTGGATCAAGGCGTGCAATATTTAAATGTTGGAAATAGTAAAAGCGACTATTCAGCATTTAAACATATAGTTAAACAGCCATATGTATATTTTATCTAGGTACCTCCATTTCTGATGCCAGTGACTATAAGAACGACACGGAGTGATGACGCAACGTAATGGGGGAGGGCGGTTCAAGGAAGACAGAGGTGGAGGTGGCAAAAGAACGAACACGTGCGAGAGAAACACGGAGACTAACTGAACCATGGAGGGGGGGGGGGCTGCGGTGCTGAGGGCAAAGAGAGAGGTGGAGAGAGAACATAAATCAGAGAATTGTTTAACTGACCTCGACAGAGGTAGAACAATAAAAGCACGTTAAGACCACAGACAACGAGGCACGACTGGTTTTAACTGGGTCCCGGAGGTCGGGTGGTTGCCTGCATCTGTAACTGTGTTTACTCTCCCGGTGGAGGCAGAAAGGGAGAAACGGGAAGCATTAGAGGCTCGTGACCGGGGAGCCAACCGCCCAATCAGCGGCGGCAAATTAGTTCCACCCTAGGGCGAAGCCTTTCATTACGTCAGCAGTCCTGTTCAACTACCGCTGAAGACTACACTGTGCACCGGCGCGGAAGCCCACCTTCGCAAGATATTCGAGAGCATTTCGTGTTTCCGCTAAATTACACCAAGGCTGCGACAGAAGCAATGCTAATTATTGTATCAGAAGCAATGTTGCACAGTTATCCAAATCGATATGGATCAAATTTCAGCTCCTTTAGGTATCAAGAAGTGATGGCTGAAATAGATTCCAACTCGGACATGAAATATTTGAAAATGTAAATCATAAACACGCAGCGATACAGTGACCTGACGTATGTTATTGATAATCTATCCAGGTCAAGCTCCTTCATCTCCCAGTACCTACTGCAACCTACATCCTTCTGAATCTGTTTAGTGCATTCATCTCTTGGTCTCCCTCAACGAGTTTTACCCTCCACGCTGCCCTCCAATACTAAATTGGTGATTCCTTGATGCCTCAGAATATGCCCTACCAAGAGATCCCTTGTTCTAGTCAAGTTGTGCCACAAATTTCTCTTCTCTCCAATTCGGTTCAATACCTCCTCATTAGTTACGTGATCTACCCATCTACCCTTCAGCATACTTTTGTAGCACCACATTTCGAAAGCTTCTTGTCCAACCTATTTATCGTCCACGTTTCACTCCCATACAAGGCTACACTCCATACAAATACTTTCAGAAACGACTTCCTGACACTTAAATCTATACTCGACGTTAACAAATTTCTCTTCTTCAGAAACGCTTTCCTTGCCATTGCCAGTCTACGTTTTATATCGTATCTACTTAGACCATGATCAGTTATTTTGCTCCCCAAATAGAAAACTCATCTACTACTTTAAGCGTCTGATTGCCTAATCTGATTCCCGCAGCATCACCCGACTTAATTCGACTACATTCTATTTGCTTTTGTTGATGTTCATCTTATATCCTCCTTTCAAAACACCGTCCATTCCGTTCAGCTGCTCTTCGAGGTCCTTTGCTGTCTCTGACAGAATTACAATGTCATCGGCGAACCTCAAAGATTTTATATCTTCTCCATGGAGTTTCATTCCTACTCTGTATTTTTCTTTTGTTTCCTTTATTGCTTGCTCAATATACAGGTTGAATAACATTGGGGATAGGCTACAACCCTGTCTCACTCCCTTCCCAACCAGTGCTTCCCTCTCATGCCGCTCGACTCTTATAACTGCCACCTGGATAACGTTCATCTCACCACGAATTCTGCCGAAAAGTGTCAATTTAGAGAACTACAAAAAGTAAAAGTCGCACGGCCAGTAGCGTTTGTTATTAGGAATTACTTTACAGCTGTTAATGTTTTATTCATGGTCTCGAGGGGAGTAAAATTTGTGATCTCATTAATCATGACACACTGACGGATTTACTCTATGTTTAACCTAACTTTTCTTCTATTTTCCCATCTAACATGTATCTTAAATTATCTATAGAATTAAATGGTTAAAGTCACCCAGTCACAGGGGCATTATGCCTATCTAACAACTACCAGCAACATCAAAACTTTTGTGTTTCAGTGTGTCATCTAATAACTGAACAAATTTTAATATTTCAAATGTTATTATTATATACTCGTTAAGACTTAGTGTCTTACGTTAAGTGTTTAACGGTGTAAGACACGTGCTAATGACAATGATTGCGTGTATGTCATGAGGCACCATAACTCAGTGTACACAGTTACCCAGGTCGTATTCACACAAACTTCTCGAAACTTTTTGCCATTGGAACCCTTACAAAGGAAAGAAAGGGGAATTTTTTTGTACAGTACTGCTGTTCATGCAGTAAAACTTCAGTTTCAGTTTATTACTTCTTTGTTACTTACTCGATTTACAACATTCTTCACAGACAGTATGCATCATGAAAATATGGTTCAAATGGCTCTGAGCATTTTGGGACTTAACATCGTAGGTCATCAGTCCCCTAGAACTTAGAACTACTTAAACCTAACTAACCTAAGGACATCACACACATCCATGCCCGAAGCAGGATTCGAACCTGCGACCGTAGCAGTCCCGCCGTTCCGGACTGCAGCGCCTAGAACCGCACGGCCAACGTGGCCGGCTGCATCATGAAGCTTAATCTTCTGACAAAATTATGTCATTGTGTGACACAGGTCAGGACATATGATATCACTAGTGGGGAAAAGTGAAGAAGAGAAGAAGAGGACATAATTTATTCAAAATGGCGGAACCTCCTTCCAACCCTGCCCCTACCCCCTGGTGTAGATGTGGCAATGAGCGCACCTTAAATATCAAACTCATATCAAATTAATGTGGTAATTAATTAAGTTGATCAATTAATTACTCCTTCCTCACTGGAAAATCCCCAGCCAATAAGGGGTCCTTCCTCCCCCCCTCCCTCTTTGGGGAACCCCAGACCTTACCTCTGGCAGATCAAACCTGTATGCCAGATCATGACTCGAACCTGGGATAGCAGCATTTGAATTTTGGGAAGTAAAAGAAGAGGTTTTGGTGCAATTCTTATGTTGTTGTTGTTGTTGTTGTTGTTGTTGTGGTCTTTAGTCCTGAGACTGGTTTGATGCATCTCTCCATACTACTCTATCCTGTGCAAGCTTCTTCGTCTCCCTGTACCTCCTGCCACCTACAGCTTTCTGAATCTGCTTAGTGTATTCATCTCTTGGTCTCCCTATACTATTTGTACACTTCACGCTGCCCTCCAATACTAAATTGGTGATCCCCTGATGCCTCAAAACATGTCCTACAAACCGATCCCTTCTTCTTGTCAAGTTGTGCCACAAACTGCTCTTCTCCCCAGTTCTATTCAATATCTCCTCATTAGTTACGTTATCTAACCATCTAATCTTCAGCATTTTTCTGTAGCACCACATTTCGGAAGCTTCTATTCTCTCATTGTCCAAACTATTTATCGTCTATGTTTCACTTCCACACATGGCTACACTCCATACAAATACTTTCAGAAACGGCTTCCTAACACTTAAATCTATACTCGATGTTAGCAAATTTCTCTTCTTCAGAAAAGCTTTTCTTACCATTGCCAGTCTACATTTTATATCCTCTCTACTTCGACCATCATCAGATATTTTGTTCCCCAAATAGCAAAACTCCTTCACTACTTTAAGTGTCTCATTTCCTAATCTAATTGCCTCAGCATCACCCGACTTGCTTTTAAGATGAACATCAACAAAAGCAATTCTGATATCAAATGAATTAAGTAATTAATTAAATGGGTCAGTTAATCACCCCTATCCATTCCCTTCCCAGTGGGAAAAATGGCGAGAAATTTCAATTTTCGTAGTAAATTTAAATTTTCGTGGGAAATTCAAATGATACTTATATTGCATTGCAGGGGACATATAATAACAATAATAATTTATTCTGTTCCGGCGTAACGACAAGCTCCGGCAAGGTTATGTATAACAGAAGAGAACAGAGGACTGTGAGACGACGTCAGCCAATAGTACTCTGACGGACCCTACTCTAGGACGACAGTAAGACGGAGCGGCATCTACATGAAGAGAACATACGCGCCGCGCCGCCTAGCCGCCGCGGAGTGAAGAAGAGCCGTCATACAAACGCTACAGAACTGACTCATGAACTGTATTGCTTTGCTTGCGTTGAAATTGTATATAATGAAGGACACTGATTATTTGCATGTCCCCATTTGCTTCCTACACATCGTTGTGAATACGCAAATTTAAGTATTGTCAATTTAACTTACTGTAATAAACTCAGTTAATATGATTTCCGTGAATTGTTGTCTAGTGATCCAAGAAAACAGGTTCCGAGGCACCCTATACTAGACGAGTAGGCAAATAGAAAATATTATTATAAAAATTCAATTTTCATATCGCTGGTGTGGAAGGGTGTAAGATTATTTCAACATCTTTCAATACTGGAGCAGTCAAACTATGACGTCCCTACCCAAGACAGCCGACAAAGAATACTGGAGCAGTCTAACTCCTCTTCTCTTATTCGTGGGAAATTTGAAAATTAATGGGGAAAGTGATATTTGTTTCCTATGGCTGTGAAGCATGGGAGTTAGTTAGGGAGGTGTAGATGCTATTGATCAAGTGCTAGAAAGTAGCTTTAGCCAGTCTTGTCAATAACTGCTGGATTTTGAGTCTAGCACTATTAGTCTAGCATTAAAGAGTTGCTCCATCCTGTCCAACGAATTGCCCTACCTCGGAAGGACGTATAATAATAGGGCAGCAACCTAACACTGTCGATTTACAAGCGAATAGCTGCGGGTAGGTAAATAAGAATGGGTAATAGTGTTAGGACAGTGACCCGCTGTCCCAGTACTGCTGTGTTTTTTCCTTCATGGTAATTTCGTTCCCCTGCCCCAAGTGGTCAGGGGTGGACTGGCAGTGGCACATTGATGCCACTCGTTAGCTGAGCGAAACACACAACTGTAAAACAGAGATATTATGAAAATTTTAAGGAGATATAATATGAATGAGGTACATATAACAAGGAGATCATAAATGGGAGACATTGTCACAAGTCAAAGCCATAGAAAACAAGCAAAAACCACATTGAATGAAGACACTGAAGGGACACTGGTGGCATTTATAACATAATAAAAATGTGAGGCATAGCATTTACCCACATGTCACAAAAACATTTTGAAACACTGTACTGGTAACAGAACAGAAGCACTTGACAAGTTAAAACAGGAAGATCATGCCAAAGGAGGGGAGGCCAGGGGAAGGGAAAAGAGAAGGGAGATGAGGAGGGAGGCGGGGGAAGCAGAAATGGGCAGTAGGATCTCGGAGCACACCAAGGGAGAGATGGGGGGGGGGAGAAGAAGCAATCTGGTAAGAAGGGGAAGGAGCAAGAGAAGAACAAGGGGTAGGAGGAGGTAGGAGGTAGGATGCAGCAAATGGAAGGCAAGGAGAGGGAGCCCTAAGGAGGGAGGGGAGAGGAGGATTGGGGTCAGATTTGTAAGGATTGATAGATGTTGGAACGAAGCTCATCATTCGGGATGGGAAGATGGTGAAGTGCCTTTGGGCATGGAGGGTGTGGAGGTGCACAGTATATGGGCTGCAGTGGTATAAGTGCTGCAATGTAAGAGGGTTTTAGAGGAGAGGAGACACCAGGCGTTGAGAGGGATCGCATTTGCGGATGGTATAGGTGATGCAGATGTGTTCAGGTAAGTAAGGAGATGGGGGATGGTGATCAGGTCATAGGGAATCCTCATGGGGGACAGAAGATGGACGCAGGGGGTGAGGTAGACAGCATAGCGTCGAAGGAGCTGGAGGGATTTATTGAACTAAGGAGGGGCAGAGATCCAGGTGACTCTGGCATAACAGAGTATTGGACAGATCAAGGATTTGTAGGTATGCATGATGGTGGGTGGATGCAACCCCGAAGTCTGGCTAGACAGGTGTTTCAGAAGACAGAGTTTTGTATTGTATGGTAAGGAGACGGGGAGTCCTGGTGAGAGGCAGTCATCTGTGAGGCCAAGGTATTTTAAGGTGGGAGTAAGTTTGATAGGATTGTCATAAGTTGTAAGGAAGAAATCAAGGAGCTGGAAGGAAGGGGTGGTGTGGCTTATGATGGATGCTTGGGTTTTGGAAATGTTTATCTTAAGGAGCCACTGATTACACCAGTTGGTGAACTGGTTAACGTTAGTCTAAAGAGAATGATGGGCTCTTGACGGGTAAGGCAGAGGGCAAGGAAGGCAGTGTCACTGGCATATTGAAGGAGATGGTTGAGAAAGTGGTTTGGGCACGTTGGCAGTGTACAAGAGATAAATGAGAAAGGATGGAGCCTTGGGGTACGACTGCACGGGGGTAGAAGGTACGGGAATTGGTGTTACGGATGGCGACATAGGAAAGAGGTGCGAGAGGAAGGATACCATGAGATGCATGTAGTCAATAGGAAGGGCATATGTCTTGTAAGATGTGTATATTTCTATTGTTTATTTTCAGACCACAATTTATGAAAGATTTTTATATTTTATTAATAGGATTAAGTAGGAATAATTTATATTTGTCATGATGGAAATAATTGTGGTAGCAGGGAATGTCTGCACCGAAGTATTGTTGGCAAGAGAGACCGCAAATTGATATAATTTTAAAAAGGGCGGGAGAGACCGCGTATGGACACATTTTTAGAAAAGATCGGGAAAGACCGCGCATTGATCCATTTTGTAATGGTAGCAGGGATTTTCTGCACCAGAAAGCATTGTTGGCAGGTGAGACCGCACTTTAGCGTTCGTAGGAAGTCAGTAGTAAGCGAGATGTGAAGCGAGTCGGTAGCAGGTCTGAAGCAAGAGGTTGAGAGAAGCAGTGTGCCTGCCAGCCACCAGCTATGATTTACAAGAGATTATAAACGGGTGTACAGAGACATCAACTAACTATTATCATAAGAGGAACCAATATTATGGAATTATTTTCTTTGAGAAACTCAAGACTACTGAAGGTATGTTTGCGCAATGCTAGTTGTAAGATTTGAACGTTTGTAAAATCATTTCATTACCAAGAGTAAATATTTGAAGCGTTTTCAGAATATAATTAATTTTTGCCAGCAATGTTGCATTACTGATTATAATACATCCCAAAAACCATCAACGTAAAACTCTGCAAAAATTTTATTGTTGTCAAGAAAAAGTGTAGCTATGAATAACGTAACTTCAGTCAAATTAATTAAAGAATACCGTCAGCTTTGCTATTAAAGAATAACGTCAGCTTTGGTAATAAATACAGCTACCTATTATGACAGCCTACCAGCAGTTAATAGAGTATAGTAAAACAGAGTAAGTATATTCATGTCGCAGTTCGATGTATCAGTCAGATGGCAATCCAGTAACAGTAAAAAAGGTAAGGAACAGTTTTGGGTTATTGCAGACAGCCGGCCGCGGTGGTCTAGCGGTTCTGGCGCTGCAGTCCGGAACCGCGGGACTGCTACGGTCGCAGGTTCGAATCCTGCCTCGGGCATGGGTGTGTGTGATGTCCTTAGGTTAGTTAGGTTTAAGTAGTTCTAAGTTCTAGGGGACTTATGACCTAAGATGTTGAGTCCCATAGTGCTCAGAGCCATTTTTTTGTTATTGCAGACAACGACTGAGGGCCACGATGACGACACATTCTATGTTTCGTCGAAATAATAAGAAAAACAGTTTTAATAAGCAGCAATTAAATTTGTATGCGAAGATTGATATGGGCGCGAAACGTCGAGGTCATCAGCGCCTTTCGTTTGTTGTTATTAAGCAAGAGATAGAAATCCTAAGGAAAGATTTCATAGGTTATTGTAGAAGGGAAAGTTGTGTGAAAAAAAAGTAATATAGAGGAGACGGGAAGGTTTCACTTGGCGACATCCAATCAGTAAGACTCTTTAGTGAATCTACTGTAAAAATGAATATACTGACTCTCACAATTGTATAAATAAGCTAGTGTTAAGTGGCGCAACGCTTATACTAAACTGTATACCTTTCATTCACAGCCCATCGATAATTCTGTTTGCTCTATTGATTCTGTGTTGACAAGTGTTTGGTCAGTGTTGAATCCGCTTTAAACAGTGATATATTTTGTTGCGTGTGCTAATTATAGTCAATGTCCCGCAGAATAATTACTCGTTCTCAAAGTGATAAATGTGTAGAAAATACTGACGAGAAATTCTTTTCAGGAATACACAGGAATAATACGTGTGAAAAACCCGATAGTGATACGTTAGGTGAACAGACGTTAGAGAGTAGTGATAATATGGAATCTTTTGACTAACAATCAACTTCAGAAATGTCAACTGATAATGAGACATTAGTGTAAAATAATTTGTTTTTAAATATAACAGACGCTACACAGCCACAAATTACGCGTAGCAGACATAATAGTTTCAGTAACGAATCCACTATGATGCAGTCAAACAGTGTGACTCCATTACGTGCCGAAACAGATTCAAACGGTACACAGCTACACAATCTGCATAGCAGATACCACAGTTTTATTAAAGAAATTGCGAAACCACGGAAGAGGTGACTCGATTACAATCGTCTGAGGATGTTAAAATGGACACAGATGTACAACCTTTAACAACGAATACAAATACACACAGAACATGAATCAAAACTTTAACAGAAGGCACAAGAATCAGCAAACCTAAAAAACGAAATCAAGGTAGTCGCTGAGAAATCAAACCAAGAATTACACGCGAAGATTCAAGAAATAAGAGATAAACAAGAAGCATTCGCGGTTGGCATACGAGAAACAATGACAGAGAACTTTTCTAAACAAAACGCTCAGATTGATGAACTTTTTAGAAATCACACAGAAAACTGTTTCATACGTCACCGCAAACTGGTGCGATCGCAGGATAAAGAACGAAAAGATCTATTAGAAACAATTAATAAACAGCGACAGGACGACAAAAAGAAAGTGTTTGCTCAGAGAAAAACTTATGTGGACAATCACATACACTCAATTTCGGAAGAAATCGAAACGGTTAAGGAGACAAATATTCAAATACAAGAGAGGCAGAGACTTAAATCCAGAATATTAAGGATAAATTAACAGAAGAAAATCTGACACTAACTGACAAAATAGAACACTTACAAATCAATCAAGACAGAAAATTTCAAAGCAGATTTTAAGAAAGTAAGCACAAGTAATTGTAAATTACGAAACGAATTGACAGAAAACATCAACGAACTCACTACAATAATAGACCTGTTAGATAGTACCAGTGACAGTAAATCAGATGACACTACACCAGTCTCAGTTCAACAGATTTCTAATAGTAAAGATACGCAAATTACAAATGTGCAACAAACAATCGCAGACCTAGAATCACGCAATAATTTGTTACATCCGGAAATCAATTCTTTACAGCAAAGGATAGCTGACATACAAGAAACAACTGCAAACAATCAATTCCAACAGAACATACACCATTACGACATGCCTCAGATGCACGATACATATAATGTCTGTAGACTTCAGAGAGTAAGAGGTCTTAACCAGGCAGAAGGACACATAAATTCGTATTCATAACATTACGAAAATAATTACACACATAGACATGACGGTTTCGACCACAAGCATTTAAAAACGACAAGACGCAAATACATCCATTGAACTGGATCCCACAATTCAATGCGGCACTCCCACCACCATGGCCACTTCAACATTAGGTAGAATTTACTATTAGTTTTCTTGAAGGGGAACCAGCGAGAAGAATGCGAACAATTGCTAGACAGTTTTTTCAGTAGAAGCATTCCAGGAAGCATTTGTAGCAGCATATTGGTCAGATACCACACAGAGTAGCATTAAAGATCTGCTAATTAGTTTGCCAAATTTCGAAGATCCTACTTTCCCTACAATCACACAATTTTTTGAATATATGGTTGAACAAAACCAATACCTCAATGAGCCATACAGTCAATCCGCATTAATACAGCTGAGTATTTCAAAACTCCCTAGAGCATTAAAAGTGTCATTATTAACAGGCCAGCAAAAGGACAGCGTGTACGCATTTAGAGACATCCTGCAATTGCCTGAGGTACACCAGGCAGATTATGCGTTTGTTAATAAGAACGTTTCACGACATAACGCAAGCCAGAAAAACAATACTAATTTTGAGCAAACACGATTTGCCAATAACAATCATAATAAACGCTTTCGCAGCGAAAATGAAAAGTGTAATCGAGAATGCACACAGGGATTTAATGAACAGCAGTATAACAACAATGTGCATTACAATTCAAGACAGCAACAAAGCCATCCAAATAACGCTACACATATACGACAGGAAATGCCGAACCGGACAAACTTTCACATGATTCATCGGCAAGAAAATGCGAGAGGTGCAAACAATTACTCGGGTCAACCGAAAAATACGCAAAACGAACAAAGACAGCCTTTCAGAGAAACACGCGTGCCTTGCGGTATAACCACAGTTATGACGCCGGACGGAGAGAAAACGAACACCAACCGCAAAGGACATTCTACATTGATAAGTTTCATAGAAATTCAAACAGTGCACAACAACCAAGTTATCGTATGAATGGACCAGACACAAGATTTCATCCGCCACCTACCGCTAATAATCAAAACGGTAGAACAGTACAGCTCATAGAAAACACACAACACTCCCCGACAGAAAATGAAATGTCAGAACATTTATGACTAGAGATAGCCTGTGATGAATCTCTAAATGACGACACTATCGATAAGGAAAGATAAAAGAATGCCATTGCATTCTACGACGTGCGAGACACATTGTTACACGAAAAACCGATCATGCAGGGAACTATATGCCACCCAATAATCCAGATAAATTTAAAGTCACAAAATATTTTAGCAATAATTGATTCAGGCTCACCAATGTGCGTAATTAACCAAGACATACTTAACAGATGCAATAGCAATAATGATTACCTCGTATTCCCGTTAAACAAAACTAAAATTAAGGGAGCATTTCCAGGAAAAAGCATTGAAGTCAAAAGACAGACACAATTAACGTCTGTTTTTGCAGGACAAACTTTCCACAGCAGTTGTTGAATAGTTCCACATTTAAAAACTGATGTAATATTAGGAATGCATTTTCTCGTACAGTACGATGCAAAGATTGACTTTAAATCGTCATACCTAACATTACAGAAGGAAGACAGTGAATTGGTGGTGAGATTTCAAAACACAGTATCCTCAGAAAAACAAAATAGGCACAGGATCGAGACTATTGCAGATTCTAAAGATAACGATTGTTATCTCACACTATGCTCTGATACACATAATTACGACATGGCAGAGGAACAGGAGTATAATGTATTAGAGACAATTACAAGCAAGGTTGAAGACAGTATAGCAAAAGACGACACAGAGCTCACAGAATTAGAAAATATTCTTGTGAAACATAAAACAGTTTTTAACAATGTTCCAGGAAAGGTGACAGTGTTTATGTACGAATTTCAGGTGAAACCACACGAGACTTTCAAAGCAAAACACTATCCAATCCTGCATATACACGCAGAAGCAGTTAAGAAAGAGTTACGAGCAATGTTTGATCGGGGTATAATTAAACCAGCAGCAAGCCAATATATAAATCCATTACACATCATTGAAAAGAAGAATGGATCACTCCTTTTAGTTTTAGATTCACGTGAGGTTAATAAAATAGTCATTACAGAAACTGACCGACCACAGACGTTAGAAGAGTTACAGCAAAAGTTTCATGTCACCTTTATATATACCACACTCGATCTCAAATCAGGATTTTGGCAAATCCAGTTGCATACAAATTGCCGAAAGTATACGCCATTCCTTTGCTTTGGTGAATGTTACCAGTTTTGTAAACTTCCGTTGGGACTAACGATTTTGTCTGCAGCCTTTATACGAGGCATGAATACAATTCTCCCACAGGATGTTACAGGGTGTTTCAAAAATGACCGGTATATTTGAAACGGCAATAAAAACTAAACGAGCAGCGATAGAAATACACCGTTTGTTGCAATATGCTTGGGACAACAGTACATTTTCAGGCGGACAAACTTTCGAAATTACAGTAGTTACAAGTTTCAACAACAGATGGCGCTGCAAGTGATGTGAAAGACATAGAAGACAACGCAGTCTGTGGGTGCGCCATTCTGTACGTCGTCTTTCTGCTGTAAGCGTGTGCTGTTCACAACGTGCAAGTGTGCTGTAGACAACATGGTTTATTCCTTAGAACAGAGGATTTTTCTGGTGTTGGAATTCCACCGCCTAGAACACAGTGTTGTTGCAACAAGACGAAGTTTTCAACGGAGGTTTAATGTAACCAAAGGAGCGAAAAGCGATACAATAAAGGATCTGTTTGAAAAATTTCAACGGACTGGGAACGTGACGGATGAACGTGCTGGAAAGGTAGGGCGACCGCGTATGGCAACCACAGAGGGCAACGCGCAGCTAGTGCAGCAGGTGATCCAACAGCGGCCTCGGGTTTCCGTTCGCCGTGTTGCAGCTGCGGTCCAAATGACGCCAACGTCCACGTATCGTCTCATGCGCCAGAGTTTACACCTCTATCCATACAAAATTCAAACGCGGCAACCCCTCAGCGCCGCTACCATTGCTGCACGAGAGACATTCGCTAACGATATAGTGCACAGGATTGATGACGGCGACATGCATGTGGGCAGCATTTGGTTTACTGACGAAGCTTATTTTTACCTGGACGGCTTCGTCAATAACCAGAACTGGCGCATATGGGGAACCGAAAAGCCCCATGTTGCAGTCCCATCGTCCCTGCATCCTCAAAAAGTACTGGTCTGGGCCGCCATTTCTTCCAAAGGAATCATTGGCCCATTTTTCAGATCCGAAACGATTACCACATCACGCTATCTGAACATTCTTCGTGAATTTGTGGCGGTACAAACTGCCTTAGACGACACTGCGAACATCTCGTGGTTTATGCAAGATGGTGCCCGGCCACATCGCACGGCCGACGTCTTTAATTTCCTGAATGAATATTTCGATGATCGTGTGATTGCTTTGGGCTATCCGAAACATACAGGAGGCGGCGGTGATTGGCCTCCCTATTCGCCAGACATGAACCCCTGTGACTTCTTTCTGTGGGGACACTTGAAAGACCAGGTGTACCGCCAGAACCCAGAAACAATTGAACAGCTGAAGCAGTACATCTCATCTGCATGTGAAGCCATTCCGCCAGACACGTTGTCAACGGTTTCGGGTAATTTCATTCAGAGACTACGCCATATTATTGCTACGCATGGTGGATATGTGGAAAATATCGTACTATAGAGTTTCCCAGACCGCAGCGCCATCTGTTGTTGAAAATTGTAACTACTGTAATTTCGAAAGTTTGTCTGCCTGAAAATGTACTGTTGTCCCAAGCGTATTGCAACAAACGGTGTATTTCTATCGCTGCTCGTTTAGTTTTTATTGCCGTTTCAAATATACCGGTCATTTTTGAAACACCCTGTATAAACATAATTACTACATATATAGTGGACATTATAATCGCAGCAGAAAACTGGGAACAGCACAACCACACCCTTCAACATTTACTGACTACATTCGAGCAGAACGGTGTAACTATAAACCTCCATAAATCTGAATTTAGAAAAGCCTCAATAAAATTTCTAGGTCATATCATTTCACAAACAGGTATTCCACCAGACTCCGACAAATTGCAAGCATTGAAAGATATCGACGTGCCAAAAAATAAGAAGGATCTTCGAAGCTTTTTAGTCCTTATTAATTATTTCAGAAAATTCATTCATTATAAAGCATTAGACACACCCTTGCTATACCACTTCACAAGTAAAAACACAATTTGGTCATGGAATGAAGACGCTGAAGCAGAATTCGAGAATTTGAAAGAAGCGTTACTAAGGGCACCTTTGTTACCGCATCCTGATCCAACACAAAACTTTTCCATTGCAACAGATAGTTCAGCTACAGCACTAGGAGTACATATTTACCAGGAAGTAGAGGAGGACGGTAAGACAATCGTTAAACATATTGCATTTTCTCGCAGGATAGTTTCTCCAGCAGAGCACAATTACTCTGTAACAGAATTAGAGACGCTGTGCATAGTATGGCCATTTAAGAGATTCCGTCATTATCTACATGGAAGACACACCACAGTATATATCGATCACCGAGCAATCCAGTTTTTATTATCAACAAAACTTACGCGTGATAGATTAAGTCGTCGGAAATTATATCTACAAGAGTTCGACTTTACCATTGTACACATTCCAGGCACGCAGAATATTGTTGCCGACGCACTGTCGAGATCTATTCACCATAAATGACTAGAGAAAGAAACTACCTTCTGCCACAAAAACCACAGTATTATGTATTATGTATATCATCAGCATTACAAGACATAGAGAGAGAACAGCAGAAAGATGAAACAATTAAAAGAGATTGTAAAGCTTTGGCGAGACAAGAGCAACGCAAAAATCAGACATAATTACACTATACATCAAAATATTCTGTTTATTCGCTCGTACCCAGACGGCAACAATTGGCTTTTACGCATTCCAGAAGGGATCAGAAACAAATTGATATGGTATAAGCACCTAAGCTATGCACATTACGGAGCTAGGAAATGTTTTCTAATTCTTCGACAAAATTGTCACTTCAACAATATGGAAAAACACATTCGCAAAGTTATAGCATCCTTCAAAGAAAGTCAGAAAGCTAATCATCAACAGTATCACATATTCCACCACTGTATCCCATCATACCGGTTAAGACACATGGCAGCACTAGATCTTTTCGGTCAAATCCCCAGAACAAGTAAAGGTTATAGTTATATTCTAGTAGCCGTAGAACTGACATCAAAATCTGTTACATTTTGTCCACTAAGGAAAGCAACAGCTAGATCAGTATCAAGAGCATTTGTAAGAGATTTTCTATCAATAGTAGGACATGTACAGTCATGCTCAAAAGTATCCGAACGACCTGAATTGCATTTCGCCTGATTCGCATGCAACCCACATAACGCAGCTGTCTAGCAGGTCCTCTAATCGCTCCTTGGTACAGTCGTTTGATTATTGAAAATGGTTCCAAACAAGTCACCACTAGAAAACACTACTCTGTATCGCAATAACTCAAGATGTAAAGTGATACTACGATACTACAAATATCAGGGAACACCTTGTCACAAATAAGACTGTCCTTAAGGCTTGTAAGCTCATATTTATTACAATAAATGACATACCTGAAATGTTACCACTCTCATTATTACGTCAGATAGGTAATGCACGTAGTAAGGTCGTCGTATTCATGATTTCCTCTTCAAAGTAACATACCGTACCTATTATTTAACACAAAATGACATTAAAAATTCAAGTTATTCAAGAGCGGCTAGTTGAGAATATGTATGAACTTCAAATGACACGACGAACCGTCTCGTTCTGCATATGGATTCAAACTCAGGTCATGCAGACTGAGCAAAGATTTCGTGACTGACGGAAACTAACAGTCATTCCTGATTAGGCATACAGAGAGTGAGATACCTCGATTTTAGACAGTATCAATCAGCCAATACCAACTTTAAATTACATAACGCAAACATTTTTAACAGACGCGAGTTCCTACCCAGCACCTATTGTCCCTGTTAACGAACTACGAGAGATGTTAAATACTGCTTCTTAAGAAGTCACTTACTTGAAATGCCGTGAGGCAAAGCTTTGTGTTGGACAGGGATTCGAACCGAGAACCTAATAAGATAGATATCGAAGCACAATAAACTGAGACATATCGGATTTTCTCGGCAGTAGCTCGACGTTTTAACTGAAATGACGAGACGAAACATTAATTTTTTTCCTTCCCAGGACTCCAACCCGGCACCTATCGCTGTTATATTCTAGAGAAAAATGACGTTAAATATGGGTTTGTTGCACCAGCAGCAACATGTGAGCATGTTTGAACTAGAAATAATATGACGAAGAGTTCAGTGCTGACTGGGAATAGAGCTCCACACTTATCGTTCTTCACTACACACAAAGAGACGTCTGCTAGCGAATTTTTCTCCACCATCTTGAACATAACATCTTGAACGTACAGTGATCTCGCAAATAGTTCTATGTCTCACTGGAAGTCAGAAACGTCAAATATCGTTAGTGTTGACAACGAATGAAAATACATTAAACATCGAAATTGTTATCCACCAACAGATAGGTGTTCTCATGGTAGAGCTTTATAATACATAATGAAGTCTTTAGTGGCGGGCCAGGATTCGAACCCATTCACGCGCAATATGTGGAGATCTATATCTATATCTACATCCATACTCCGCAAGCAACCTGACGGTGTGTGCCGGAGGGTACCTTGAGTACCTCTGTCGGTTCTCCCTTCTATTCCAGTCTCGTATTGCTCGTGGAAAGAAGGATTGTCGATATGCTTCTGTGTGGGCTCTAATCTCTCTGATTTTATCCTCATGGTCCCTTCGCGAGATATACGTAGGAGGGAGCAATATACTGCTCGACTCTTCGGTCAAGGTATTTTCTCGACACTTCAACAAAAGCCCTTACTGAGCTACTGAGCGTCTCTCCTGCAGAGTCTTCCACTGGAGTTTATCTATCATCTCCGTAACGCTTTTGCGATTACTAAATGATCCCTATCTGGTACGGATCCCACACTGCTGAGCAGTATTCAATCAGTGGGCGAACAAGCGTACTGTAACCTACTTCCTTTGTTTTCGGATTGCATCTGCTTTACCGACGATCAACTTTATATGATCATTCCATTTTAAATCACTCCTAATGTGTACTTCCAGATAATTTATGGAATTAACTGCTTCCAGTTGCTGACCTGCTATATTGTAGCTAAATGATAAGGGATCTATCTTTCTATATATTCACAACACATTACACTTGTCTACATTGAGATTCAATTGCCATTCCCTGCACCATGCGTCAATTCGCTGCAGATCCTCCTGCATTTCAGTACAATTTTCCAATGTTACAGCCTCTCGATATACAACAGCATCATCCGCAAAAAGCCTCGGTGAACTTACGATGTCATCCACAAGGTCATTTATGTATATTGTGATTAGCAACGGTCCTACGACACACCCCTGCGGCACACATGAAATCCTTCTTACTTCGGAAGACTTCTTTCCATTGAGATTGACATGCTGCGTTCTGTTATCTAGGAACTCTTCAAGCCAATCACACAGTTGGTCTGATAGTCCACATGCTCTTACTTTGTTCATTAAACGACTGTGGGGAACTGTATCGAACGCCTTGCAGTTGTCAAGAAACACGGCATCTACCTGGGAACCCGTGTCGATGGCTCTCTGACAAGGGGAGACCGCCAATTATGAAATTCAGATTCGATTCATACTGCGCATAATAAAAGCTCATGGCCAGAGGTGTAATGTGGCAAAGCACCAAAATGCACTTCTCAGCCGTTGTCGAGAAAATCGACAGTTAAAAGAAACCGTTGCGGTGAAATACTCTCTACGATTGATAATTTTCTGCAGCGTCGTGGCGCAGCGGTAAGCGCTCGGGTTCGTAATCCGAAGGTCAATTCTTCCGTGTGAAACACCTCCAACACTCTTCGGGATCTTCATAAGCGTTTGTTCTATCGCCATGTCGGTTCGTATTCCACACCAATACTTACCAGAGCGTCGAACCGTGAAGAAACTGTCCTTGGTGAAGTTATCGAATTCGGCGGGTTTCATGATTTCTTTCAGTTTTTCTATGTCCTGGAGGTAAAAATGACACGCCTTAGCATAAGGGAAGTGTCCAGTTTCATGGAATATTGGGCGCATAGGTCTCAGACATTCTGTATGGAGCTCCCACTTCGCCATATGCTTTGCCTAGATGAAACGCAATGCCAAGATGACAAGTTGAATGTATTGTATCCATAACTGGGAAGTTTTCCCTCTTTGCTTAATATCACCCACTGTGTTGACAAATTTATTTTTCAGCCTTTCAATCACTTGATCTTTTTTCAGAATTCCGAAATATGCACCGTTTCCACTCAGATCAGAAATGCAGCTTTTATTATGATGGAAAGGGCACAAATGACTGCAGAGTGAGCCTGAAGTGCCCTCGTGTATGCACGGCCAGATATGGGGAACAGAAACTGAGAGAGTAAATTGTCTCTCACTAAGAATACTACTGCTCCCAAAAAAGACATTGTCAAGTGAAAGCCACCTAATCGAATAACTACATCTGTAAATAGCTCATTCCCTCCACTGCAACTACATCTTTAGTTTTCATGTAGTGTAGCTCATCAAACGTCACGATAAATCCAGAATGAGATTTTCACTCTGCAGCGGAGTGTGCGCTGATATGAAACTTCCTGGCAGATTAAAACTGTGTGCCCGACCGAGACTCGAACTCGGGACCTTTGCCTTTCTTTCAGGAGTGCTAGTTCTGCAAGGTTCGCAGGAGAGCTTCTGTAAAGTTTGGAAGGTAGGAGACGAGGTACTGGCAGAAGTAAAGCTGTGAGTACCGACCGTGAGTCGTGCTTCGGTAGCTCAGTTGGTAGAGCACTTGCCCGCGAAAGGCAAAGGTCCCGAGTTCGAGTCTCGGTCGGGCACACAGTTTTAATCTCCCAGGAAGTTTCGTCACGATAAATGTTTGCTGTTTGGTCTTCTTACTCTCCGTGATGGCTTAAGTTAAAGCAGTTAAAATAGTACTATAATCTGTGGGTGAGTTGTTGATGAATGGAAGCGCTAACACATTTGATTCTGTATTAAGGTTCTCCAGTTGTGATTTTCTCCATGAAACGTTGGCATGCAGAAATAGAAAGCTGTAAAAACATTCCCATCATTCAAGTAAAATCGTGATTGGTAGCACTGTTGATTTAGTGAATGACTGCTCCAAGTAAACATTTTGCAGAACAATTTCTTCAATTCCTGCTCTATTTTGCCTTCGGAATGTTAGCAGACGAATTTTTTGGCCACTTGCTGTTTCAGTAGAGCTCGGTATGAGACAGAGTTTCGTTACTTTCTGATGTTCTGCGCTCACGCAGAAATAGCACACATGATTCCACGCATTGCATGGAATGTACCTTTGCCCGTCATTGTTGCAATATTGAAGTCAGCATTAACGAACTGCGAGAACGAATCGTTTGAAAAATTTGGTTTCCAGAACTGAACGTCAGTAGCCTCAAATAAATTCACAGTGCTATATGAAGAGCAGAAAACCTTATTCGAGACAATTTCAACAATGTTTTTTGATACCACTTTACGAAACAAGTACAATGGAAGACCAAGTTGAAGTGGGGAGACAAATGAACGAGGCCTGGTAGCTGACACAATTGTATGAGATATTGTTGTACACTTTTAAAGGGGACTGTTCACTACCTTTGGTTTTTGACGAAATTACACCACTCAAAAATTCGTGTAAAGGAGCCATAACTTCAGAATTCTCAGCCAAGTCATTGATATCTGGATAATCGACGATACTGTAAGGACTCATTCTTATATCTACACGGATAATAGCTCTGCTGCTTCTATCATTTTCTTTCTCTCATCTTTTTCATTCACAGTTCGTTCATTGTACCCTGGATTCAAAAGATTGTGGCCACTACCACGAAAACATATGACTGGGGGATTTTTTGGCACTGTGACGAACAAGACCTTATCACTGAAGTGCTCAGTCGTTTCTTTATCAAAGTTCTTATAGTCATTGTCTCACCTCCTGGGAGACAATAATTAACTTTCTGCAATAAATCGAGCAGTGAAAATTGACATTCGTCTGAACTATCCACAAATTTGCATGATTATTGAAAAGCAGCATCAAAGTTGGTATCTCGAGCGCAGCCTCTTTTTCGAACAGATGAGGGGCTACACGCTAATTTAGCATATCTTGATCGTTGCGGACTTCTGAAGCTACTAAACAAAACACTGTCGATGCGCTCGGAAATCTTTCTGCCGAAATCGTCATTTCGCGTTTCTCTGCTTTCTCAAGCAGCGTATGTTTCACAGTTAAATGCAGTTAAAGAGCGAACTTCAAACACTCCACGGCATTTGTGGAGTGTTCTTTGTTCATTTTTTTTTTTTGTTTCCACCTTTGTGTCACATTTCTCAGCACATATGAAACAGTCTTTTTTGAAATTGAGTGGATAAGAGGAAGATGATCTCAAACTTTTATCATCAGCTTGTGCTACATTCTGATTAATTATTTTCACGTCGACATTCCTTATGCGCTTCAATCACTCCAATTCTGTAGAAGCTAACACGTATCAGACTTTCCAAGCCCTTCGTCACTACTAATGTCTCTCCTACGTAATAAATTTATCACAAATAAAACAGGTAGTAGGGCCGAGCATTATTGTTTTACCAGTCCAGACAAAAGAAATTAGACTAACAAGAAGCACTTCGTAACACCACAAACTGATAAATACTGTCACAAAGGCAGAACTCTCTGGCACTACTTTGATAGTTCACAACATTAACTCAACTGAACTGGACACTGCATAGGAATAAACGGCAGCAACAATAGCGGTAGGGGAGCACTGAGTGAATGGGAAGGGGAACTTAAAGTTTTCATTGTTGGCACGTACTCCTGATTTCAACAATACTGATCAGAAAAGAAATATCATCCAGCAGAATATATAGGCTACGAAATCTTTCTGTACACTTAACCACGCTTTTCATTTAAATACTTCGCTAAGTAAGAAAAATAGTAAACTACTACGTTAACAGAATTCTATTCCAATTTTTATACCACAAATACCATTCATACAAATGAAAAGATGCACAAGGTCTTTTTCGTGTAGAGTTTTGTGAGGAATACATTTACTAATAAAAGCTCCGTTCGAAAAACGAGTCTTATTGCGTATAAATTTAAAATATGGTACAAATTGACTTTTGGAGAGGGATAAAAGAAAGACGCACCCCCTACGAAGGTGAAATTTTCCGTTTCTTATTACTACGCCCAATACCAATATATTCTCGAAGTTTCAAAACTTTATACATTCTTCCCCCATTTGCTGACTTTCTTACTAGTTTGCCTGGGGTCAGAAGGACTGGGACTGGTCTGCAGTTTCTTGTTGGAGGTGGCAGCAGGGTCTGCACTGGGATATCTGGGGGCCTTTGTGATGAGTGGTACTGGGAAGGAGGTTGAGGCATGGGGTTGAGTGGAAGGTGACTTGGGGCAGGTCATTTCTGGGGAGTGGCGGCGCCAGAAGGTAATGGTGATGGTGGCGGTGAATCATTGGGAATGGCGATGGTGGCCCAGCAGGTGATGACCCAGACAGAAGACACGTGAGTCTGGGGCATATGGTGACTGTGGAGAGGGGGGGGGGGAGACTTGGCAGGGAGAATGACAGTGGCAGAGATTGGAGTGATGAGAATGCACAGTGGAGGAGGAGGAGGAAGGGGAGGTGCTGTAAAAGGAGGGGCTGGAGGAAGGGCGGGGAGCTAAAGAAAAGCTCCAGATCGTAATGGTTCAAATGGCTCTGAGCACTATGGGACTTAAACATCTGTGGTCATCAGTCCCCTAGAACTTAGAACTAATTAAACCTAACTAACCTAAGGACATCACACACATCCATGCCCAAGGCAGGATTCGAACCTGCGACCGTAGCAGTCGCGCGGTTCCGGACTGAGCGCCTCAACCGCGAGACCACCGCGGCCGGCTCGTAATGGTGGAAAGTGTGGAAATGGAGGTGTAAATAATGGTGGTGGTGGGAGTATCCATTGTGGGGCTTCAGGACGAGGGAAGAGGAGAGGGAGCATACTGGCCATGGGTGTCGCCTGGGTAGGGAGGGGACGATGTGGCGATGAACGGTGAGGCAGGAAAGGTGGATAAAGACGACGAACACAGACACAAGAATGCCGACAGAGACTAGGACGACGATGGCGAAGACAGCAACGGCGACGGAGGCAGCAAGTACCCCCAGGAGGGCGACGACTTCCAGCAATGGCGACGGCAGCGGCGCCTGCAGCAACAGGCAGCTGGTGGTGGCGATAGCGAAGAGGCAGCAGTGGCAAGCAGCGGCGGAGGTGGGCAGCAGCAGGCAGTCGACCCTGGCAGCACTGGGCAGCGATGGGTGGCGACGACGGCAGCAGACCCTGAAGGTGGCAGCGACAGACAACAGCGACAGCGACTAGCAACAAAGACACTTGAAGACTCGTTGATTTCTTCAGAGGGCAACCCTGGCGAACGAATCGATGAGGGTGGATGAGTACTGCTACAAATCCAGTGTCCCTATACATGGGAGTCATGTAGCAACGGTATTGGGGTATTAAACACACTTATACGTGTTTCGGAGTCACAAATCATATCCCAGCCAACAGAAACGTTGGAAATACATCATAAGATATTTTCTGCAAGTGTGTTCATTATGTTACTTGAACACTGTGCCGTGGCTGGCTCAGATCATGCTTGTTTTGGGTTAAACCTTAGTTGCAGTCCTGTGGTTTTATTTCTCCTGCGGTTATCGCGATAATGTTGCTATCCTCTCTCTGTGTGGCAGCAGCAGCGTGTATCGATACTAGGACTGCTGTACTATCTTTGGTGTGCCGGATATAGTTTCCGGCTGGGCGATGTGTGACCAGTCAGTAGGTTGGCGTGTAGCAGCGTGGAAGTCTCCATTGTGCATGCTCTGGCCAGGGCTGCTGGCGGTGTGCATGCGCGGTTGGAGTGTGAGGTGCTGCTTGCGGGTGCTACAAAGTTGGTCGCCCACCGATCTTGGACATTAAACTTGAGTAATCACTTAACCTACTATCGAGTCTCAACTGTTTATATTTCTTCGTTTGATCCTGGTTGTCGCTTGTGGGACATTCCCGAGAGCAACAACGTGTGTGTATTCAAGTCGGCTAAGATTCCAGTCATCTTCCTGTGGAGTTTAACTTATTTCCTGTTACTGAAGTTGACCAGCGGTATGTTCTGCCTAGTGGCCGTAGACGTTCCGGTTACCTGGCCTGGTCGTTGTAATTTTTGGCAGTGTGTTTTCCTCGTCATGTTGTTGCTGTCCAGTGCGGCATGTAGTTAGACAGCTGAGCTGTTTTTGCTCGCTGTGGGCCTGTGTGTCGTTGTATTGAAATCTTGTGGTCGTGTTCCTGGTTGCGTGGAGCGGAATTGATTTGTTGATTGGTCAGTCAGCTGTTTTTCAGTTGGATTGCCTTCAGTTTAAGAAGTCGCTGGACAGGCTGCCTGTCTCACCTAAACCAGCGTTAGTGTTATAACCTCAGGGCGACCCTTGGAAACTTCTGAGCACCTTTCCTTGTGTGTTACATAGTAATTTCCCTGTTTGGGTTTTAGTAATTTGGTTGATGTGTGGCCTTCAGCCGAGTATCAATATCACTTAAATCAATGTTCCTGTCTTGCCCTTAAGGCATGAGATTGTTATGCTTTAGTATGGGGCCTTCAGCCGAATTTTGACTGGACCTCTTCTTATTGCTTAATATGAGACCTCCAGCCAAGTTCCATTAAAATTAAATTGCTAAGGCCTTCAGCCTGTTTAGATTGAAGATTTAAAAAAATATTTTTGGGTGAAATCTTCAGAAGAACCTTGTATTTGAATTTCTTGCTTAGGCCGTGTGTCTTGGATTTTGAGCGTGGCCTTCAGCCGATCTAAAGTTAATCAAAGGAATTTGATTAAAGTTTTGAGTGTTTTGCATCTTTGTAACATTGTGTATTGATAAATAAAGTTTGTATGTTGAGTGCAAGTGACAGCAACTTATTTTGGCCCCGTTCCACAAGTTAATCCGCTCTGTCCTGCTAGCCCAGGCATTTCACACAAGGTACACGAAGACGAAAAAACTGACCATTCACCTTCAGTCTAGTCCACCTCCAGGAATGTATTGTGTAACAGAAGAGCCAACTCACTGGACTCTTTCTTTGTACCTTCTGAATCCCTATAGGCTAAGCTGCGACTACTAGCCGGTCGAGCTCTGATGACTATGCCTGCCACTGGGCGTTGACCAGCATTACTACCTTCTAGCACACTGCAAGACAAGTCTGCACGGCTTGGGTGTAGAGTTGTAGCTACAGTTTCATCCCAAAAAAATTTTTTTAACTATTGACTTGAGCCAGTCAGAGATGGACATGCTGTTCTCCATACACCTCAAATTTCTCACCTAAATTCACTTTATTTTCGAAGACAGATGAAATCTGGGCATACACACCTTTTCACATTGCTAAAGTATCGTTACTTGTTGATTCTTAGTGTGAAAAACCCAAACAACAGTGTGGCATAGGCTATATTTCCTCTAAGTTCTCTCATCAGGTGAAAAAGTCTGTCCCTATTAGCTTAATATCTGTAACTTCGTGCATCACAGGACCAAAATATAAACTCATTTTTGGATCAAGATGGAATGCTATGAGCATACTCGTCTGTCACAGCATCATTCCTCACTTTCTAACTCTCTGAAGATAGTCCACTGCCTCATCACCTATGAAGTATAGTAACACAGAGGAGTTGTAAATATGAGGCTAATACTACCTACCACTATATAAATCAGGTAATGGTGGTGATTTTATTACGATGGTCATCGCTCCCTGGGCAATGGTCACTCGCATAGCGAGACAGTTGTAAATGATTCCAGACTCACGAAAGCTGTCCTATCCTTCTCAGAGGGACTGAGCGCGTAAATCTTGCTGTGGTACATACTAGAACGCTGAACAATGTTCTTCTGTTCCTCCCATCTGCAAACCAAAATGTTCTCAGACGTGTTTTCTAAATATGCTGAAAATGCTGACCCAGTGAATAACAGCGAAATACCTGTCTGCCGACCACCCCATCCCAAACGTATATGAGCCTATAGATGTGGGTTTCCCTCAGAATACAGTCCAGCAGAAGTCCTATTGGCACCAACCAAATTAAAGGATGTGTGATTCAAGAACTCAAAAGGAAACCTTTGATGGGAATGCAGTGTTCATTTGGAGGAACACTGTTTAGAAAATTTTGGTCAATGACATTTGAAGCTGACAGTATGAGGATTCTACTGCCACCAACATAGAACTAGTTATGTTCAGGTCAACTACAAAACTCACCATACATCTTCCTGACTGCTTGCAGACAACTGTTAGAAGCCATAGCAGAAAATATAACCCTTAGGCCTGAAAGTGTTGTTAATAAAAATTCTCTATTTAAACTAGACTGAACTGAATGTGACTGCTTTAGTCTTTAATAAAACTTGCATCTGACTGCGTATTTAACTGAACTGAACTTTATCTGACTGCATGAAAATATTGTTGGAAAATCAATACTCAAAACACACATCAGACTACATGAAATTTTAGTGGTAAAAATAAATGAAACTCACCAACCTGCATCCGACTGCGTCTGTGGACTTAGCTCGCGCACTCCTTCCTGTTTAGCCGATAATAAAACATATATTCAACTCAGCCGTAGTGCAATGGCATAAAATTGTCATTCTAGATAACTTAACTCACTTTGGCCCTGTTTGTTACTTAACAAAAATTCTGTCCTGATCTGAATAATTTGCCAACTGTGCAATGGCATATAGATTATTTTACTCTGATAAATGAAATTATTAGCTTTACTCATGGGAACTTTAATTTAATGTACCTTTTGGTTCAATGCAAGCACAGGATGCGGAGAACGACATAAGGTGTGAGATGAAACTCTAATTTCATTTAAAAAATATTTATTGTTCAAACCTTTAAGGCACATGTGAAAAACTAAAAAAAATTCTATAGCATGGATTTACGAGAAAGTTTCACAAAACGCTTATTGCATCAACAATGGGATTTCTATCTAGCTTTTAGACATCATTTAACCAAAGAAAACCTATTTTATTAATTATTCTTCCTAGTTTCCCCAGGTATGTGCCGAGTTTCGCTCAATATATAGCTTATCATGTGCGTAGCGCCAATTCTTACTTTGATGCTGTCACGACTCGGCTGCCTCCTGCAGGCATCTAGCTCCGACTCGAAACACATCTGCTGTCTCTGCGCATCTCCTCACCACTACTCAACCTTTTACCGCGTGCACCTAGCTCTGTTAGCTGTCAAAGATCTTACTACTCGAAGATGTACTACTCGTCCAACCTTGCGGTTGGGAACTATTGACATTTTTCACTGGCTCTACCCTGATCGATCTCAGCACATACCTTTCACAGCCCTCTGGTCCGATGGACCAGAATTTTGTGGGGGGATCTGTGCAGTTAGCACAGATTTCCACACAAAATTCGTAAAAAAAATTACAATGGAAGATACAATATAATATATACATAGTATTCTCATGAAAAGAGTATTACAGAGCAATGAAATTGATCAATATACCTAGGATATTAATTAAAATGTATAATACCATGAGATTTGCAATTGACAGTGAAACAAAGAACATCAAAATGTACAAAACCAAAACATCTCCACATAGGACCAAAACATCAGACATATAGGGTATTAAGTGAGGTGTATCAAATCAAACTTTACCAACAGTCCAGGTTTGCAAGTCACAGTGACTCAAAGAACATCGAAATGTAAAAAACCGAATTACCTGTTACATAATACCATATGTTACCAAATACAAGCAGAGAAATATGAGGGAACATACCTCACATAACATGAAACTCTACCTAACAGTTATGTAGAATGTGAGAAAAAATACGTAAAATAGCGCAATACAAGGGAATCATCAATATCACACAATACTAAGTGTTACAAAATGGAAGCATAGAAATATAAGGAAAAATACCTCAAAAAATATCAAAGTTTACCTAATAGTTACATCATATCTACATCTACATCTATACTCCGCGAGCCACCTTACGGTGTGTGGCGGAGGGTACTTATTGTACCACTATCTGATCCCCCCTTCCCTGTTCCATTCACGAATTGTGCGTGGGAAGAACGACTGCTTGTAAGTCTCCGTATTTGCTCTAATTTCTCGGATCTTTTCGTTGTGATCATTACGCGAGATATATGTGGGTGGTAGTAATATGTTGCCCATCTCTTCCCGGAATGTGCTCTCTCGTAATTTCGATAACAAACCTCTCCGTATTGCGTAACGCCTTTCTTGAAGTGTCCGCCACTGGAGCTTGTTCAGCATCTCCGTAACGCTCTCGCGCTGACTAAATGTCCCCACGACGAATCGCGCTGCTTTTCGCTGGATCATGTCTATCTCTTCTATTAATCCAACCTGGTAAGGGTCCCATACTGATGAGCAATACTCAAGAATCGGACGAACAAGCGTTTTGTAAGCTACTTCTTTCGTCGATGAGTCACATTTTCTTAGAATTCTTCCTATGAATCTCAACCTGGCGCCTGCTTTTCCCACTATTTGTTTTATGTGATCATTCCACTTCAGATCGCTCCGGATAGTAACTCCTAAGTATTTTACGGTCGTTACCGCTTCCAATGATTTACCACCTATGGCATAATCGTACTGGAATGGATTTCTGCCCCTATGTATGCGCATTATATTACATTTATCTACGTTTAGGGAAAGCTGCCAGCTGTCGCACCATTCATTAATCCTCTGCAGGTCTTCCTGGAGTACGTACGAGTCTTCTGATGTTGCTACTTTCTTGTAGACAACCGTGTCATCTGCAAATAGGCTCACGGAGCTACCGATGTTGTCAACTAAGTCATTTATGTATATTGTAAACAATAAAGGTCCTATCACGCTTCCTTGCGGTACTCCCGAAATTACCTCTACATCTGCAGATTTTGAACCGTTAAGAATGACATGTTGTGTTCTTTCTTCTAGAAAATCCTGAATCCAATCACAAACCTGGTCCGATATTCCGTAAGCTCGTATTTTTTTCACTAAACTTGAATGTTATCACATAGAAGTATAGAAATATGAGGGAAAAATACCTCAAATCATATCCAAATTTACCTGTTAGTTATATAGAACATGAGAAAAATACATAAAATATGCAATAAGATACTTTAATTAATAGTAGGCTTAACTATTACGTCTTCGTCACGTTATGTGACAGCATAAACTGACTTTCAGTTACCATCATTATCTTGGAGTAAACCTCAGATACATGTCGACTGTCTTTGATAACAGTGAATAAACGGCCTCGGGAGATCAGACACCCTGAGCCCTAAATTAGGTCAATTGTACAGGACAGGTCACATCATGTGGAAGACCACACTGACTTGTTATTGAGCTGTAGTGCAAGAAAATAGAAATATGTGGCCTGAGGCGATGGGACACACTGAGCAACCGATTAGGTCCATGTACACAGCATGTCACGTCAGGTGATGGAACCCACTGACCCCAATAGTGAGATGTAGTACCAGAAATGTGAAGAATAACAGGCATCAGGTGATGGGACACACTGAGCAACCGACTGCCTGTTAAATCAGGGGATAACTCACCCTGTAACAGAGGTCTCAGGTGATTACAAACCCTGAGCCATGGTAGTATCGAGTGTGAAATATATGTCAAGTCAGATGACAACACCTACTGACATTCAGTTACAATTATCAGTCATAGAAGGCATTTTAAGTCAGGTGCCAGTCCGCACTGACGTACTCTTAACATCGTTAACTTCAATTACGTATAGTAGACATTTGACATGAACAGGTAGCCCACACTGGCTTTTGTCACATTCTCTTAAACTTACATCTAGTAGTCTTTCAGGTGACAATTCAGTCTCTGTTATAATATTAAAACCAATGTACAATAGGCAGTGGACATTTACTGCAAAATGTGTTATCTACATTTAAGTTAACAAGAAATTAATATTTAAAGTAATATACAAGAACTGTATGCAGTGGACATTTGCTGCATAAAGAATGTGTTATATATCTTTAAGGTAACAAGAAATTTATATTTATAGTAATTTACAATAATTGTCTGCAGTGCATTTACTGCATAAAAATGTGTTACATATCTATAAGATAACACTAATGTTAACAACTCTCTAGCAAGAATGGTCTTGAGTTGAATAAAATCTTTGTACAAAAAAATTCCTTTAAAAGGTAGTAAAACATGCTTGCATACTATTTTTTGATAAAGTGCAGTAAAGTGATCCTGCACAAATATAGTGAGAATAAATTGTACCTAATCTTCTTACATACAATGTCAATTGAAGTGCAAGAAAGTCATGCTGCCCAATTGCAGCAGTAATCAATGTTCATGAACAAATTCCTTACAAGATTCAACAGTACAAGTTTAGGTAAAGTCCTACTCAGTAATTTGACTTCATAGTCACATCAAATAAATTAAACCTTCCATTTACATCATACAATATAAGCCTCTCGTTATGAAACAGTAAGATCAATTCTATCCCAAAAATTTGTATTCAAAAGCTTCCTTTCTTTTTACCATAAACGTACATTATTAAATAGTCTTCACATAGGTATTTCAATAAAATATTCACAGTGCAAACACTCCCAAACATCTCACATTAGGAAACATCAATTCGATCCTACAAATTAGTATTGAAAAGCTTCCTTTCCTTTTTAACATAAACGTAATTCTCCAAGCCTTGCATATTAAATCCTTAGTACCATGAAATGGGGCATTACAAACAGTCCCCTTTTTTTCTTCATATAGTTGGTCCTCTAAATGGTGCATTTTAAATCCTAAGTGCAATGAAATGGGGCATTACAAATAGTGGTTTTACTTAACAGAGAACTGATACACAGATATCTGACCAAAACAACAGAAAAAATATTTAGAACAGAAAGAAGAGTAGACTGAGATCTCAGAAAGGATGAATGAGTTCTACAGAGCTCAAGGATATGGGGCACCAACACCACATGGTGTGTCAGTTAAAGAACAACCGACCCTCTACCCCATTTAATCCTGTTGTGTAGAACAGATGTTTAATGTGTTATTACGTGTTAATATTAAAATCATGTGTGAGAAAAAAAGCAAAGTTAGTTATATAAATAACACACAGAGACAATAAAGAGCTTAGTAATTACTGCAGCTGAAAATAATGGTAGTTACGCTGCACCAAAAGACATGAGTATCATGGAAATAAAAACACAGTAATCTTATATTGATATAGTATGAAAATAACACACTTAGGGAACAGGCATTAGGAATGGACAACACACTGAGCTCAGTCAGGGAGAGGTACTGTCATGTGTCAGCAAGTAGCAGTGTGACAAAACGGAAATGTGCATAAATAGAAGCATATATGCATAGTATGTGGCCACATAATCAACATCACAAAGTACCAAGGCAAAAGTATTGATTAAAAGATCCATAAGCAGTGTAGCACAAATACGAATAATAAATATGTAGACAAAGTATGAAAATAGCTGTAATGAAATGCAAGAAGTTAACATCAGATAATAAAGCAAATTAGCATGCCAACACAGAACAAAATTTCAGCAGAAAGCATATTGCAGATAATAAAGCAAAAATATCAGTCCAACACAGAACAAAATTAATTTCAGCAGAAAGCATATTGCAGATAATAAAGCAAAAATATCAGGCCAACACAGAACAAAATTGCAGCAGAAAGCATAAGGCAAAATTAGCAGGCCAACACATAACAAAATGTCAGTAGAAAGCATAAGGCAATATTAGCAGGCCAACACATAACAAGATTTCAGCAGAAAGCATAAGACATAACATTACTCCAATCCTGAAATAGGTACTTACGAAAAAAAAAAAAAAAAAATAAAATAAAAGTGCAGAAACAAAGAAAGTCACTCATAACACACATGACAAGCAATGAGATAGAAACAGCTGTTTATATCTTGGCGTGAAAAACACATGATAAGAGAAGAAGCAACATATAAGGTAGTGCAGAGACATCGTAAAAGGCCATAAGTGTAATACTTTTGGTGCTGTAGGTATGAAAAAAAAGGATTAATCAAAAAAAAAGTGCTGTAGCGTGGCATGACTTAAGTCCTCACTAGATACTCAATAACGAGTCCAAAAACAATTCCAATTGGCCTCTAGTAATCCCAAGTTATCATATTATTGCATTAATGGCATCTGAAAAATAGTTGAGAATTAATAAGCAGTTTAAAATTGGAGACACAAAATGTTAAGTTTTCAGAAACGCGAACGGTCTTATTCTCAAAGACAAGGGTTAAAATAAAAGTTACTGACGTAAAGAGAAACTGGATAATAGCATAAACCATGTGTGAACATGTTACTCGTATTGTACTCATCATCAAAGTACCTGAATATTCGATTGCCCATGGCAACGAGAACATTAATACACCATCTGTACTGGCAACGTAAAATGAAAATATTCTGACAGAGGTAAATTCTGGTAAACTTAGTACATCATAAAATCGTTGATACCTGTTCATAAAAGATTTGAAAAGAAATTAACTGTTAAATAGTATGAAAGTGTAACCTGAAACTCGTCATATAACCATTTTTGACATTCCTAGTAAATGCAAAACCACATCGCTCACACTTCATATTTCTGTCGTCGTAACTTCAGCACGCAGTATTTGCTAATCATCACTTGTAGCGTTCAAGATCCCTAAGTCTCAAAAAAAATTACAACTTCAATCTAACAATACCTCATTCTCCACATAAACTTCCAATATCATCTTAAAAACTCTTATAAACCCTCATTTTCTTCAAATACACAAAATTCATCGAGAACATTACTCTCATCTTCATATCCTCATAGTCAATACTCATATTCAATACACGTAATACAACCTTAAGCACTACGTAAACTTCAGGAAGACTGTTACCACTAGCTCAACATCAACATACAAAGTAGCCTTCGTTACGACAAAATCTTCATACAAGCAGTGTCATTATGTAATAATTCCATGTAATCATCGGAAATTAACAGTGATGAGCGACCAACAAAAAAAAAAATAATAAGAGCCAAATTATCACGTAGTAAGTATCAACATCAAATTGATGAATGATGACCAAAATACTCCACTGTAACGTCAACTTCGAACGCCTGCATGAAATGAGTCCCACAGAAAACAATAACGTAGTTTATTAGTAATGTACAGAAAAATTCTCAGTTTATTACAATATGTAAGAAATCTGTAAATCTCAGGAAGAAAACAGGTAACATTAAAAAAGGTGTCTCCAGAAAAATATGTCTCCGAACTCTTGACTTTATCATATTGCCAGAACAAAACAGAGGTGGGGTCATTTGAAGTTTGTATACGGTCAGAATGTTCGCGCTCTGTAAAAGAAAAGCGCACGACGCAGGCCGATGGAAGTGAGAAAGGAAAAACTTCTAACCTCCTGAGGTAGTTGACTGGGGCTCGAGAAAAAAACTAAGTGGCTGACCACCTGTCGCTAATGTGGTTCCCAGGCAACGTTTGCTGCGACGCGCTACGCGCTCACTAACTGTACTCGGGCCAGGGAGAAATAATGTGAACAAACTAGCTGGACGTATATAGCTGGGATTACAGAACTAAATATAAGAAATAAGATTTAGAAAGTTCCCAAAGAAAGCAGTATTGTCTATTCAATAAATGTTTGCAGTTTGTGATGTGATGTACACCAAGTGATATCTTTGTACGTAGGGTTTGCACTTCAGTTGCATTAGGATGTGCTATACGGACGACACGATATGAACCCTTATATAACAGAAAGATTTTCTGGCTGAGATTGCGGGCTTTATTGGATAGCCTGTGGGAGCGGACCAGAACTTTATCTCCTACTTGAAAAGAAACATTTCTCTTCGTTGACTTCAATGGCGCAGCCGTTGGTCAGCAGCTCGTTTAATATTCGGCAAAGCAAATTGGATAACCTCGTGATACCTTACGCAGCGAGACTGTGGGAAACGTATGAGTTCTGCAATCTTGTCAGGTGGATGTTGGTTCTTTAAAACCAGATGTGGAGACAATTGTGTGGAAAAATTTGGTAACGAATTTATTACATCCTGAAACATGTGGAGGTATTTATCACAGTCATTGTGTTTTGCATGACAAAAGATCTTAAATAATTTCACCAACTCCTTCATTAAACTTTCTGCTGGGTTGGAAGATGCGTGGTACCTGGAAATGAAAATGGGGGAAATTTTGTGATTCTGAAGAGTACGTCGCCAAGTGCGCGAACGGAACTGCGGCCCATTGTCTGATATTACGGATGTTACATGACCCACTTCTTTCAGGAAACGTTTAGTAAAAGCACGTGAAACAGTGCAGGCCGTAGCTTTACGTAATGGGGTGAAAGTGACGAATTTAGAAGTTAATTCCACACAGACAAAAACATAGGCGTAACCTCTATTTGTAGTAGGAATCGGGCCAAATAAATCAACGGCCGCCAGCTGACGAAGACGTAAAGGTATGATGGGGAATGTCTGAGCAGCAGAGGATACTGTAGGTGGTTTAGCTTTTTGACAATGTCTGCACTTTGCAAGGACTTGGCGAATACGTTTTTCCATATTGAAAAAGTAAGATGTTTGTTTAAGCAGATGATAACATTTGCGCGGTCCATAATGCGCATAGCTAAGGTGAACATACCAAATCAGTTTGTTAATTAAGTCTTCAGGGATACAAACTAACCACGTTATCGTATCTGGTTTCATACGGCGGAACAGAATATTGTTGTGTATAAGGTAATACTGTCGTAGAGAGGTATTATTAACATCGCGCCATTGTTGTTTCAAGTCTTTCCAGATGGAATCTGTATCTTGTTCTGCTTTCGACAACTGTTTGTGAAAGTCCATAAAGAAGCAAACTCCATCATCACAGAGACGAATGAAATTATCTTCAAAATCTAAAATGGCTTTATATTTGTTCAAAAAATTGATCCCCAAAATGACGTCTGTAGTGAGGAGCGGAACTGTTAAAAATTTTGCATAAAGGTGGTGTGTGTCAACTTGAAATTCCAGATAACATTGTTGTCTGATATCTATACTCTTGCCCAGAACAGCACCACTGATCTTAGTATGCGTAAGCGGAAATGTTGGAATGGTAGAAATAGCAGCGCATTTTTGAAAGGTGGCTTCACTGATAACAGAAACGGGAGAACCCGAATCAAGTACAGCAGAGAATTTTTGTGTGCCAATCGAAATATGAATGACCAGATGATGAACAATAGGTCGCAATTCGGTTTTTTCCAGCAGAAGATCCTCTCGTATATCATCACAACGGATAACGTGTGACGTTAAATTTTCTGAAGAATCATGGCACCGCCTGCTCTGCGGAGAGCATTCAGTAGGCGGAACAGTTAATTGCTATTTTTGATATTCTGTCTCATGCTGCGTATCTGCATTATTACCTGGGTTTGGTGGACGAACCTCTACTAACTGTACTGTTCGAGCGGATGAATTGTTGATATCTGGTCTGGGGTGGAACCGGGAATTTGGTTGATGAAATGGTACACGTCCGTCATTGCCGTAATTCTGTCGGCTGTCATTGGTTTGTCTCCGGTCCTGATTTGCATAATTATAATTACGATTTGGAAAATTCTGTTGACTGTGCTGATGAGTGGGTGGATGGTTAAGGGTTCGTCGTCGTTGGTAGTCATTATTGTTTCCGTACGGTTGGTGGCGGTTCTGGTGCCACATTTGGTTTCTTTGTACGAAAGCAGAGTTGGAATTATTCCGCTGATTATCCCAGGCTCTCTAACTATTATCGTACCGCCGATTATCTTGTAGGGTATCATTGCGGAATGACATTGAGGAAGAGGTGTAATAATTTTGATTCCTTGATGAATAGGGATTCACATCATTCTGCTGATACTGGGATTGTGGAAGAAACTGTCTTGCATTTCCATATTGGGGTCTGTTATTCGGAAACTGCCTACCGTTATTACGGAAACGATTGTCTCTATTCTGTTGCGTTTCCGCGAAAGAGTGTTGACTAGATCGTGAATTATGAGTTTCGTCTAGTTCAAGAAGCTGTAATATGTCACGGAAAGTGTTCAAGTTTTCCGTGCGACTCCCTGTCAGCAACGGAACTCGCAATGATCTTGGTAATTTGGAGATACAGAGCTGAATGAGATCAGACAGACTGTAAGGTTCTGTGAGATGTTGGTTTTGTTGGATCATGTAATCAAAATATTGCGTCAAGGTGCGGAATTGTGAGTTATGGAAAGGTGGCATATTTAACAACTGATCTTTTACAGCACGCTGTGAAGTGGGATTCCAGTAAGCATCCAAAAATGGTGGTTGGAATGATTGGATAGACAAGCATTGTCGTGCAACGTGTCGCATTCTCGTTGCAGGTTCACCCTCCAAGAAACTACAAACAAGTTCTAACTGATGTGCGACTGGCCAATTCGGAGGAAACGCAAAAGTAAATTGCTGAATCCAATCAAGCGGATGTAAATCGTTCTGGTTATTCCGGAACGTTTTGAATTTCTTAATTGAAAGGAAGTGTTTATAATCGACATTGTCCTGGCGGGGAAAGGAAGAAACATCATGGGGTAGGGAAAAACTGCTTGGGAAGGTACTACCTTGTTGAGGGTAATCCTGTGAAAATGGAGCCTGAAAAGATACGAAGGGGGGCTGTTGTTGTAGATAAGCACCATTATTTCCCTGGTGTTCTGGGACAAAATTACGAGGCTCACTGATGTCCTGCAATTGTTGCTGAATATCAGAAAGTGTATTCCGAATTGAGTTGAGTTCTCTTTTTTTCTGTTCGTTAATACTGACTTGTTTGCTCTTAAATTTGGCCTGGGCTTGGTATTCAGTTGTTTCTGAAAAATGAACTGGTGTTGTATGGTCTGATTCATTGTCTGCGTGCGTTTCCACAGTAGTTATTCTTTCGGTTATGTTTTCTACCTGTGATTGGAATTGTTCACCCTGTTCACTGACCTTAGTTTCAAGTTGTGTGACGTCAGATGTCAGGGATTCTGTACATGATTGTAAGACCTGTATTTGCTCTGAATGAGTAGCAGAAGTTTTTTGCAACTTGTCAATAACCTCTGTTGGAAGTACTGCATTGATTCTGTTTGTAAGGTCAGTAATGTCACGGTTATGTGTTTCAATGATATCCTGTAATTTCCTGTCATTTGCCTCCTTGTATGTTTCGATAGTGTGTGTCAATTCCTGAGCACGCTTAGCATTGTCAGCACACAAGGCATCTAATCGTCCCGTTAATGTTTTGTTATGTTCCGCAATATCTGCACGGAATTGCACAAATTGTTTGTCACGCTTTGCGTTCTGTTCTTCACTCTTAGCGTCACGTTCCTGTAGTAGTCGAAAATAACGGTCAAATTTATCTTCATTTGTTACTGGGGGCGTCACCTCAGGATTTGAGTGTGGCAACCGATATTGCTGGCTAGGGTTACTAAGGACTGTTTGAAAACTCTCAGATGAAACAATTTCTCTATCTGTAGAAGGATTTTGCAAGAGAAATTGATTGTTGGAGCCAACTACATTGCTTTGTGCAGGTTGATTAAGCAAAAACGAATCATGGGAGACTGTTTCTACATGGCTTACTGTGTTCTGAAAATCCGAACGTAGAAGACGAACCGATTCGGAGATTTGTGATTCTGTTGCATCATTAATAGCTGCAGTTTTATTCGCAACTTCCTGAGCAGTTTGTGACATGGGAAGATTAAGGGGCAAAACTGGGTCATTGTCCAGTTGTTGTAGCTTACGCGATTTTGAGGAACTGCGTAGTTTTACTTTATCGCCCTGTCTATTTGTTTCAGACGTCTTGAAAAAGACAATATGGCTAAGAACAATTTTAAAGTGGACGTAAGTCACAAGACGGTATTTTACAGACAAAAAGAAGGAAAATTATTTAGGATGGGCACACAAAATCTGTAAAAATCCAGTAAGCAAGCTGAAATGAATGTTCACAAGTGTAGCAGCAAACACAATATTACGCAACTAGCAATTGTAGCACACAAGCATAGCCGCCAAAGCAATATTTACGCAACTAGCAAAGCAGCGCACATATGAAACAATGGTGGCAAAAAAGAATGCTCGAAAATAAAGTCCACAGTTGCGGAAAAAATATGTCCAGGAACGTCACCACAGAGGATGTCGCCAGGTGAAAGTGTTGTTAATAAAAATTCTCTATTTAAACTAGACTGAACTGCATGTGACTGCTTTAGTCTTTAATAAAACTTGCATCTGACTGCATATTTAACTGAACTGAACTTTATCTGACTGCATGAAAATATTGTTGGAAAATTAATACTCAAAATATACATCTGACTACATGAAATTTTAGTGGTAAAAATAAATGAAAGTCACCAACCTGCATCCGACTGCGTCTGTGGACTTAGCTCGCGCACTCCTTCCCGTTTAGCCGATAATAAAACATATATTCAACTCAGCCGTAGTGCAATGGCATAAAATTGTCATTCTAGATAACTTTACTCATTTTGGCCCTGTTTGTTACTTAATAAAAATTCTGTCCTGATCTGAAAAATTTGCCAACTATGCAATGGCATATAGATTATTTTACTCTGATAAATTAAATTATTAGCTTTACTCATGGGAACTTTAATTTAATGTACCTTTTGGTTCAATGCAAGCACAGGATGCGGAGAACGACATAAGGTGTGAGATGAAAATCTAATTTTATTTCAAAAATATTTGTTGTTCAAACTTTTAAGGTACATGTGAAAAACTAAAAAAAAATTCTATAGCATGGATTTACGAGAAAGTTTCACAAAACGCTTATTGCATCAACAATGGGATTTCTATCTAGCTTTTAGACATTATTTAACGAAAGAAAACCTATTTTATTAAATATTCTTCCTAGTTTCCCCAGGTATGTACCGAGTTTCGCTCAATTATGTGCGTAGCGCCAATTCTTACTTTGATGCTGTCACGACCCGGCTGCCTCCTGCAGGCATCTAGCTCCGACTAGAAACACATCTGCTATCTCTGCGCATCTCCTCACCACCACTCAAACTTTTACCGCGTGCACCTAGCTCTGTTAGCTGTCAAAGATCTTACTACTCGAAGATGTACTACTCGTCCAACGTTGCGGTTGGGAACTATCGACATTTTTCGCTGGCTCTATCCTGATCGAATCTCAGCACATACCTTTCAGGCCTTTCAGGGGTAGCGCTTTAATGGTGAATGTAGGCTTCAAATATAAGTGGTTGGAACCGAAAATAGCACACTCCTTAGGAAGAAGAATTTAAGTATGCCTGCACCTATTACAGTGTGTGCATTTCGGTTAGGTGTATTATGTAAATGGATAGCCTTGAAAAATGACCGAAACTAGGCAGCTGAAAGCGACCCCATTTTTATCCCTGTTTGAGGCCATTGTCAGCTGCTATCCCGACATTAACATGCATAGACTTCAATAAAATTTTTCTGTGTTTGTGACCACATTGTCAGTATGTAAAATTACCAAAGTTTCGGTCACTGTTGCATGTGACCTGCTTCAGGATGTTTTTATTTACTTTAAACATAAACACCCTGAAGAAGGTGCCTTGCAACAGTGACCCAAACGTCGGTAGTTTTACATATTGACAATGCGGTCACAAACCCAGAAAAATTTTAGTGACTGTGACAGTGGCCGCGGAGGTCTGCGTTTATGTGCGTCGACCTGTTTATTGTTATTTTTTGATATGTATCGGTGAACAGTAACATTGATTCGACAGCTCAACACTACATAGTCGCAGTCCACCAATCATTTGAGCCCACATCTATTCTATAATGTGATAGACCTGCGAAGCAAAAGCGTCGTGTAAGTGCTGGAAGGATCGAATATGTAACAGAAATACTACATCTCTGGGAAAGGCGACTTATTTCCCCTTGGAACAAAAGGTTGGGTGAGGGTGTGTATTGCAGAATATAATAATTTTTTTTTTACCTGATCAGAGCGTGAAATTTGGATGGAAGGGTAAAAGATAGTACTGGTGCGATGTATCCTCCATTCAGTGCCGTCCAGTGGCTTGTGGCGTACTTGTTTTATATGTACTATGTTCACAGGTGATGCTGTTATCTGCAAGCAGGTTAGAAGATCTGTGTTAGGGCAGGTAATTTACCTGAATTAACTAAATCTATTGAACATTAATAGAACTAGAGATCCAAAACACTGCCATCAGAAGTGTTAACAGCGGTAAGTATCTGCAACGCGCTGGAGAGAAATGCATATGTCGCATTTGCATTCAATTGCTGGAATCATAAGGGAATCAAACCAAGCACTAAGAATTGGCAAGTCGGTGAGCTAAAGCAGAAGAATATGTCAGGCTCATATTCATTTGCATGGACTGATGGGGGGTGTAATCCACCCACTAAGAATTGATAGTGTAGGAGGCGAGTGACCGCAGATCCTGTCAGTATGTCACCTAGAAACTGTGGCACTACAATTCGGACCGAGTTTTGTGAGGTATTAAGATAACAGCTGATGCTGGATGAAACGTTGACATTGATTTGGTCTGGCATACACTTGTTAGTAACTGTCTCTCGAGGTACAGTAGTTGGACTTAGTGGTGAACTTAGAGTTCGAGGAGTGAGGAGAACTCCGGTAAATGAAATGATCGTGTGGCATTTATTGGCCGGGATATCCCCTTCGACGACTTACCTGTCAATGATGATGAAAATTATGATAGAGGACCGCAACAGTCAGTCCCCTGCCTGGATTCGAACTCGGCCCCCCTTGTGTGGTATGCGGTAACGCTATCCCTGCGGTACGGAGGCGGACAGGAGAAATCGTGTGACAGACGTAGGAGTCATGTTGGAACAGATTTTAGCGCCCTGTCATGAGCCAAAAGTGAGTTTAATATTATAGTCCTTTCATGCAGGATTTAAGGGGCTCCGGAACGCCCTATACTTGCAATGTTAAAATAACGCTTATAAATTACATCTTTCCTCACAAAGTATTTGAGGTATGAGGTTGAACTTTTTACAGATTATTTATTGGAATATGGGATACAACTTAACACAGGGATTTTACAAAATTTTAGTTCAGTTATTAAAGATGATTTTTTTTCAATTGTAATGAAAATTCACAACATTTTTTTGCAATTTTTTATTTATATATTCAAAAATATACAGTTTTTTGCAAAAAGGCTGTGTTAAATTATGCAGAAGGTACTGTGTAACATTTACTGAAAGTTTGAAGCAAATATGTTTGGAAGATCCTTAGAAAACATGTAATTAGTATGAGAAAATAAAAGTTTTGGGAATCGAGCGACAAAGATTGGATTAACTTTTTAGTGCATTCCAGGTCCATAGGATGGATTATCTTCATCCTCTGCAAACTCCTCCTCCAGCTTCCTCTTGTTCCTCCTCCTGTTTACTCTTGCTTGTATTTCTAGAGTCTTTACAGCCCTGTTTGCAGCCCGAAGGCGTTCCTTGTCTAAAGCAAGCATCGCTCGTACCATGTTAGAACCTATCTTCATTCCCATATTTCTAAATACCTTTGGCTTTCCAACATTTCTCCTTTTCTTAAAAGCCTTCAGAGGATTTCTAATAACTTTACTTTTACTCATTATTATACTTCAACAAAACGGAGACTCAAGAAACAGAATTAATTACGAATATTTTCGAGATAACGACAGAGTAAATAATCATGAAACAATCGACAATCACACCAGCGATATATATTGAACCATCACAGGTTAGCCACAACACATACTTTATCTCACATCACTAAAATGTACCTGATGAACACGGACGTTAATAATAACACCATTTGACAGCAGTTTAACAGCGCCACAGTGGGTCACGCCCATGAAGAACACATTTCCAAAAAAATTTAAAAATAGTTGTAGTCTTCGGAATTGAATAAATTATATATCTATTAAAAGGTAATAGTCTGCAGATTCAGAAAACGCAAAAAAGTAAAAATTGAACTTTTCATGATTTTGAGCCTTTCCGGAGCCCCTTAATAGATATTAAGGCGATAAGAACAGTTTTTTTTCTTTTTTAGCAGATGATAAAATACTTAGACGACATACTATCCCATACTTTTGTGCAGGATTTTCACACTAGGAATCAGCATGTAATGATACTTTAGCTCTGTGGAAATATATATATGCTTCCATTTATTTTGTCTTTGCAAATAATGCACGTGAAAGGGAGGTATCCAAATATCACACGAGAAATTCAATTAATATTTATTACATTTGATATTGATGTAATTATTATTTTGATCACTTCAAGGGTTAGTTTATTAAAATATCGTTTTTCACATCCCCCTCTCAGATCGGGTAAACTAGATTTTTTAAACTGGGTTGTGTCTATGATAGGAGTGGAACTGCAGTTAGAATGCTACGTCCAAGTCGGCCCTGCTTGTCTCACACTGTGCAAGAAGTTAGCGAGAGCTGTCAGTGGCCAGCATCACACATAGTCACGAGGGTTTGTCGGACCGGAAGCTACGGCTCAGCCTGTCCAAACCAGGCAGCTACAAAGAAGGGCTCTGGTCGGTCTCTCCTTACGTACACAATACACGCGGTAGGTGACGCTGGCCTAAACTGGAGGTAATTGGCCAGCTTTTTCTTGAGATGCCGCGTTCAAGTACGATAATGGGCACGACAGTCGTAAAAAATATTGCATGATGTATTTCCTACGTTTCTGTTGCCTAGGATGTGACTTGCGACTCGGAAATGTGAATTTCATTCCTCAATGCTGTTGTGACATGACTCCCGCATATAGGGTGTTTCCGTAAGAGCGTGAAAATACTTAACAGAACATACAGGATGCTCTACTCAACAATTTGAGGTAGGGAACGTCGGGTCGGAGAAGCCAGCTTAAGGAGATAATACGAATAAAGTCATCGACACAATGAACGTACCATTTTTACTGTACCTTACAAAATATGCTAAAACTGACGGCCATCAAACTCCATGCGAACATGACATTGGCGAACAATATTCTGACGCACCCTAACAAATATCGCTGCTGTGTTCCGAATCACATCATAGGCAGCTACAATTCTGACAACTAATTCCACCTCTGTATCCACTGGTGTCTCGTACACAAGTGAGTTTAGATATCCCCAGAGGAAATAATCAAGGAGATTCAGCTCAGGAAACTTCGAAAGCCGCGGAATAAGACCCTCCCCACTTCCAATCCAGCGACCAGGAAATACAGCATTGAGATGTTTGCGAACATCGACATTGAAGCTGTAAAACGAAGTGGTAGACAAATTTACTTCCGTATCTCCTTAAGCTGGCTTCTCTGACCCCAGGTTTCCTACCTCACATTGTTTAGTGGAGCCTTCTCTGTGTTCTGTTACATTTTTGCACGCTGTTACGACAACACCTTGTTTAGGGAGCATGGATTTATAGCAGTACTGGGACAGTGGGTCGCAGTCCTAATATTGTTATCCATCCTTATGTGCCTTCCAGTAGCTGTTCACTTGTAGATCGAAAGGAAGCTGATAGTTTGCTGTCCCATTATTATTACTTACCATTCCGATTGCCTAGACTAGCTGGAGTAGCCCTCTAGTTCTAAACTTATAGCGAAAATATCCTCTCCACATCAAGCAATTACTGCTGAGACTCAAAATATCCACGGGTGTGCTGCCGGTCTGTAGTGTCCAACGGGCACAATATTTCAGCGATCATACATGTCACCATCATCAGGTGAACTGACGGACTGAGCTCCTGTGAACGTGCCGGCACGGAGATCCATACGCTATGGCTGCTCAGAGGGAACTGGGTTCGGTCGCGCCGGCGGCCGATTAAAATACCCTCCGCCCGCGGCGCGCTCCCTCCGCCGTCCGCGCCCCGTGCCAAGGTCGCGCGGTGGAACAGATTGCGACGACGTCTGAGATGACGTCGGTGTGATGGCTTTGTCCGCCGTGGTCGTCACAACTATACGTTTGCTAGATTTACTCTTGATTAACCCAAGCCTTGCTAAGATTATAGCCACAGACACGGTTTATGAGGTCGTCATTGGTGCGAATTTCGATGGTCTCTCTAACAACGCTGTCCCAGTATCTCCACGTCTGTACCAGAATCCTCGTGCGGTCATACTCCATAGCGTGATTTTCCGACAAACAATGTTCAGCGACCGCCGACTTGCTCGGATACATCAGTCGAGTGTGCCTCTGATGTTCACGGCATCGATCCTCGACGGTACGCATCGTCTGACCAATATACGACTTGCCACATTGACACGGAATCTGGTACACGCCGGCCTTCCTCAAGCCGAGGTCATCTTTGGCGCTCCCCACCAGTGCACGGGTTTTATTCTGAGGACAAAACACAGTTCCGACCCGGTGTTTCTTCAGAATGCGGGCCATTTTCCCCGGGAGTGCGCCTGTGTATGGAATAAATGCAGTGCCTACCTCCTCCCTCGTGACTTCATCCATCTCAACAGGTTGTGCTGCAGTGGTTGGGCGGAGAGCACGTTGAATCTGCCACTCTGAGTACCCATTTTTTCGAAATACAGTTCTCAGATGTTCCAATTCCTGGGGTAGACTCTCTGCGTCAGAGATGGTGCGCGCCCTATGTACTAGAGTTTTAAGTACCCCATTCCTCTGTGAAGGGTGGTTGCAGCTGTTTGCGTGCAAATACAGATCAGTGTGCGTTGTCTTCCGATACACCCCATGACCTAGGGTGCCGTCAGCCCTTCTCTTGACCAAGACGTCAAGGAAAGGTAATTTACCCTCCGTTTCAGTCTCCATAGTGAATTTGATGTTGGGGTGTATGGAGTTTAGATGTGTAAGGAAGTGAAATCCCAGGAAAAAGAAGTGAACTTACTAGCCTTTACGGGGAGGAGATGTATCGCAGCATGAAGAAATTTGAAAAGTTGCGCCACCGTAGATGTTGTTTGCTAAGTACTCTTGCCTTTCTAAAGAGATGTCGTTCCGAGAATGTTGTTCCAAATTTTGCTAAGGTTATGCATCACATCGATTCTGCAGCAGCTAAGAGAATCAAGAAACGAGGCAGCCTCGCATTGGTACGCGAGAGAGTGCAATTCACCCGCCGGAGCCTTGAGTTTATCTCACAGGAATTACTCAAACTACATTCGCAACTGGCTAGTAAGTTCACTTCTTTTTCCTGGGATTAGATTGATGGTGTCACCTGGGTGTCAGCTGATTCCGCCCATAAGAAGGCTACGGGACGTCAAACAGCTAAGTTCTCATGTCTCCTTGACAAACCATCTCTGCAGGTTCCGTGCAAGACTGTCATCAATTTGAGTGGCATGGTGTTGAGTGATGATGCGGTCTCGGTTTTGCAGAAAGGTCTCAACTTCGCTCCCACCCCCAAGTTCACTCCGGTCGCAGAAATTGTTAGTGCTGTTGAACAGGTTGCAGCTCGACTTCCGCCAGAATCAGCCGAGGAAATACGTCGTGAAACTTGTCGTGCGTTGACGAAATCTAAGCCGATGAAGTCAAATATCAGCAGTAAAGAGAGGACGGCCATTCGTGATCTGAGGGAGCGCTCTGAAATTGTTGTCTTACCGGCTTCCAGTTGTTGTCTCCCATAAGGACTACACTGATAAGATGCAGAGCCTGCTAAATGACGATTCCTACCGGAAGATCAGCGGTGACCCTACAAAGAAGGTGGAGAACAAGACGAGGGCGCTTGTCAAGGACGCAGATTTACCGGAGGGTGACGCTAAGAAATTGTTACCCCAAGGTCCGGTACCGCCTAGACTATATGGACTCCCGAAGGTTCACAAAGAGGGGGTACCATTACGCCCCATTGTCAGCAACATCAGGGCACCTACATATTTGTTGGACAAATACCTGACGGGAATATTAAGTCGTTATGTGGGTAAATGCCCTCATCACATCCGTAATTCCGTGGATTCTGTTAAACGCCTTGATAGCTTCAGGTTGGACGAGTCAGATATCATGGTGAGTTTTGACGTCGTTTCCTTGTTTACGAGTGTACCTCTGCCAGAGTCACTAGAATTGATTAGTCAGAAGTTTGACGAGAAGACCACTGAACTTTTTAGGCATGTCTTGACTTCCACGTATTTTCTTTTTAATGGAGAATACTACGAACAAACGGAGGGAGTCGCCATGGGTAGCCCACTCTCACCGGTGGTAGCGAATTTGTACATGGTGAACTTCGAGGAGGAAGCCCTGTCGTCATCCGTATGGACACCTACTGTTCTTTCCGTTACGTGCACGACACGTTCGTCATCTGGCCACATGGTATGGATAAACTCCTTGACTTCCTTACACATCTAAACTCCATACACCCCAACATCAAATTCACTATGGAGACTGAAACGGAGGGTAAATTACCTTTCCTTGACGTCTTGGTCAAGAGAAGGGCTGACGGCACCCTAGGTCATGGGGTGTATCGGAAGACAACGCACACTGATCTGTATTTGCACGCAGACAGCTGCCACCACCCTTCACAGAGGAATGGGGTTCTTAAAACTCTAGTACATAGGGCGCGCACCATCTCTGACGCAGAGAGTCTACCCCAGGAATTGGAACATCTGAGAAATGTATTTCGAAAAAATGGGTACTCAGAGTGGCAGATTCAACGTGCTCTCCGCCCAACCACTGCAGCACAACCTGTTGAGATGGATGAAGTCACGAGGGAGGAGGTAGGCACTGCATTTATTCCATACACAGGCGCACTCTCGGGGAAAATCGCCCGCATTCTGAAGAAACACCGGGTCGGAACTGTGTTTTGTCCTCCGAATAAAACCCGTGCACTGGTGGGGAGCGCCAAAGATGACCTCGGTTTGAGGAAGACCGGCGTGTACCAAATTCCGTGTCAATATGGCAAGTCGTATATTGGTCAGACGATGCCTACCGTCGAGGATCAGAGGCACACTCGACTGATGTATCCGAGCAAGTCGGCGCTCGCTGAACATTGTTTGTCGGAAAATCACGCTATGGAGTATGACCGCACGAGGATTCTGGTACAGACGTCGAGATACTGGGACAGCGTTGTTAGAGAGGCCATCGAAATTCGCACCAATGACGACCTCATAAACCGTGACTGTGTCTATAATCTTAGCAAGGCTTGGGAACCAGCGACTGGGTTAATCAAGAATAAATCGAGCAAACGTACAGGTGTGACGACCACCGCGGACAAAGCCATCACACCGACGTCATCTCAGACGCCGTCGCAATCTGTTCCACCGCGTGACCGTGGCGCGGGGCGTGGACGGCGGAGGGAGCGCCCGCGGGCGGAGGGTATTTAAATCGCCCGCCGGCGCGACCGAACCCAGTTCCCTCTGAGCAGCCATAGCGTACGTATCTCCGTGCCGGCACGTTCACAGGAGCTCAGTCCGTCAGTTCACCTGATGATGGCGACATGTATGATCGCCGAAATATTGTGCCCGTTGGACAGTATAGACCGGCAGCACACCCGTAGATATTTTGATTATCAAATACGCCGGGAGAAACTCAAGAATCACACTGATGAGACTGGTTAGAGCTACTCTCTAGCGCTAGATCAATGGCTGCTACCAATCCCCAACTCCCCATGCCTTACAGCTATCGGAAGAAATGTGGATTTTCCCACAGACTTTAGCCGGCTGAGGTGGCCGAGCAGTTCTAGGCGCTACAGTCTGGACCCGCGCGACCGCTACGGTCGCAGGTTCGAATCCTGCCTCGGGCATGGGTGTGTGTGATGTCCTTAGGTTTAACTAGTTCTAAGTTCTAGGGGACTGATTACCTTAAAAGTTAAGTCCCATAGTGCTCAGAGCCATTTGAACCATTTTGAACCCACAGACTTTTCAATTTCCTGCCAAGAGGAGGGGGAGAATTAGACCGTACCAGACTGGATCGATCATCTGGACTGCGACGTCATAGTTAGACGGCGCCAGTATTCCAAAGTTTATGAAAGGAAGAGAAGTTCTACATCCTTCCACAACAGCTATATGCAAATTGTTAAATAATGAGTACACTATTATTATTAATTATCATTTTTATTATTACTATCATGTCCTATGCAATACAATGTAATCAGCACTTGAATTTACCACGAAAATTCGAATTTACCACGAAAATTTGAGTTTCCCGCCGATATTGAATTTCCAGCCATTTTTGAACTTCCCGCCATTTTTCCAGGCGTGGGTATTAAGTAGGAGGGGTTATTCGTTGATCAATATAATTAATTAGTCTATTAATTTAATATCAACATTGTGCTAGAGCCTCTGTTTGTACCTTCCAAACGTGAAAGCAAAGCTTTCAGGATCTAGTAATTGTCTGACGCTCAGGTTTGATCTCCCTAGAGGCAGGTCTGGAGATTTCCCAGAGGGAGAGGGTCCCCTGATGGGATTTCCCACGGGGGGGGGGTACACGGTAATTAATTGATCAATTTAACTAATTTGTCAATTAATTTGATGTCTATTTTATACCATAAATGTGCTCGTTGCCATATCTACACTAGGGAGCACGGGTAGCAGGGTGTCCGCTAACTTGAATGAATTATAACTGTCTTTGTTCTCTCTTTGCCCCACTACTGACATCATAAAAATTGAGATGCATGAAAAACTAGGTTTCCTTAAAAGGGAGCGAAATTTACCCAGACGATACTCATCCAATGTTTGATATGATCTCAAGCTGATTTGTGAATTATCTTTCTTTTCTTGTAGATGGCTGTATTTCAATCTCACGACTTCATTGTTTGCTGCTTTCAAATTGGTTACATAATGTTACGTGTCTTACTAGAACCATAATGTTCCTCTTTGTTTGAACCATAATGTTCCTCTGTGTTTGGTAAAAGTTACTTATGGTTTGGTGTTCAATAAAGTGTGCTTGAAAGCGTTGCAATTTCGCTGTGATTGCTGTGTATACATCTACATTCACTTTAGTATAATATGCTACGTGAGACCACTAAACAGTAATCAGGTACTGCGCCACGTCCTCATTTTCTGCTAGTACTTTTGCCTGTTAAGAGATTTGGTTTTCTGTGTTTACACGTTACATACTCATCTGGAACTTAGTGTGAACTGTATAATGTTGTTTGGTCACGCGGCTAGAGGCGTCTTGTCACGGACTGCGCGGCCCTCCCCGCTGGAGGTTCGAGTCCTCCCTCGGGCGTGGGTGTGTTTGCTGTTTTTAGCATACGTTTGTTTAAGTTACTAGAAGTACCTCAGCAGTAGGTCCCTTAGGAATTCAAGCACATTTGGATTTTTAAAATGTTGTTCTCCTCACGCGCCAGTATTAACCTGCGAATACTGTAAAGTCTCGTAAGTTTTATATCCTGTATGTTCCTTTTAACAACACTACGGATTCGTGTCTTACACAGTTTTTTGCTCATCGCTGATATAACGATTATTTTTAAATTTCATGCAAAGACATTGAAACAAATCACATTCTCTTTACGTTCATTTCGTCACCTCAATAGCGTAAGCACCGATAAGCATCATAGGTTCCTGGCAGTTTTTGAGTTACAAAATGTTTTTTATTTCACGGGCTTTCTAGACCTGGATGATTGATACAAAGCTTACGGGAGTCCAGCAAAAGTGACTGTTCATTTTTAGCGCTCAATACTTCAGTAACTCGACTAATCATCTTCAGTGGGTTGGCGAGATAGTGGGGGTACTTAAGACCACTATTCGGAGCATCTGATCACGCTATTATTCCGTCATGGGATACGGAGGTGCACAAAATATAATTGTCTCACAAATCGAACTACCACTGTAAGTAATGTGTTCTTCAGAGGATGACGACGCCGCTTTGGGTTAAGAAACGAACAGCATAGAAAATATTAAGAACTATTTTCTGACAGGCTCTGACGACACAGGAGTTGAGATGGGCTGTGAATTTGCATTTAGGCTTTGGCACTACTACTTAACCTTAGAACATTAAATACCAAATTCTGAAATTTTTACCTTTCTATGGCCTACTCCTTCTATACTCCACCAGTAAAAGGAACATTAGCATATCAACCAGTACCTCGACTCATGTTTCTTTAAAGAATCGAACTCCGACGTAGACTATAAAAAAACTTCAAAAGTCCGATTACTTCACAAATTGGTTAATGTGTAGTAGTGTGATACAATTTCGCTGGCGTATTCAGTTCTATATGTTGAAACTGTAGCTTTTGCCCCGAGAATTATAATATGAAGATACTGTAAAAATGGGTACCGTTGATTTGAAGTTCAAAAATGTTCAAATGCGTGTGAATTCTTAAGGGACCAAACTACTGAGGTTATCGGTCCCTAGAGTTACCACTGCTTAAACTAACTTAAACGAAATTACGTTAAGAACAACACACACACCCATGCCCGAGGGAGGACTCAAACCTACGGTGGGAGTGGTGATTTGAGGTACTGCTGGTCGACGATGCAGAACAAAAGTAATCCCTACTAAACCACCTAACGTGTGCCAACGTCAGTGCGTATGACAAGCACTTGCAACAGCTGATCGAACGTTGTATCTTTTCAATATGATACACAGTTCGAAATACATACTCACTACTCAAATAAGTTCACTACGTAAACCTGTCTTTTTACAGGCAGTGTTTCCATATTTATGCACGACACATCAGTTTAAGACAGAGGACACGTCGAAACTGGTACATAGTTCGGAGTATGTGGTCAATACAGAAACCAGTTCACTTACTAAACCTGTATTTTTACAGCCACTGTTTTCCCATTACGTCCTGGTATAATTGTTAAGAATAACAGGCACATGGACACGCAGTAATTGTAACTTAACAGTCCGCTTTGTGTCTCGAAAAGAGTTGAGTTGCTAGAAATGTCTCTGCAATACGCCATTGTCGCACCCTTTAAAATATTGTGAGAAAAATTGTTTCATTTCCATGCACTTTCTCCTATATTTTGTTCCGTCTACAATACACCGGAAAACAGTATATATGCCCGCTGTTGCAAATTAACCTTCCGTGCCCGTTATGAGGCTGTCTTTGTCGAACGTTTCTTGTAGTTATGGCTTCGCTCGATTAAGTCTTGTTTCTAATCTGTTCTGCAAAGGTGTGGCGTGTATACATTGCCTTCTCTCACTGACAGAGATATGATTATACTCTGAAGAGCTATGTGAATCAAACAATCACTATGCGATAAAAAGTGTGACTTGGAATGAATTATCATGCAAGAAAAACAGTGAAATAAGTCGACAACAGGAAAATATTAGGATTCAGTCGCTTACAAAACATAACCCAGACATCCAAATTGCAAAGTTCTGATAAAATGAATTTTTGACCACGCACAAATAAAATCATTAAAAATAGCAGTATAGACCGACGTTTAATATGAATATCACTTAACAGATTAATTTTACTATTTTTACGTTACAAGATAGTGATGATTTACGTACGTTGCATGTTTCGTAAGTAGTGTAACAGTGGGAGTTGCGGCACCAAGGATGATGTCATCGATGAATCATCAGATTTCCCACATTCCCTCTCCTCAGTCTGACTCATCTGAGAAAGACCAAGTGCCCTATTTATAACATGCTGGGATATTCAAATTTTTGTGGGAAATTGAAATTATTGTTGGGGAACTGAAAAAATAACCCAGTTTTGCTAGTGTGTCTTCCCCACCCCAACCCTATGACGTAGAGCTGTTTTCCTACGTGTAAATTTGTAGCAAGTTAACAGGCTCTATTACGCCACAATCCAGAGTGGCTAGCCTGGAATACTCGCGCAGCAACATGACATCAGAATACAAGATGGTAGGTCAGAGGGAAATAATTTGCCTGTAAAGACTTTTAGGGCTATTTATAGTAGTTGGATCACTGCATGATTCCATCCCACCTATCTTAAGTAATCCCTCTATGACGTCACCATTTAAACAGTTGTTCTATTTTGGCCAACACGAATGTCATACTAACTCGCATTCCAAACTCTATGCTGTGTAGCAGGAACAGTTGCATCTTTGGTTAAACGAACACGGGGGGAGGGCTAGGGGCATCCTCGCACCACGCCATGTAGCCCCCATGCTGCCAACTGGGAGCAAACACCAGATACTTCAGGAAGGTTGGGTCTGGTAGCGAACAGCCACATCACCACACCATGCTGCATGGCTAAATGCGTAAGTACATTGCACTACATTTTGACCCCATAGGCTGTCTAGTGGTGAAATGCAAGCTACAGGTGTGGTGTCGCCGCCAGACACCACACTTGCTAGGTGGTAGCTTAAATCGGCCGCGGTCTATTAGTACATGTCGGACCCGCGTGTCGCCACTGTGTGATCGCAGACCGAGCGCCACCACAGGACAGGTCTCGAGAGACGTACGAGAATTCGGCCCAGTTGTACGACGACGTTGCTAGCGCCTATACGGACGAAGCCTTTGCTCTCATTTGCCGAGAGACAGAATAGCCTTCAGCTAAGTTAATGGCTACGACTTAGCAAGGCGCCATTAGCCTTACATAGTTTGATAGTTATCGTATGAAATGTCTCATCAAGAATGCTGTATTCACAACAAGGATAAATAAAAGTTAAGTATTCGAGGAGCTGCATACTTTTCTTATTAGAATTCACTACTTATCCTGTTCCAGAACTCACGCCCGTCTGCGTTAGATAGCGTGCATTTTCGGCCTCCTCTATCTACAAGGTGTTGGCACATTCACCAACACATCATTGGCGACGAGGGAAAAGTGTTCTTTCTGATTGCTTACATTTACTTGTGTCATGGCTTCGCCAGATGTACTGTCCGAATTTTATCGCTTGCAGAATCAGCAGACGCAGGCGTTATTGGATGCCCTGGGACAGCTCGTCCAGGGTCAACGTGCGCTGCAAACCGATGCGGCCGCCGCCGCTTCATCGCTACCGCAGCCACAACACGCCATTGCGCCGTCCTTCCGTAATTTTGATTCAACCCACGAGACCTGGCAAGAATGGTCTCGACAGTTCGGCTTCCATCTAGCCGCCTACAGAATTCAAGGTAATGAGCGGCAGCCGTTTTTGCTTTCTTGTGTCGGTGTGTCCACCTACCGTGTGAAATTGTTCCCCCGACGCGACATAGCAACTCTGTCCTACGAAGAAATTTTGTCTGCTTTAGATGCCTATTTCAAAGAAACAGTTAATGTCGTTGCAAAAAGGTATACGTTCTTTCGTACCAAACGTACGGCCGGTCAGACTAATAGGGAGTGGGTTGCAACATTGCAAGGACTTACTAGGGATTGTGATTTTCCATGTGAATGTGGACTTCCGTATTCAGATACTATGGTGCGTGATGCAATAGCGCAGAACGTTTCTGATGTTCGCATAAGGGAACAGATTTTGAAACTAGTTAATCCCTCCCTTCAACAAGTGATCGACATATTGGATAGGCAAGACACACTTGACTTTGCTCAGGAATCATTTGCAACTTCGCCAGCAGTGTGTCGCATTAACCGGCCTGCCGGGCGCGCTGCGCGGACCTGTAAACAGCCTTCGCGCACGTCCGCACCGCCACGTGTCCCGCGACAGCAAGCAAATGCAGTTCTAAAATCATGCCCGCGGTGTGCAACTAGACATTCGCGTGAACATTGCCCGTCACGCCAAGCTATTTGCTTTTACTGTCATAAGAACGGACATGTTCAAAGTGATTGCCAGAAAAAGCTAAGATCAGACAATCACAACCATTCCAGGCCCTTTGCTTCGCGCCGGAATCGAACCAGGGACGATCAGGCTCGTGGATATTCACCCATGGACATTCATGTCGTTAATTCCACCCCGTCCAGTGCCCCTTTATCTAACAGTGACTGTGTTTGTCCCACAACAAGTGTGCGTCGACGTCGCCGGAAATCCCGTAAAGTCGCAAGTGCTTCTGTACCTGTATCAGTTCAAATTGCATGTGAAAGTCGCTCTTGTCGTCAGCAGGACAATAAACTTTTTGTAGACTTAGACTTTGGAGGCAAAGTGATACCATTCCAGCTCGATACCGGAGCTGCAGTTTCATTGCTCAATAAAGACACGTACAAACAACTGGGCAAACCTCCGTTGCGTGCCGCAAATGTTCAGCTCAATAGTTATTTGGGACAGCAGATACCTGTGTTAGGACAGTGCAGCCTTCTTGCCACATACAAGGGCCAAACAAAACTTGTGTCATTTTACGTTCTTCGTTCTTCTACGGCAGTGAACTTGTTTGGTTTAGATTTATTTCAATTGTTTAACATGTCTATCGTAAATCAGGTCCTATCGGTGAACCAGACTGTGCCTTCCGCCAGTGTTTCTAGTCTATGTGAGGACTTTGCAGACATTTTTGCACCGGGCCTTGGTTGCGCTAAGAACTATGCAGCACATTAGGAACTCAAAGTGAACGCGCAACCGAAATTTTTCAGAGCGCGCAATGTTCCCCACGCATTGCGTGATGAGGTTGCAAGAACATTACACGATTTAGAATCTCAAGGTGTAATTGAACGTGTGCAGGCTTCTCTCTGGGCCTCACCCTTAGTAATTTTGCCAAAACCTTCCGGAAAATTGAGACTTTGCGTGGACTTCAGCTGTGAATCCACAACTTGTGACTGCAACTTTTCCTTTGCCCCGCCCAGAAGATCTTTTTGACAAACTGTGCCCGGGAAAATATTTTTCAAAGTTGGACCTAGCAGATGCGTACTTGCAACTACCAGTGGACGAAGAATCCCAGCGCGTCTTGGTGGTTAACACGCATCTTGGGTTGTACCGCTTCAAAAGACTGCCATTCGGGTGTGCGTCCGCCCCTGCATTGTTTCAGCAATATTTACAAACTGTTTGTGCGTCGGTCCCTACTGCTGCGAAGTATCTGGACGATATTGTGATCTCCGGAAAGACAGAAGCCGAACATTTAGCCAACCTACGAACATTATTTCAGGTCTTGCGACAAAATGGTCTTCGCTTGAGGAAGGGCAAATGTGTGTTTTTTGCCCGTGTTTGGTGTTACTAAGTTCCACGATTTCTTGTATGGTCGTCACTTTACCATCATCACAGACCACAAACCGTTGACATCGCTTTTTCATCCGAACAAGCCTGTACCTCCACGTACAGCGCAGAAATTCATTCGCTGGTCTCTTTTCCTCTCGCAGTACCGCTACGATATCTTGTATCGGTCCACTGCTCAGCACGGAAACGCTGATGCGTTGTCCCGTTTGCCTGTTGCTGAGGATAAAGCATTCGATTCTTCCGAAATTGCTTGCATGTTCATTGATTCGGAAACCGATGATGTGGTCGACCCGTTTCCGATTGATTTTCGTCGTGTAGCTACAGCCACAGCTGCTGACCCTGTCCTTGCTACTGTTTTGCGTTTTGTTGCTACGCAATGGCCCTTGTCAAAGTCACGGATCGAGGATCCGCTGGTTCGCCGATTTTTTGCTCACAAGGAGAGACTTTTTGTACGACGTTGTGTTTTGTTGTTGCGTTCGGATAATGATCAATCCAGAGTCGTGGTCCTACGTTCGTTACAGTCCTCTGTCTTACGGCTTCTTCACCAAGGACATTGGGGTATAGTGCGTACGAAACAACTTGCTCGTCAGCACTGTACTTGGTTCGGAATCGATGCTGCGATTACGACTATGTGCTCTTCTTGCGTGGCGTGTGCCGAACAACAATCCGCCCCGCCGCGGAAATTCTTTGCATGGCCGACAGCCACTTCCCCTTGGCAACGCTTGCACATCGATTTTGCTGGTCCATTCTGGAATGCTCGATGGTTGGTTGTGGTGGATTCCTTCAATAATTTTCCTTTTGTTGTCCGGATGTCTTCCACGACGTCATCTGCCACCATCCAAGCGTTGTCCGCTATTTTTTGCATTGAAGGTCTACCACAGACTATTGTTTCCGACAATGGCCCACAATTCATGTCCGCAGAATTTCAGTCATTCTGCAAGGCCAATGGTATTCAACATCTGACCTACGCGCCGTTTTCGCCTCAGTCAAACGGTGCCGCTGAACGGTTGGTCCGGACTTTCAGGTCACAGATGTTGAAGTTGAAAGAGTCGCATTCTCGGGAGGACGCATTGTTGCTCTTTTTGTCTTCGTCTCGCTCTCAGCCCCGCGATGGTCGCTCGCCGGCTGAGTTGCTCCATGGTCGTCCTCATCGAACCTTGATGTCTTTGCTGCATCTGCCGCATCAGGTTCCAGTGCAGCGGCAGACTACTGCTTTTGCTCCTGGCGACGTTGTTTTCTATCGCAACTATCGCGGTTCACGGCGTTGGCTCACAGGGCGCATTCTTCGCTGCCTCGGCCACGCGATGTATTTGGTTTTGGGGGCCTATGGTGAGGTGCGTCGGCATCTCAATCAGCTGCGCCTCTGTCGTCGCCTGGGTTCTGCCGCTCCCCATCTGCTTTCAGCGACGGTGCCGTCCGGTCAGCGCCCTGGGGACCCATCTACTGTCTCGCCTCATCCCCAGGTGTTACCGACGCTGCCTTCCATTTTGCCCCATGGCGTCGCGCCGCCGCCGCAGCCGGCGCCGGCGCCGCCCACAGTGGACGCTTCGCTGCAGCCGCCACGCGCCTCCCTGGGTCACGCGCCGATGCTCGCTTCCCGTGACCAGATGTCCTCCGCCATGGAACTCTTGCCCGCTCCGGACCAGATGTCGTCTTCGACCGTCGGGTGCCCCGACCGCATGGAGGTCGACCCTTCGGCCCCTCCTGTCTCTCTATGGGCGCATACACCACATGTTGACGTGCACCCTGGACTAGGTTTTCAGGCGTTTCCTAGCTCCCCTCGGACCGAATGGCCGGGTGCAGGTGGCAGAGCCTCGCCTGTTGTTAGGCTCCCCACCTCATCGCATACGTCAACATGGGGTCCTCCCCACGGCGGGCGGAAGCCTTATAACACGACCGTTCGCCGATTTGCGGGGGAGGAATGTGGTGTCGCCGCCAAACACCACACTTGCTAGGTGGTAGCTTAAATCGGCCGCGGTCCATTAGTACATGTCGGACCCGCGTGTCGCCACTGTGTGATCGCAGACCGAGCGCCACCACACGGCAGGTCTCGAGAGACGTACGAGAATTCGGCCCAGTTGTACGACGACGTTGCTAGCGCCTATACGGACGAAGCCTTTGCTCTCATTTGCCGAGAGACAGAATAGCCTTCAGCTAAGTTAATGGCTACGACTTAGCAAGGCGCCATTAGCCTTACATAGTTTGATAGTTATCGTATGAAATGTCTCATCAAGAATGCTGTATTCACAACAAGGATAAATAAAAGTTAAGTATTCGAGGAGCTGCATACTTTTCTTATTAGAATTCACTACTTATCCTGTTCCAGAATTCACGCCCGTCTGCGTTAGATAGCGTGCATTTTCGGCCTCCTCTATCTACAAGGTGTTGGCACATTCAACAACACATCAACAAGCACTAGACATCAAGTGTGCATGTGGAACGGAGTATAGAATTTCTGATTCCCAACGCCAGTATACTGTTCTGATAACACTGCAGCCACAGCCTGCAAAACCTTAGTTAAAATAATGGAAAAATGCGGGATGCATATTTGTGCATTGATCCAAATGACGGCGAGTTAAAATTCATTTAAGCTGCAAATGGCCTATAATTCTCCGATACATTCTGCATGGATAGTGAAAAGTCAAAAGATGAACATTTTTCCTCCTGGCGGTGAACAACTGTGAGGTGGCTCCAAAGCAGAAAATAAAAGATTGAGGTGCTATGCTTGTAAAATTCACCACAAAGATTTGTGTGTGGAATGGCGGGTGGTTACATCGTAACATCTAAAACGCAGCAAATACATATGATGCGAAAGTATGACATTTTCTGCAAGAAAAAAAAAATGGCTCTGAGCACTATGGGACTCAACTGCTGTGGTCATTAGTCCCCTAGAACTTAGAACTAGTTAAACCTAACTAACCTAAGGACATCACAAACATCCATGCCCGAGGCAGGATTCGAACCTGCGACCGTAGCGGTCTTGCGGTTCCAGGCTGCAGCGCCTTTAACCGCACGGCCACTTCGGCCGGCTTTCTGCAAGAGTAGTGGTCAATACCTGCACCTACATCACATTTTAAGATAAAAACTCTCGCCATCTATTGGACATAATATGCAGTCAAGAGCCTCCACCAACAGCCATTTACCACTAGAACTTAATTATATCGTTTGCCACTCTTTTGCATTATTGCCTAGAGTGGTGAACGTCTGTGACTTTTTATGAAATATGGTAATTAGCGATTATACTTAAATTTACATTTTATGCGGAAATTTTAAAAGAGAAATATGAACGTTCACCTAGAACCGCGGACGGGTCAGTTCTGATCTCTCTGTTTCAGTCGCTACAACAATCGTACTTTTCCTGTAGCTTCATGCTTATTGTTAGATTGAGTTTGATCAACAATCGGAAAACTCCCTTTTATCTCTTTGCCAGATGACGTTGCAATTTTCCAGCAGGGGAGGAGAGGGAGAACAGGTTGAACCACGTCTGACCGCATGTGCAAGTATTCCGTACACAGTGCTAGGTTTCAAGTAATACGGTTTTATTACTGCATTAAAACTGTGTAAATAGTGCTTCATCAGAGGACGACATTACTCCTCAGAAGTTTCTACTGAATATTGATAAAGAAAGCCGCGCGGGGTAGCCGCGCGGTCTAGGGCGCCTTGTCACGGTCCGCGCGGCTCCTCCCATCGGAGGTTCGAGAGCTCCCTCGGACATGGGTGGGTGTGTCGTCCATAACGTAAGTTAGTTTAAGTTAGATTAAGTAGTGTAAACGCTTAGGGACCGATGACCAAAGCAGTTTGGTCCCTTAAGATCTTACCACAAATTTACAATTTTTTATAAGGAAGGTATGCGTACTGATGTGTTGTTTTTGCAATAATTATTGGTTTCTTATGTGCTGCATAGACAAAGATTTCCATTGCAACATTTATGTTTATACAGTGTTGCTTTCTTAAGTTTTTACAAGTCTTACATGACATTTACGAAGGTGTGTTTTTTGTTCTAATATTCCACAGTGTATTGAATAACAATATGTGTTGTAATATTAGTTACAGTAAAGTCTAGGTCAGTTTGTGGCCATGGGCATCGCGGACAAGTAAATGACCAAGGTTGTGGACTACTTCAGTTTCCTTCACGTATTGATATCGGAACTGCTACATGGAACGGCCTGTCTAGTGGGAGCTATGTTCAGCTGGCAGACATGGGCTAAAAATGTTTTCAGAGAACATGGAGGATCTCCGCATACATAACGAAACGTGAATGAGACCTGGAAAAATTTTTAACACATTGTAAGATGAACTGAGAGCGATGCACGTCGAGTACTGGGTTCAGTTGATTGGACTAAGAATGTTGCTGAACTGGAAGCTTTTATACCGGTATTCTCAGGTCTGTGGTGCTACAGGATCGAAGAGCTTAGAATTAGACACGTTGCGGTCAATGAATTGGGGAAATACTTTTATGAGGTCACCAATGGTTCGTGATAGATTCAGAGACATAATTCGTTACCTCAGGTTTGACGACAGACCCACAAGATCAGAACAACTGAAAGAAGACAAGTTTGCTTTGGTATCAGAAATCTGGTAAGAGTTCACTGCGAACGCAAAACGTAGCTACGTGCCAGGTCCATATATCACAATCGACTAACAGCTTTTTCCTTCAAAGTTCTGTTGCGGAGTCACAGAGTTCATGGCCTCAAAACCGGACAAATACGGTCGAAAGTATTGGATGGCAGTAGATACGTACTCCAAATATATTATGAATCCCTTCCCTTATATAGGAAAGGGTTACACTTGGCCGAGTGATGAGCGTCTTGGCGATTTTCTCGTGAAAAAAATTGATGCAACCTTACCTCAATAAAGGAAGGAATGTCACACGTGACGATTTTTTCGCATCTTTGGCTCTCTCTGAAATCCTGAAAGCAAATTCTACAAGGCTAGTTCGGACCATAAATAGATCTCGCAAGGAAATTCCAGTCTGTATAAAGAAGGCAAAAGAAGTGTTGAAGAAGAATGATACCAAAAAATGGTTCAAATGGATCTGAGCACTATGGGACTTAACATCTGTGGTCATCAGTCCCCTAGAACTTAGAACTACTTAAACCTAACTAACCTAAGGACATCACACACATCCATGCCCGAGGCAGGATTCGAACCTGCGAACGTAGCAGTCGCGCGGTTCCGGACTGAGCGCCTAGAACCGCTAGACCACCGCGGCCGGCGAAGGATACCACACTATCAGTTTATCAGGTGAAGAGCAGTGAGCATCTTCTGATTCTCAGCACTATGCATACAAATATTAAAATTCAAGATTGTCTGAAAAAGCAGCCAGATGTAATTAGCTTTTATAAAGGCTCTAAATATGGAGTGACCATGGTCGACAAAATGGCTCACAAATACCCTGTCAAATCACCATTGAGACGATGGCCTGTTCACACATTTTGCAACTTGCTGGGTTCGGCTGGGATAAATACTTCGGTACTGTAGAATGCTCTAAACGAGAAAAAGTTGAAACGCAGAACCTTCATACTGCAGCTGGGGAAGGAGCTTGCTGAGATTTATGCAGCATCCAGGAAGACCAGTACATCTGTCATACCCGAAGACATTCCTGAGAGGCAATGAAAGCGAACATCTTGCCGTGTAAAGTCTAATTTTGAAGGAAGCAAATCATTTGTAAAGTCTCATATGTGCAAGAAAACTCTCTGCAAGAAACGTACATCCAAAGACTATTATTTGTGCTCATTGTGTGATGGTAGCCAGTAAAGGCACCCAGCAAATAAGTGTAAGTTTATTAAATTATTAAATGATAATTTGTGGAAAGCTATTTCATTTATGTTGACTTCGTACTAAAATTACCAACATTTCAAAGAATAGATTCATTAGTAGTAACAATAGCCCACTGCCAGAGGCCAATTAGAAGGAAAGATATGTAGACCATTAGTGACCCAGCGGCAATTCTAGATATGTTAAAATAACAGCGGTTCTAATGTTAATGGGAATGATGTGTGAAAGTGCAATCCGACCACATAGTGTTGTGTGTGATTCATGTGTGACCATCATTACCGGCCCGTGGTACCGACAGCAGTGCGTTAGGCGAGCCTGCTGGCCAGCAGTGGTAGAGGTAACAACAAGCAGCGATGCACAGCATACTCCATATGCTTGCATGAAGGCTTGCAGAGTATACATAGTCCTTGGTACCTTAGCCTAAGCATTGTGAAAGTCATTAGCTTAGAATAACGCGATAAGTTCGCATGTTCCTTAGATTTTCGCTGTCGATATGCCTTGGTGTGATAGAAATTTGATACTGATGTAGACGGGACGTAACGCCATCCAGGGTCATGAACGAAGAAAGTTAGTTGTCTCTCCATTAAAAACAATATAATATTTCTTAGGAACTATTCAATTCAATAATAAAACTCGTCTGATATTCTGTATTTTATTCATATTATGCCAATGTAGAATTTTAGCACGGAACTGTATTTAATAGCAATCAGAAGTCAGAAAATCCAGCACATACTGACAACATAATGGAACAGCAGTTTTAGATATGTCCACAATATCCATTTCTGCTACAGATCCAAAACCACTGCCATTCCCATTTCTGCTGCCTATCAAAAACCGCAACAACTACAGGGTGGAGCAAATAAAAGGATCCTGGAAAAGAGAGTTTCAGGGTACAAAGAAACACAGCAGAGGAAAGGAAATACAGTACTTATGTGACTATAGCAGGTGTAAAATGTGACCACCATTCATATCTTGGGACTTTTGGGCTCAGCTCAGCAAGTTGCTGAAGGGGGATCGAGGCTGGACTGCTGGAATTGCTGCAGTCTCATCTGAAGGGTTTTGCTGCAGTTCTTGAAGACAATGAGGGCTGCTGCGACACACTAGACTTGAGGGCTGCCCACACAAAGCAGTCACAAACTGACAAATAAAGTGACCCGAGTGGCCAGCTAGGGCCGCGACAAGTTTGACCTCTGCTAACGACTCTGTCAGGTGCGAAGATTGTGTAATGTGCTGCAAGGTTCGTTTGGCCCTATGGGGCAGTTGCTCCATCCTGTTGGAAGTAACTGGAGGTCTTTTTCTCCTCCGTTGTTGCTGCCACAAATGGTTTCAAAATGTTTTCAATATAACATGCTCAGATCAGCGTCTGATGAAAGAAGATGGGGGCAAATAATGTGGCGTGGAGACACTGCACACCAGACCCCATCCTTTTGATGATGCAATGGTGTTTCGTGGAAGTTATGCGAATTCTCCGCTGCCCAGAAACTGTGATTCTGTGAGTTAACAAAAGCACTCAGGTGAAACCAGGCTTCATAAGACATAAAGACTCTATCTACGTCCAAGCCATTCCTTGTTATTTCAGCGAACAGCCACTCACAAAACGGGAGGCGCTGAGGAGCATCTACTGGTTCTCATGTATGGACAACAGGCACTCGGTACGGATGCACATGCAGGTCCAGGTGGAGTATTCGTCCGTATGATTGACGTTATATGCCAGTCCCTTGACACAGGCGTCAGGTTCATTTCATAGGACTTTGAGGCATATTCTGTAAAATGCAGTCACATTTTATGGTGTGCAGGCACGTTTCAGAATATATTTTGACGTGTTCCAAACAGATCCTGTCTGACGTCACCATGGGACTAATCACTTTATCGTACTCTTTGACACTTTAAACTTCTCAGCAACCAACTGACCTCACCGTTTCCACGACCCTGTTGTCACGTAACTTTTCACAACGGGCACCCGTTCTTCCACTGTGAACACCATCGTCCCCCTTGCACTGACCCACTCGTACTGATACAGCCAGCACTGTGCTCTGAACGGGTGTACATGAGGTGTGGGTATATGCACGCATTAATGTCCAATCATATTCATTCGTCCGGGTCAGTTTTATTTGCCCCACCCTATTCCAAACTGAGAGTTACACACACAATTGTGACGAACACTGGTGCTAATGATATTAGAACTTGTTAATGTTCCCAGAAAATCCAAGTCTTTCAACCGCTTCTCCTGTACCTTATAAAGCCAAAGAGTGACTCAACTCCAACTGTGAAAGGTTTTCATGGCGATAATCATAACAGTTCGATATTTTTCACGCAGTGTCAAATCTTTAGTCGTACTACATCTCTCAAATACATTATTTTTAAATATTTAGCTCTCGATGTGCCCCTTATAATTTTCCGGAAGTCCTCATCTTTTAGATTCGAGCTTCAACTACATCCTGCACTAATATCGTGAACAAATCACTAGATCACCACAAAATCTCCCACTCCCTCACACAACAGCTGTCAAGCTAATAGCTGGAGAAACGTACGCATATAGCTGACAGAACCTCACCAAAACTGTAAGTGTTCTACATTGTTCGAAGAATACCCAACATTCGCAGCAATTTCTCGTGGTGCTGTTCGTGAACACGAACGTGCTGATGAAGATTTAACGCCATCAAATAGTTCTTAGGTCCATATGTTAAAGTAAAATCATTACAGAAGTTCTGTACTGCTTTATCTACAGCCTTCTGTGTCTCAGAGCGAACTGACTTACAGGCAGTCAGTTTTTTATGGAGTGCATGTTATTACTCCGTCTCAAGAAAGGGCACAAGACGTTTTCCAATATTTAACGTCCAGCTAGTGTTAGCGATATACAGCTTTAGTAGTATCCACCCACTGGATGATACGTCGTACAATATGCACAAAATGCCAGAAAATGTGTCAGCATGAGCTATGTTTCCGGGATGACAACACAGCTAGCAAACATCCTACATCGTAATATACATTAAAGATTGACATATAATTCAAATGCTATAAGGGATCCCTAAATAGTTTCTGATTTCTGATGACTTTTAAGGTTTCTTGTATACGAAAAAGTGCGGTAATTTTTCATACACCAGTGTGGGTCGCTGTGGCTTAGTTGGTATAGCACTAGCGATTGTATTGACAGCAGTAAATTCAGTAGATTCAAACGGAAGGTCTCACGGCTAGTTGAGATTGCAGTAGGTTCTCTGTGAGCTGTAGTTGATAACCAAGGATTCTCAACCATCTCGACCGGTGACCCACGCATTCTTTTGATGGGTGACAGTATTATTTTTGAGCCAACACACGCCAACGAACTTTCCCATAAATAGACTGTGATCTAATGTCAGGAATAGAACTGCATTTTAAGTGGTTTGTCAGATAAATTATAAGTGTTTTACATTGTACATAGAACACCTATCATTCCCAGCCGATTTCTATCCACTTTTTGCCGTATTCTTCCATCCTACCACAAACCCTGTTTAGATTCACATGTTCATACTTTAATTCCTATCTGTATCGACATATAATTCCAGCTATAAACAACGATCGTTCACCGTATCACAAGGTGCAGGGCGAATATCAGATGGGTATGTACAGTATGAATCGTATACCAGAGCAGCTGCTGTAATCTTGTATTTTGGAGTATATATACAAAACCTTAAACAATGAATGCACATTTTGCATTGTCTAATAATAATAAGAAGAAACTGCAGTTTGCAGTAGAAAAATAATGTGAGACACTTTACACATTAACTGCTTGGGATTTTGCCTATCATGCTGTATGTATTTGTGCATGGTAACAGCCTGTGATGATTTTAGTTGCTTCCATAGATATATCTACCATACACCCATAGTTTTCAGGCTTAATAGCCATCAAGAATAAATTGGAGCACTATTCCGAAGTTTTTCCAGGCAAGCTCTTTGATGGAAACAATTGTTTATCGAAGCATTAATTTATTAAAATCAACGATTTTCTCGAATAAAAGTAGTTGTCTCCCATTATTATTAACACCTATTGCCTTAGAACTAAGCACAGATTACTGCAATGTCCAATCCGTAAAGGTTTATAATGTTACTGGATTACAGTTTATAAGAATGGGGTAAAAAGACAATCATTTTTTACTCGATCAGTGAGTGAGAGTGGGATGGGAGGGTAATCAATTCACCCTCTGCCACACACTGTACAGCGGCTTGTACAAACTAGTTTGGGAGTGGGATGTTCATAGATGATAAGGTTGTCTGCTTCAAGCCTTTAGCGAAATGGAGTGAAACCTGAACGTAAATAAATCTAACTAGGACACATAAATACGACTACAAAGCCTATACACTGTCACTGTAAAAATACTCAGCAGTAACCACCTGGAGCGATTATACATCACGCTGAGATTCAATTGGAAGCTGGAAATTTGTGGTAAGTTCCTATGGGACCAACCTGCTGAGGTCATCGGTCCCCAGGCTTACACATTACTTAAGCTAACTTAAACTAACTTACGCTAAGAGCAAAACACATCCATGTCCTAGGGAGGACTCGAACCTCCGACGGGGATAGCCCCGCGAACCGTGGCAAGGCGCCCAACACCGCGCGGTTCAATAGCAGGAATCTAGAGGAAAACAATAGGCGAGCTCCACCATGATAACCCTGATATAAAAGGCGACTGCATTCGTGAACTCTGACAACTAGCACTGTAAGGATGGAATGTTATGTGGCGGTGAGAGTACTGAGAGTGGTGCTGATCGTGATTGAAGTTGTAGTTTTGCAAGCATTTTCCTTGCTGTAGTTGGGGGGGGGGTTGTTGTTTCGGCACAGTTTGGACTCATTTTCAAATAATGTTTCTTGGAGTGACATATGTCGAGTGTAGTACTACATCGTCATCAATGGTCACTTCCTTGTTTCTTATAAATTCCTCAAAGACTTGAAATGTTTCAGATTTATTGGAACACTTCAGAAGAGTTTCTAGCACATTACCCACAAGTGACACTCCAGCACAGTAAACCAATGAGCAGGGTAATGGTATTTCTATGATGTCGTCGTACAGGTACTAACCTGCATGGCTATAAGTTTAAAATCTATGACATCACCTGTCACATCAAAATCCAAGAATGCTGACTCAGAGATATGGGCGCAGTCCAAAATACTTATCCCAAATTGAGTGGAACTGTAGTTTTCTAACCACACCTTCATCCTCAGTCTTACAAGCCATCAAACAGAGCCACTACTTGTGCTCTGCTCTCCATACTGAAAGTTTGATCATCATCATGAAGAGTCACCAGAGACCTACCACCGCTAGGCTTAGCTTAATCTTTCTTCAGAACACAATATGGACTTTGAAGATATAGTGGAAATAGAGAATGTCCGCCAGGGTGCAAAGGTGCAGTTCAAGCTGAAATTCATTAGGACTGCATGAAAACTGAGAATAATTCACTGCCTTGAGACATCAGTATCGTCTGTAGAAATAGTGTATCTGTCGCCAACGTATTCGTATTTGGGAATGAAACAATGAAGTTAACATATCAAGATCCAACAGAGTGTCTATATTTAAAGTGTAGTGACGCGAATCTGCATGGTTTGCTCGGTGCACTACGGGTCACCAGGAAGAGACTCTGTCAATGGCGAAGCTACATTAAGCTGCTCTTCAACGATATCGCTAAGTATGTGTTGGTACATGAAGTTCATGATGAGAATGACGAATTAAATGTGTGTAGTGGTGTGTGTATGCGGTCTATACCTAAGTCTGCTAGTATTACTCATGTGCACAGGAATTTCAAACAAGCAGAATTTACTGTCTGCATTATTAACACTATTAGTGCTCCAACTGGTTTGTGTGACACACATTCTGAATTCAAAGTACATAAAATACTATTAATTGGAAAGTATTGGATGGTGATGAGTAGCGCTGATGTGGGAAAAATTTAATGATAATGTTTTCCACGATGGTGATTTATTTTCCAGATATCACAGAGTATAAAAGTTGTATCAAAATCATTAATAATAAATGATAATTTCTTACACGTTGTAATTTGTTTTGTTCAGTACACTTGTAACATCAGATTTAACAGTTCAGATGTCAGTAGTTTACATATCTGCAATGTCAGAGAGACTTTACAGTTTAGTTGATGCTATAGAAGATAGAATTAGCTAGTTTTGGCGTTCAGACACATGCTGTTCAGAAGACAATACACTTTAAGTTTTAGAAATAACAAAAATTACAGAGTTTTAACAAAAGCTCTATTATTTACTGTAATTGATATGTCTTTGTTCTAATACACAGTATCCATAAAAATTTTTTTTCATGAAATTTAATCCATATATGAATTCAATGGCGTTCATCCTGAACCGGTGACTAAAGTTTGGACGGATCTTCGATACATCTATGGAAGCGACTGTGATCATCATGGGCTGCCGGTTCCCAAACACCAGTACATGCATAACGTTAGGCAAAATCCCAAGTAATTTATTAATATTTCCTACTGCAAACTGCACTTTCTTCTTATTATTATTATTAGACAAAGCAAAACGTGAATTCATTTTTTAAGGCTTTGTACATACAGTATACTCCAAAATCCAAGACGACAGCAATTCATATGGTAGATGGTTGATACTGTATACATCTGTCTAATCTGTATCTTACACAATGTGATATGATGAATGACAACAATGTATAACTAGAACAAATCGGAATTAATGAATGAACAGGTCAACCACACAAGGTGTTTGTGACAGGGGGGGAGGCTATGGGTGAGTAGTGGATAGAAATCTGCTGGAAATATTAGATGTCCTCATACAACGTACATAACTTATCATTCACATGATGAATCACTTAAAAATTCAGTGCTAGCCCAGACATTAGACCACATTCTCTTTGTAGTAAGGCTTGCAGGGGACAGCCCCTTTACCAAGGCTTATAGCGTAGAAGAAGCAGCGCGAAACTCCTTAGCTTGGAATAACATAATAATTTTACTTGTTCCTTAGACACACTGATTTTAGCTGTAGATACATCTTGATGTGGTGGAAATTTGATACTGACGTGGATGAAGCGTTAAGCCATCCAGTGTCATGAACGAACATAATTAATTTCTCTGCAGCTAAGAACAACATACTATTTATTAGGTGCTTATCAATTCAGTCATAAATCCTGTGTAAGTATTTCATAACTGGATCTCGGACCAGAAGCCAGAAGCACTAATACTATGTTTCAATATTTGCTGACTACATAATCAAAGAGCAGCTTAAGATTCATCCACCAGTCCCTTTTCTATTACAGATCTAAAACCACTGCCATTTCATTTCTGCTATGGGTTCAAAACTACGAAGCTCAGAGTTCCACATACGAAGATCCACATACAGTTTTGACGAATACTGGTGCTAGTGATATAACAGATTGTTAATGTTCCCAGGAAATCTAAGTCTTCCATTTGCTTTTTCTGTGTTTTACGTAGCTTAAGATTGTCCCAACTCTAACTGTGAATAATTTTTATGATATTAATAGTAACAGTTTGATATGTTTCACGCAATTTCACATGGTACTACATCTCTCAAATACTTTATCCTTATACGTATTTAGCTGTTGATGCACCTCATGATTCTCCGGAAGACTGTAGGTTTGACATCTGAACTTAAATTTCATTCTGCACTAATGTCGTGAACGGAACCCTAGATAACCACAAATTTCTCTCTCGTTCCTTCATAAAATAATTGCCAAGGTAAACGCTAGAGAAACGTATTCAGAGAGCTGACAGAACCTCTCCAAAACTAGAAGTGTCCTACACTGTACATAGGACATCAAGCATATGCAGCAGACTTCCTCCGTTGCTGTCTTCTGGGTACGAATGCGCTGATGATGATCTAACACCATCAAACAGTCCTTAGATCCATATGTTTAAGTAAAATCAATAGATCACTTCCGAACTACAGTATCTACAGCCTTCTGTGTGTCATGGATGAACAGAGTGAGCTGAGAGCCATGATTATGGAAAAAAATGTTGGTACTTTCTCTACAGGAAAGGCATAAGACGATTGGGCCTACTCCTATTCTCACAGAAGGTCCACATTGGTGTGATGGAAATCTGATATGTCGATTTTTAAATAATATAAGCTTGTTTAATTCTCAAATATTGTTGCTACATACCTGGTATGTATACATTTGCATGTTTCACGGCTCTGTTCCCCCCCCCCCCCTTCCCGGGACCACCCTTCTCCTCTGCCCTCCTTCCCCCAGAGGTTTTTTCTCCTTACCCCCCCCCCCCCTGAGAATCTGCAGGCCCCCCCACTCGGCTGTTTCCCTCCCCCATCCTTCAACCCCCACGCCCTTCGGTGCACCCCCACCCTGTTTCCCATTCTCTGCACCCCCCTTTAGCACCACCCCTTGACCCCCTTTCTTCCCTTCTCCCTCGTATCTGTACCCCTGGCAGATCCTCCCAGTTTGTTTTTCGTCGTCAGTGTGCTATGTCAGTGTTGTGTTCGCTGCTGTTCTACTGTAACGTTAAGAGCTGTGATTACACTTGTGTTCTGAACTTGTACATAGTGGTGCTGTCTGTCATTGTTCTGTAGTACGCCGCCAATCGCAAGTTACATGCTCCAGCCACACTTTGCCTTGTGTTCTTTTAACCATCACAGTGTGTGGTTTTTTGTGTACACTCCTTTTTTAGATTTTTATTTCCACTTTCACAGTCACCCCTTTTCTATGTTCTCTTCCATTATTTCCCCCCTTTTTTATATCTATGTTTCGCCATATGCTCCTTTATGCTGTTTTAAATGTATTCCTGTAAGGCACTTACTCTCTCTTGGCTGAAGAGTGGCGCCTAAGCTGCTGCCAGCCAGCCCTGGATGGGGAACTGAAATTCAGCCACCACAAAGATATCCACCCTCAGGAAGACGAATGTCTGTCTCCTGACTTTTCACTGTCTATGCAGAACATTTGTGTAGGTCATAGATAATTTTCAGATTATGAGATTTGCGACTGCCGGTCATTTGGTTTACAGCACACGTGTGTTTCCTGATTATTTCTAGTTCCATGCTATTTTAACTCAGGTCATGTGGGATATAGCTGCACTGCTGTCACAACTGCATACTAGCGTTTGAAATCGGAATTTCTGAACTCTTCATGTGCGCACTTCATGTCTTGTAGCTGTAGCTTGCAGTACACAACTTGCTGGGGTGTGGAGTCATGACTCGGCACTATACAGGGTACAGTGGTCGATGCACAGTGACCAGTTTTTGTCCAAAGCGCTGGGCGAGTTCATTTGTTTGCTCAGAAGTGGAGGCCGACAATGTCTGAAACCTTTCCGCCGGTCGGCGATGAGAGAATCGAGGCGCACGCCCTGCATTCTCTCTCGAACGATTTTACAGGAATTATTTGGTAAAAAAAAAATCAGTTTTATTTTACTTATAGCTTAATTTGTCAGGTTCATGATCGTGTGCGTATCATTTCGTTAATGCTCACAGTTATTGTGATATTTACGTGGAAGGAAGACACTGCGTAGAATTCGAGAAGGTTTGTAATGTAACATAGAGGTCGCTATGATTTTGCGTTTGATGCGTATTACATAATATGTTGCAGCATATGAAATTTAGATAAGTTATTGAATTTTTCTTTAGACTTGGCTGGAGGTCTCTATCTATTACCAGCCTCGAGATAATTGATCTGATGTAGCACACTCATTTGCGATCGTCCCGCACGATCGATAAAGCTAGAGTGAAATACTGACATCATTCCTCATATTTCATAGACTGTTTGAGACATCGAAATGAGATTTTGGCAAATAATATTTTTGCAGTATGATTATTACTGAAAACTTCATTCCATTAATTAGACTTTTTCGACGAAAGAATGCAATTTTTAATTGCCATCTATAGCTGGTGAAATGAGAAATGCTGTTGGTTTCGGAACAACATAAGTGAACACAATACAAGTTCATTTTTCAGAAGCTACTGACCTCGTTTTTCCTGAGTTCCTCACTTTAACAAACCGGTATTTTTTAAAGAATTCCTTTGCAACTGCATCTGCACAACATGTTAGTGACGTGAGACTGTATAAACACAGCTGTGGTTTGGCAAAAGAAGCAAATTTTAACATGGTAACCAGAGAAATGTGTAGGTTTTACTCAAATTTCGTCACCAATGATGCTAATGGTTAACAAGCCAGGCGAAAAAAATTGCTGCATTTTTGGTGAAATTGTTTTTAGATAATAACCACAGCAGAGGAGACAGTAAATCTATTTAAAGGGCCAACCTGCAACTGTGGGCGTTGAGGGCCTCACTTCATTTTTACAGAAAATGTGAGTGTAGGCTTCAGCTTAGAATGGGACTTCGCCTTCAGCTTTCGGCATATCCCCTGCAGAACCTGTCTGTAACTTCACCTTCACCACAACTGCCCTCCCCACAAGTGCCCTACTGTCTCTACATCTAGCGGCCATGGCATTCTGCACGCACCGTATCTGTGCATTGTTCCTACAGGGCAGACGTCTCTTCCCACACGCCGCAGTGCAGTGTGATGGGGTGGCTACTTGCTACCAGACCGAACCCTCCTGAGGCTGCCAGTCCACTGAGACTGCTTTCAGAGGCAGCACGAGGCCGTGTGGGCAGCCCTTCCCCTTTCTTGGTGTTCGTTTAAATATAGACAGACGTCTGCCACCCATATCAGAGTCACGGTCATTCTCAGCCGTACCTCACCTTGCAAGTCAGAGGGCAGCATCATACACACATCAGAAAAAAGTTTTGCATCACCCTGGTTCCCAGAACTCCTGAAGATAGACGTTGGCTGTGGGTAGATTTCTGCAGTAGATGACCGCTACCTACGGATTATGGCTAGGAAGAACCGTGAAAGCAACGCCACCACGTTGAATAATGCTTTTCGTGCAGCCACAGGACGTCGTGTTACGACTCAAACTGCCCGCAATAGGCTGCATGATGCGCAACTTCACACCCCAAGTCCGTGGCGAGGTCCATCTTTGCAACCACGACACCATGCGGCACGTTAGAGGTGGGCCCAACAACATGCCGAATGGACCGCTCAGGATTGGCATCACGTTCTCCTCACCGATGAATGTCGCATACGCCTTCAACGAGACATTCGTTGGAGACTTGTTTGGAGGCAACCCGGTCAGGAGACAGTTGGTGATTGAAATTTCGTGAGAAGTTTCTGTCGCTACGAAAATCGCTTTTATTTTAGTGTTGTCCACCGCAAATTCTGTATCATTTCAGTGAGACTCTCTCCCTTATTTCGCTGTAATACAAAACGTGCTACTCTTCTTTGATCTTCATCGATGTACTATGCCAATCCTATCTGGTAAGGATCCAACACCGCGCAGCAGCAATCTATAAGAGGACGGACAAGCGGAGTGTAGGCAGTTTCTTTAGTAGATCTGTTATCTTTTCTACGTGTCCTGCCAGTAATTGAGTCTTTGGTTAGCATTCCCCACAACATTTTGTACGTGTTCCTTCCAATTTAAGTTGTTCGTAATTTTAATTGTTACGGCGTAAAGTCAGCGCCGGCACACCAGTCGGGAACGACATGGAAGAGAAGGCTGTGAGAAGAAGTCAGCCAATCGCAAGATGACCGACCTCACTTCCAGGGCGACAAGGCGACAGAAGTGGCCCCTACATAAAGAGGGCATAAGCGCTGCGCCAGACTGGTGGCAGCTCACTTCGATAGCAGCGTTAACCTTAGACAGTGCATGTTAGGAATCTCTATGTAGCACAGACTTGTGTTTCTCTATTCTGAAGAAGTCTGATTATTTTGTAGGTCGCCATTTGCTTGCGACACATATCAAAGTTAAGTATTATAACTGTCTTCTTGTAATAAAACTCAGTAATGCAAGTTCTTTGATTGTCTGACGAACCGAGTAGGCAGGATTCCTAGACACAACAGTAATTCCTAGGTATTTGGTTGAATTTACGGCCTTTAGATTTGGCTGGTTTATCGTGTAATCGAGGTTTAACGGATTCCTTTTAGCACTCATGTGGAGGGCAATTCCTTGAAGTTTGTAACGGAAATTTTCGGACACTTGTTTAAGCACCTCGTCATTGTACGACTGGACAAAACTGTAGTTATTACTACTTGTGAGTAGTGCATACTGCGCTGTTAGTGTTAACAATTACTTAATCCAAAGTAAAATACGAATAGTTAAGCTGGTGTTACGCAGTGATATTGTGATGTCCCCTCAGAAAAATTATAAATGACTGTGCTGGTAAACCTCTTACGTTATCAGATTTTCAAACAGCTGAACAAAACTGAACGTACTCAGACATTTCTCTCTTTACTTATTCTGATCATCACTAAACTGACACACAATATTTTTTTTTTTTTTTGTAGCGCAACGCAATCTGACTTTCAATAATACCTACAAAAGAATGGCCCTGACTAATAATAACCTATACCCTTTGTGAATCACTTACCTCACAAAAATCTTCGTTACTCTAACTACTGTAATACATCGAGCGCCAATACTGCCAGCTAAATGAAAGATTCTAACTAGTGAAGGCACTAACTAGTCATAGCCATAGTTAGCAAATGAAAGATTTTGATAGAGAACAAACAATGTATTTACCTTAATAGTGTTCAAAAGTCATAATACATATATCAGTTCATGATATCCACTCATACAAATTTCATATTTCTGACGGACACACGTCCAGATGGTCCGCTCTCAACACTCTGCAATCTCTCTCCCCACATCCACCACTGCTGGCGGCTCACCTTCAACTGCGCAATGCTGCGCGCTGTTCACGTCCGACTGCCCAACACTACACAAGGGAATATTCCAACGAGTCCAACCATCCAGAGACTGCACACAGCACAGTCAGTGATTTTCATACAGAGCACTGCGTGGCGTTACCAACATAAAAACCCAAACAGCCTACTTACAATATACACTACATTTTGTGTGTGTGTGACCGTCCGTCGTGGCCGAGCGGTTCTACGCGTTTCAGTCGGAACAGTCCTGCTGCTACGGTCGCAGTTTCGAATCCTGCCTCGGGCATGGATGAGTCTGATGTCCTTACGTTAGTTAGGTTTAAGTACTCGTAGTTCTAAGTCTAGGGGACTGATGACCTCAGATGTCAAGTCCCATAGTGCTTAGAGCTATTTGAACCATTCGTGGCCGTGCGGGATTAGCCGAGCGGTCTTCGGCGCTGCAGTCATGCACTGTGCGGCTGGTCCCGTCGGAGATTCGAGTCCTTCCTCGGGCATGGCTGTGTGTGTTTGTTTAAAAAATGGTTCAAATAGCTCTGCGCACTATGGGACTTAACATCTATGGTCATCAGTCCCCTAGAGCATTGAACTACTTGAACCTAACAAACCTAAGGACAGCACACAACACCCAGCCATCACGAGGCAGAGAAAATCTCTGACCCCGCCGGGAATCGAACCCGGGAACCCGGGCGTGGGAAGCGAGAACGCTACCGCACGACCACGAGATGCGGACTGTGTGTTTGTCCTTAGGATAATTTAGGTTAAGTAGTTTGTAAGCTTAGCGACTGATGACCTTAGCAGTTAAGTCCCATAACATTTCACACACATTTGAACATTTTGAACCATTCATGTGTGTGTGTGTGTGTGTGTGTGTTTGTCTGTAGGTGCTTGTATGTGAGAGAGAGACAGCTCGCTTGCTTCCCATAGAAGTTGAGCTAATGTAGTAAAACGTGCAGTGCTATCGCTGCCAGACGTTACAAGTCCAGTAAATGGTACGCTGCGAAGTACTTTTATTAGTTGGTTGATTCCATTCGTGTTCTCTGCTGTCTTTACTGGAGAAAAACCCGGTGGGGGCCGTGCAACAACGAGCAGTTCCGGGCGGAACTGTAAAGAAAGTAAGCACGACGAGCTTTGGGTTAACGATAAAAAGGAAAAAAAAAGGAAATACCGCGTTCTGCGAAATACTCGTACAATGAAAATCGTGGCGCAGTGGGTTTTCCAACGACAAACCAAAGTGTTGAGCAAAGTACAACAGCGGAGAGCGCAAGGGGATGAAGCAGTACAGAACAACGGAACGAGAAAATTTAATGAGAACGCGTAATGGACGCAGCACAGGTATTAATTTTTAAATAAATCCCTCCGCCTTTTTCTTTTGCCAACAGAGCTGCAGTTCTCTTTATCTCCGCGCCGGCACGCGGCGCGTGCAGCGGTCACAGGCCGGTGTGACCCCGAGAACTCATGCATACATATTACGAGGTTTAGACAGGCGGGCGCGGGCAGCCCGCGTGACTTTGTGCCGAGCCCCTGTCCGGTTTTCGCCGGAGGCTCGGCTTCAATACGGTGCGGCGGCGTTTCCCTGCGTCACTTGCCCGACTGCAGTCGCCGCCCGCTTTCTCCCTCCGCCTCTGTAGGGCGCGCTCCGGCTTAATTTGATGAGGGCCCGGTTCCTTGTTTAATTAATTCGCTATTTGCCCCACAGAGCCGGGCCGGTCCAGCCAGGGGCCGCTGTGAGATGCCGGCGCCCTGGCCATTAGCTTTTACTACGCCTGTCGCACAGTACAACTGCTGTCCGGCCAGCCGTTTGCCTCGCCAAGGTTAACGGCGGTCGCCTCCCAACTTTCATTTCTTCAGCAAATGGAGTCCGCAATTAACGTTTCCTAACTTAGTAAACTCCACATCGCCAATAGACATTATTTATACCCATACAACAAAATGCTGATGCACAAGAACAGCAGGGTGTCAAACTGCCGATGTTTTGCTGCGAGTTGGCAGTCGATGTATCACCTTTTGTTCCCCTTAATTGAGGTTTCATTGCGCCGCGCTGCAGGCCCAGGGTGAGCTGGGACTGGAACCTTGAAGCTATTCAAAAGCTATTAATAAAATACAATGTGTGGATGAAAGTCTTTCCCTGACTACAAAATTTATTTTTAAAGTATTTTGCCAGATACAGCTATGCGGTTTGTTGCAAATGGCACACTTCGTCTATGATATCGAGCGCGCCGCTATCCTGTGATATTGTTTAGAGCGCGCGCTATAGTCGATTTTACACTACTGGCCATTAAAATTGCTACGCCAAGAAGAAATGCAGATGGTAAACGGGTATACGTAGGACAAATATATTATACTAGAACTGACATTTGATTACATTTCCACGCAATTTGGGTGCATAGATCTTGAGAAATCAGTACCCAGAACAACCACCTCTGGCCAAATAACGGCCTTGATACGCCTGGGCATTGAGTCAAACAGAGCGTGGATGGCGTGTACAGGTACAGCTGCCCATGCAGCTTCAACAAGATACCACAGTTCATCAAGAGTAGTGACTAGCGTATTGTGACGAGTCAGTTGCTCGGCCACCACTGACCAGACGTTTTCAGTTGGTGACGGATCTGGAGGATGTACTGGCCAGGACAGCAGTCGAACATTTTCTGCATACAGAAAGGCCCGTACGGGACCTGCAACGTGCGGTCGTGCATTATCGTGCTGAAATGTAGGTTTTCGCTGGGATCGAATGAAGGGTAGAGCCACGGGTTGTAACACATCTAAAATGTAACATCCACTGTTCAAAATGCCGTCAATGCGAACAAGAGGTGACCGAGACGTGCAAACAATGACATCCCATACCATCACGCAGGGTGATACGCCAGTATGGCGATGACGAATACACGCTTCCAATGTGCGTTCATTGCGATGTCGCCAAACACGGATATGACCATCATGATGCTGCAAACAGAACCTGGATTCATCCGAAAAAATGACGTTTTGCCATTCGTGCACCCAGGTTCCTCGTTGAGTACTCCATCGCAGGCGCTCCTGTCTGTGATGCAGCGTCACGGGTAACCGCAGGTATGGTCTCCGAGCTGATAGTCCGTGCTGCTGCAAACGTCGTCGAACTGTTCGTGCAGATGGTTGTTGTCTTGCAAACGTCCCCATCTGTTGACTCTGGGATCGAGACGTGGCTGCACGATCCGTTACAGCCATGCGGGTAAGATGCCTGTCATCTCGACTCGTAGTGATACGAGGCCGTTGGGATCCAGCATGGCGTTCCGTATTACTCCTGAACTCACCGATTCCATATTCCGCTAACAGTCATTGGATCTCGACCAACGCGTGCAGCAATGTCACGATACGATAAACCGCAATCGCAATAGGCTACAATTCGACCTTTATCAAATTCGGAAACGCGATGATACGCATTTCTCCTCCTTACACGAGGCATCAAAACAACGTTTCACCAGGCAATGTCGGTCAACTGCTGTTTGTGTATGACAAATCGGCTGGAAACGTTCCTCATGTAGGCACCTTTTAGGTGTCACCACAGGCGCCAACCTTGTGTGAATGCTCAGAAAAGCTAATCATTTGCATATCACAGCATCTTCTTCATGTCGGTTAAATGTCGCGACTGTAGCACGTCATCTTCGTGGTGTAGGAGTTTTAATGGCCAGTAGTGTAGTTCGCTTTTCTCGTGCGGGTGGCGCTCCGGTAGTGATTTCCTGTTACGTCGCTGGTGTGTGTTTGCGGTTGCCATCGGAAAGCGAGAGGGTAGTCGGTTTCCGGGTATTGCACGGACCGTGAAGTTCGCTCTGCCTGACCTACTGGTGACTACCGCTAAGGTTGTTGAGCGTCACAATATGTGCAGAGTGGTCTGGGGCGGAGACGACTCGCCGCTGTGCTGGCCATGCGATGGTGATTAATTGGAGTCGGCGTACTTATTCTGCCTGCCTGTCTGATGTGGAGGTCCGGTGGGGTCCTGTGATACTCTGGCCCGGAGACAACTAGTTGCTGAATTTTGTAGTCGTCCTCCAGGTTCGGTTGTGGGATCGGTTGGCTCGTCAGATTTTCCGCTGGATGCTCCAGCAGCGGTTTCTGAACTTCATTCTGATGTGGGACGGCGTTGTTGGAAGTTTTTGCTGTGTGTGTGTGTGTGGCACGTTACGATATTATTTGGTACTAATTTATTGGCTCAACTGGAGCATCCTTTGGTGATCTCACAGACTGGGTCGTTGCCCACCCGGTCTGCTCAGCGTTACCTTTGGTGGTGCCTGTTTGTTCCTTTTTGAAGGAATTCACGTCAGTGGTTCCTCTTACCTGTCCGGAGTTGCGTTCTTGTATGGTATATTTGGCATTTCATGTGTTAGGTAAAGTCTGCCTAAGAAAGGCGGTTTTGGACAGTATATGCATAGTGAATTACTGCTGCTTGGTATATGTGGTCTTCTGGGACCTGAACAACACGATCTCGTCAAATTGGTTTGTGTAACAGCATTTGACTATTCATGTGCGCTTGGCTTTTATTGTTTTGTTTTAAGAAGCGAGAATTGTTTATGAAGATTTGTGTGTGTTGGCTTCCGGCACTTGTTAAGAGCGCCCGAGTTAACGGCGCCGTGGTTATCATGTGCTGTCGGGATGCTATATTCTTATTTGATTTTTGAATTTTATCAAGTGTTGATATTATATGTCGTGTGTTACAGAGCATAACGAAGCTGCGTAAGTGATGGGCAGTTCTGGGAGGCATGTCGGGGAGCTCTCAGCGGTTTATTTCGGGGCCGTTTCTAGAGGGAAGGCTCCGAAGTGTTGAGAACTCGCTCGTCTGTGATTGCGTTGGGAGTTGCCCTTGCCCTTTGGTTGCATCGAATGCCATACGATCATGTTTTCATCATTTTGTTGTTACATTTATTGGTTGTGTGTTGCGCTTCTTTGATTTCATGGTGCCAAGTTGCCATTTTTATTATTATTTTAGTTTATTACTGCTCTTAGTGTTTTCCGATTTTATGGTGCGAAGTGTCATTATTCTTAAAGGTTTTTGTAAATGATCTTAAGTTGCATTGCCAAGTTAACTTATCATCGGATCTTGTGTCTTGGGTAAACTCTAAAAGCACTATTGTAAAACGCTCTTTGATTTTATGGTGGCAAGCAGCCGTTATTGCTTTTAAAGCTAATTCTTTTAACCATTTGTTGAGTTCTGAAGGTTATATGAATTTGTTGTTAGTGAAAAGAGTTTAGTATTAGCAATTTAATAAATTGTGTACAGAGTCTGCTGTCTGGATATTTTTGGGTGGAAATCCTTGGATAGTTGTCCTATAAGAACACACATTCCACTCTTGTACTCTGTTGAACAATTTTGATTCCATCAGGAACTATTGTGCACAGCGACCGCCGATTGTAAGGGACCAGATGCATACAGCAGAAAGTCGCATTCCCATTAGTTTTTAATATGTTTGCAAATCTAGATTTCAGCTGTAAAGAGCCATCTTCTGTGCATTTTCGTTGCAGTTCAACAGACTCACGGCAGCTCATGTCACCATGTGTTCTTACAGGAGTATAGGCGGAAGGTCACTCGTGACCTCCCTTCCCTCCTTCTGCACTCGTCGGGAGGAGACGCGACTCGTAATGAAGTTCGTCCCCATCAGTATGACGTGGAACAGCATCTATAACTCTCGTGAAACACAGCTCCTCCCGAAGTTAAGAAATATTGTATTGTTCGTCCGTAACAGTCTTATTAGTTTGTGTTAACTGATAAATTGCAATTGTTTATGTTCTATCTTATGCCCTGTTAGTTTCGTTGAGCAGTGAAGTCTTGGTTCTTAATCCTATCATTACGGTCGTTTTTCACATCATCCTTAGCGAGGATTAATAATTGCTGTTCGTAATTCCGTTGCTATGCCGTTGCTGCGCCTAAATATTAACAACGGTACAACGTAACTCCAGAGATCACTTACGTTGAAGTAACGTACTTGTAACACGCAATAATGCTAATTTTCATATTATTCACCTTTCACTGTCTGTTATTCCTGTCTTCACTCAGTTACTTAAAATGTTTAAAAGACTCAATCTCTAGCATGAACATACGTAATATTATTCCTTGAATCATGTAGGATTTGTCTCTTGACTCATAATTTATTAATCTTTTTGTAATTAATTGTTTGACCCTATCACGCACACTCACCGATATGTCATTCAAGGTTCTCATCAGTCCAGTAATCGTAACGTTAAACGGCGTATTGGTTTTTCTTCATGACTTTGTATTATTGTGTCCTACTCAAGATTACAAATAGTTTTCTTGTTACTGATCCATTACTATCAAGTTCGCAACTGTTCTTCAGTCCGAAGGTTAAGTCCAGTAAATCAGTATCACTCAATTAAAATCACTGTTGCGTTGATAACGGTAAAGATTACATTATTCAGTCGAATGACTGGGTATGACTTTAGTCTCTCTCTTACGAACTATCGAACTTTCACAACTGAAACAAACTAATAGCGTTTGCTTCCGGAAGACTATCGCAATAGTACTCTAGAGCGACTCAAGAGCAACTAACTAAACATTTTCATATCCGAGCTGCATTGTGGGTGCACTGAATCTCCTTTTCGATGCGGCTACTACTCTCTCCCATGGTAAATGTTATCTTCGACCGAATTACCTCCTTGGATTTAACCTTCGTTCATATGAATTTAAATTTATTCTATAGATGTTTAAAAGATAATGCACGACAATCCTTCCGTTTAACTCCTCCTTTGTATGTTACTCACAGTATTTAAGTGTTATAGTTGTTAATCAAAACATTATCAGTGGAATTTTTTTATCACCAATAGTTGTTGTCGCTGTCAAGGTGACTCACTTCCCTACTTTAAGTTTTCACCAAGTTTGTTAATTGGGGATTCTGTCCTTGGGGCGTTACTCACTCCAACATGAATAAGTAAGCTGGTGCTACGCAGTGATATGCGCTACTTTGTGTGTGTGTGTGGCGTTGGGGGGGGGGGGGGGGAGGTAGGAGTTGTTGGTAGGCTGTTTGATGTGGGGGAAGGGGACCAAAAAGCGATACCATGGGCCCCATCGGATTAGGGAATAGGGAAGGATGGGCAAGGAAGTCGACCGTGCCCTTTCAAGGAAACAACCCGGCATTTGCCTGAAGCGATTTAGGGAAATCACGGAAAACCTAGATTAGGATGGCTGGACGCGAGCTTGAAGCGTGGTCCTCCCGAAAGCGAGTCCGGTGTGCTAACCAGTACGCCACTTTGCTCGGTTGTGTCCCTGTGTGTGTGCGTGCGTGTGTGTGTGTGTGTGTATGCGTGTGTGTGTGGAGGGGCGCATGTGTGTGAGCGTGCGTGCGGTTGCCTTAGAAGTTGAGTTCCTTATGCCTATACACCTGCACGAACATGTGGTGACACGAACTGCTGCGAAACTGTTGAATCATAACGAAAATACACTGGAAGATGGCTGTTCATAGCCGAAATCTAGATTTGCAAGCATAATAAAAACTAATAGGGTTGGAAATGACTACTGTGCGCCTCCCCATCTGCGCTTGTCGACCGTGTAACCTGTACCCTACACTACACGGACCAGTCACATTAGCCGGCCGAAGTGGCCGTGCGGTTAAAGCCGCTGCAGTCTGGAACCGCAAGACCGCTACGGTCGCAGGTTCGAATCCTGCCTCGGGCATGGATGTTTGTGATGTCCTTAGGTTAGTTAGGTTTAACTAGTTCTAAGTTCTAGGGGACTAATAACCTCAGCAGTTGAGTCTCATAGTGCTCAGAGCCATTTGAACCAACCAGTCACATTAATCTGATCACCGCCTACGACATCAATGTGCCATAATCACTCGCAGGCGGCAGTACTAGTAGTAAAGGGAGAACAAAGAGTGTCGGGGATTTTCGGAAAACAGTGCGGTAGGTGTCGTAATGCGCGTAGCGATTTACGAGTATCTCATGTCCAAAAGGGCATGATTATTGGCTTTGGGGCCAAGGTTGTAAGCAGTTGCGGAGCGGGTAAGTTCGTAAACTGTTCGCGTGCGAATTTGTTGAAGTAAACAGTGTATAGCAAAACGGAGCGATCCAAAAACCGGCGCCAAGCCAGCTGTGGTGCACAACGGGACAGCGAGGACGAGGGCGAATGAGCAGCAGGTGGCAGCCAGTAGGCGCCAGGTTGACGCACACGTGCTGACTGCAGTTCATCGGCGACGAAGGCTGGAATTCGCAAGCCAGTACCGCAAGTGGGCGTCCATTGACAGATGAGAGGTGCCTTTCACGTTTGATGTCCCCCGGAATACGGCGTGAAACACCTGAACGCAAATACCCTGCAGTTTATGGCCTGGGGTAGGGCTTCCCAACGTCTCGTCCGGCTCTTTCTAGGGGGTCCGCGGCCACCTTTCACCGAATCGTGTAAAATAATGATTAAATTATTGAACAAAAATGTGAAAATCAAATTCATCAATATTTTTTTTTTTCGTGTGAAAAACATGTGTACTTCAGGTCCTATTCCCAAGCAGCCTTTGCTGTTCCTAAGTGAGAACGCATACTCTGATCGAGTGTTTCGCAACAATACGGGGGTCGTTTGTGCGCCGGCTCACGGCGCTACATGCGCTGAAACCTGCATGCGCGGAGCGAGATTTGTCGACCAGTCACAGCGTTCGCTGGCACGTCTGCGGCCCCAGGCATCGTTAAATGTTAAACTTGCTTTGTCAGTGCGCTACCTGTCCCATAAGTCGATTTTTGACAAGTTTATTACTTCCAACATGGATCCGTGGCTGAAGTCGGGATCATTGAAGAAGGGTGCGGTTTCTCCATCGCCTTCACAACAAGGGAAGTTTCCAGTTGAAATTAATGAGGAGGGAGGACGACCAAAGGAAGAATAATCACAAGAAGCTCCACAGCCGGGTTTATTATGTGAAAACGCTCCAAGTACTCCATTGGTTACGGTATCCTGTGGATGTGGAATAACCAAGAAGCGTAAGTACAACGAAAGCTATTTAGAAATGGGCTTTATGGAGACAAAGGAGGGTAAAGTTCAGTGTGTAATATGTGCGCGAGTCCTTCCGAACAGTTCAATGATTCCAGTTAAATTGCGCCGTCATTTTGAAGGCACTCACCCGGATTTCCAGGCTAAAGACATCGATTTTTTCAAAAGGAAGAGGGCTGAACTAGCTGCTTCTCAGCATTGCATGAAAACTCATGCAAACACAGTTAATGAAAATTCTTTCTTGGTTAGTTATCGAGTGGCAGAAACAGGCAAAGCTCATACCATTGCAGAAAGTCTCATAAAGCAGTGTGTTAATTATATTGTTTCTTGCGTGCTAGACGAAAAGGCAGTAAAGCTTGTATCTTCGGTGCCATTCTCAAACAATACTGTCAAGAGACATGTCAAATTGTGTGAAAGACACTATTGTTTCTCGCATCCAACACAATTCATTTTCTCTGCAGATAGATGAATCCACTGATGTTGCAGGATTAGCGATTTTATTGGCTTTTGTCCGTTATGAATGTTCTGGATGTTTTGAGGAGGACCTCTTATTTTGTAGACCACTACCTGCCAACACAACAGCTGCTGAAATATTCCGTCTATTGGACGATTTTTTAAGGACTAGCGAAGTTTCATGATCTAATTATATAGATGTGCGCACAGATGGTGCAAAAGCTATGACTGGTCCTACTGTCGGAGCAATAACGGAAATAAAAGAAAACGCCAAGAATTGCAGCAATAGTCATTGTGCTCTCCACAGATACGCTTCAACTACGAAACAAATGCCTGTTTCGTTCAAGAAAGTTTTAGACGAATCCATTCAAATCATTAACTACATAAAATCAACACCGTTTAAGTCAAAACTTTTCACAATACTGTGTGAAGATATGGGAAGCCTTCATCGTTCCCTGCTTCTCCACACAGCAGTGAGGTGGCTCTCACGTGGGAATGCACTCTCTCGGTTGTACGAATTAAGATTGGAAGTCTTAGCTCTCCTGTTGGAGCATAACACCAAATTAGCAGGCCTTATTAATGACGAAAATTGGCAGTGTATACTTGTCCATTTGTCAGATAATTTCTTCAAAATGAACGAAATGAATATTTCACTCCAAGGACAAAGTGAAACAATAGTCACTGCTACCGACAAAGTTCGAGCATTCAAGAGGAAAATCAAGTTTTGGGCAGAGAGTGTCGAGGAGGGGGAGGTCGAGTGTTTTCCTCATCTCAAGGAATTTTTGAAAAACAAAACATTGGCGCTTGGGAAGAATTTGTTTCATCATATCGTGGAACATCTCCGAAGCTTGATGTTACTGTTGGAGCATTATTTCCCAACAGCTGAAGATGAGAAGCTGCAGAAATACGAATGGGTGGTCAAATCATTCACTTTATCCAAAAGGCCGAACATTCCATCATCATATGAATATGAGTTGTTGATAGAAATTGCCACAGAGACTTCCTTGAAATCAAGTTTTGACATTGACGGTTACTCACAGTTTTGGATCCGTTTGGATAACAAGAAATACTACCCCTTGTTGAAAAGGCAAAACGTGTACTTCTTCCGTTTGCCACAACATACATGTGTGAATCTGGATTCTCGATCTATGCTGCCCACAAAACTAAGTACCGAAGCCGTCTAGATGCGGAACCAGACATCCGTCTCCAGTTGTCAAGAACTGAACCCAACTTTTCAAAATTGTGTCAGCAGAAGCACCCTCAAACATCACATTAGGATTCTATTATTATTCCTAAAGACTCATCTATAGTAAAGAAGAAAGCATTTTTCTTCGTAGATGTTCAGTGAACGTACCTGAACTATAACTCTGTAGAAATTTTGTTTCTGTCTTCTATCATTTACAAAATAATTATTAATTGAATTCTGTTGGCATTGATATTTTTGTTGCGAAAATTAAAATGATCTCTAAAGCTAATTTCTTTTCTTTGTAATATATTCCGTCCTCTCAGTTAAAAATATGGCCTGCCTGTACTTCAATTACAGTTACTTGCTATTACTCTGACACTAAATTGTGGCAACTGACTGCAAGCGTAAACAAATGAGGACTTTTCACGTGCCACCTTGTAAAAGGTAAACCTCCTCTGCCATAATTGTTTCCTTTGAGAAAAAAAGTCTTATATTCTGTGAAATGCTTTGTCTTCTTATATAGAAATAAAAGAGGCTGTTTGTTTGTTTTCCTAATTTGTTTACAGTCTTGGTTGATACTGTGTCCAAATAGTGGTTGAAGATGTCCGCTGTGGCTAAACTGTTGCCACGCCGCCTACCAGTTGCCATCTACCAATGACAGTACACTGTTGCAACGCCGCCTGCTAGCTGCCGGCTATGGACTGACAGCTGCTAGACTTTCCGAGCTGTTTACATGGGCACGAAAATCGATTGTGGAACTGGAAAACGGCTTTATAAAAACATTGAAGTGTTTACCTGAGCAACCAAAAGCGGAACTGGGACATCGGCTTACGAAATCCGGTTTTGGAGACGCATGTAAACTGGGTGAATGTATTCCCACACATTGCACAACAGATGTCACAATAGTCCTTTAAAGGCATTTCCTTGGCCTCTTTTCTTTCGTGATGTGTTTGTATCCCGAATCATGGGTCTGCCTCTTTTCTTCACAGCCGCGCGGAATGGCCGCACAGTCTAGGGCGCCATGTCGTCGTCGATTGCGCGGCCGCTCCCGCCGGAGGTTCGAGACCTCCCTCGGGCATGTGAGTGTGTGTGTGTGTGTGTGTGTGTGTGTGTGTGTCTGTGTGTTGTCCTTAGCGGAAGTTAAAGTTAGGTTAATAGTGTGTAAGACTGATGACCTCAGCAGTTAAGTCGCATAGACCTTACATACATTTGAACATTTTTCTTCGGATTTCACGAAAAACCACACACACACAGACACACACACACGACTATTACGAAAGATGCATGCTCCTTACTCAGCAGTAGCCACACAGTGGAAGTGAACAGACCACAAGCGGCAGCTTGTCAACAGCGTACAGTTTGAACGTGACGTTGATTGCTGTTGGAGGAAGGCAGCTCCAACGTGTGAAATGTCAATTACCAAGTAATTTTAATCAGGCTGTAGTGTGTTGAACAAAGGGAGTTTCATTTTCCTCGGCACGAGCCGATCGGGGTTCAGAGACTTGGCTCATCCTGACCTTCTAAGGAAATTTCTGCATGGGCAGACACAGAACGTTTCAAGAGCATAATTTGGAACCGCCTTACTAAAACCGTATTTGTAGGCATGCATACAATGAAACTAGGAGTTCATGATGCTGTTATTACATTCAATTGTGGTAATATTGGAAAGTGTTGGGTACTGAAAAAGCTGGGAATTAATCCTGGTGAAAATGTGATCACTGCGCTGCAACATTGCGATAAATGGAGGACATCCGATGCAGACAGGTCTGCATCTGATATGGCCAAGAAAGCAAGACAAACATCCAGGAAGGCGAAAAAGAAGCTGGAAGACCTACTAGAGGCCAAAGAAGGGCCATCATATGCAGCAGGACAGTTTTAATTGACTGTAAGTGACAAATTTCAGTAGCTTTTTCTTTAAAGTTAATTTCCCACAAACTAAAATTTTCAGTACATATGTCCCATTATATCAGAAGCTATCATACATAAATGAATAAAATTTTCGGAGACTCTGCATAACATAAAAAGCCACCTCTCGTACTACATTCATTAATATCCCCCATTAGGAAGTTCACAAAAAAATATTTTCTGCAGAAAAACTTAATATTTTTGTAAATAAATTTTAAAAAATATTTCTTCAAAACTATAAAATGGATAAAGTAGATTTTACTACAGTTGACTCTATTACCATCATATAACATACAGTAAAAATATTAAGGTCCTGCATCAAATAGTTTTTTTCAGAAATGGGTCAAATACATGCCTAAATTAAAACGGGTTAGATAGGCAGGGTGTGGTCCGCTTAAAAAATACAGCTCTAAAACCGGCAGTATATTTTCAATTTGCAGCCGTTGTTTTTATAAGCCGGTACGTCAATATTTCTTTCGTTGATATATTGATATATCGAACTTTTCTTCGTTATATTGTGAGCCGATAATGATTTTTTTTTTAATATCGATATGTTGGATTCCAGATATTTTAGAAAATATCAACAGTCCTGCTCTGAGGTACGCCTGTATCTCTTGAAACACTGCACTGAAATGCTGTACGCACAGTATGAACAGCACCGTCACTCACCCTTTGCCTTGTCATCAACACCTCAGTCTCTTTACGCTGTTGGTACCATCCTTTAGTGCTCTTAGCGTCTGCCTGACATTGAACACGGGCACGTTGCAGCTGTCACTGAACTGTGATACGCGACCGTGTTCCATGAATCCACGAACCTCTTTGCGCTTTTTTCCTGCAGAGACCCCACTTTGACAGCAGCGTTCTTACTTTACGCTGCCTGTAGCAAGAGAGAGGAAAGAAATGAAAGGAGCTACAAAACGTGTTGAATATGAATGCACACTGATGAGCCAGAACATAATGACCACCTACATACTATCGATATTAAGCCCATCCACGCGATAGCAGCGGTACATGGCGAAGAATTACTGCTAGTCAGAAACACTTGCGGTGAATGTAGTATTAGCGAACGTGTTGCCCTGTGTAGAATGGGGAAGGCGGGCGATCTGAGTTTAGCTGAGGGCAGACAGTGATGGCCCGGAGGATCAGCACGGGCATTTCGGGAGCCAAAAGGCTTGTCGGCTGTTCGAGGAATGCTGTGCACGGTGTCTTCAAGACGTGGCAAAACCACGGCGAAACCACGTCCAACGTCGTGGCGTTGGGCGGTCACCCCTCATTACGGATGTCGTAGGCTGGGCAGGACAGGCAGCGAACTGTGACAGAACTAACATGAGACTTTAATGTAGGACAAAGTGCGTCTGAACACAGAGTGCACCGAACACTCCGAACGATGGGCCTCCGCGGCCGATAACGCCCGCGTGTGCCAATGTTAACGCCACGACATCGGCAACTACGAATGAAACTGGCACTTGACCGTCGACACTGGACGTTGGTGCAGTGGCAGAGTGTCGCATGGTTTGATAAACTCCGATACCTTCTTCATCATGCTAATGGGCTGACGCGAATCCGAGGTCTTCAAGGGGATCAGCTCCATGACACCTGTACTGCGGGACAGAGACAACTTGCCGGGCTGGGAAACATTGACATGGCCGTCCATGGGTCCACTGGAGCCCTGGACCATAACGGCAAAGGGTTATCGTACACCGGTTGCAGACCACGTAGACCCTTTCATGACGATCGTGTTTGTCTATGGAAGTGGCATTTTTCAGCAAGATAATGCGCCGTGTCGGAAGGCCAGGAGTTTGACGGGGTGGCTCGAGGAACGTAGCACCGAGTTCCAGTTGAAGTGCTGGTCCGCCAACTCGCGAGATCTGTATCCTATCGAATACATCTGGGATGTGATTGAACGTGGCGTCAGAGCTCATCGCCCTTCTACCCGGAATTTAGGGGAAATAAGTGACTTGTGTGTGCAGAAGTGGTGACAACTCCTTCCGGCGGCCTACCAAGGCCTCATCGCTTCCATGCAACAACGCATTGCCGCTGTTATCCATGTGAAATGTTCTGGTTTATCAGTGTAAAGCTTTCATTTGCAAATAGCGCAGAGACACGTAAAAATGTATCTATAAAAAAGTTATGTGTTAAGTTAACACTGCAACAAACCGCATAGCTGTATGAAGGATAGTTCTTCGTAAATAAATTGTCTTAATCAGGGAATGATTTTAAACTCTGCCTATATACAAACAGATATTACAAACACATATTGAAATATAAAATGTACACAGCAGGTACTTTAACAGTTATCAAAACGGGACATAGTTTGTATCTTGGAGATTTAAATTAAAATATTGTTGTCGTCTTCAATTGGAGTATGTCACATTATAGGACTGGGGAACTGTAAATGAGCAGTATGTGTGGCGAGGGAGGGAAGGGGGGATTGCTGGAGGGGGAGTGTTTCAGAAAAGGTGTGGAAAGGAAGGGCTGGCGAGAGAAGACGAGGAGTCTGAAACGAATCTGAGATAGAGAACGAAAAAGTGGTGCAGGCGACAAAGGTAGTGCTGTCATGGAGAGGAAGAATAGTATTCTCACAAGGGAACATTCCCAAGTGTCAACAAACGAACTTGATGACACTTTGCGTGTGTGTAGAGGAGGCAAAATAATGTAATAGGTATTTTAGTTCATTGCGCCCAATTTCACTTGGAAGGGGTAAAACACATTTGGAGGGATTTTTTTCGAAACCATGATAAGTAAAAAGAAAGTGTGTGAAATCTTGTGGGACACAACTGCTAAGGTCGTCAGTCACTAAGCTTACACATTACTTAGCCTAAATTATCCTAAGGACAAACACACACATTCATGCCGGAGGGAGAACTCGAACCTCCGCCGGGACCAGCCGCACTGTCCATGACTGCAGCGCCTCAGACAGCTCGGATACTCCCGCACGGCAATGATATGTAAAAATGGTTTCTTCTATTACAGTGGGTATGTAATTACCTTTCTTGCAAACATAAATGAATTAATCTGAAATTTTGCCGAATAATCCACCCCAATTAATTAATGATGAAGAAAAGAAACAGTTGTTACAACATAAATTACAACGCCTTCAGGACACATACACCCCTGCATCATAAAGCTGATTTCTGAAATACCACTTCTGGAAATAAGCTGTACGCAATGTGCTATCAGAGTATTTTCAGTATAAGTAATTAAGATACCTAAACATTCATTGTTAGTCTAGTTATTTATTTTACTTATATTTGTTCATTGTTTTAAGTTATTTTACGTTTTACATTCTTTTTTCTACTTTTCTCGTTTTCTAGCTTACATTTCCACATACAAAAGCATTGCAATAATGATAATCTGTACATAAATACTTTATTATGCTATACACATTTTATTAACATAATTTCTTCAAACTATATACCTGACGGAGGACACAATATAAAACAAAATTCAGTAGGATTTCAAATTGTCGTGGGTTATCCTCTACGTATCCTAATTTATATCAGTTTTTTTCAGTACATTCGTAACTTGTGGCGAAAAGAATTGATTACGTATTAGTGACTGCACTTTAATTATATTGTTTCTAAAATGGTGGCGTGGCTTTCGCTTAGGCGTTGTGACAGAGGATAAGCGATGCTGTCAACCAAATGCCTCGGCGTAAGAAACTCCCAGACAACTGCAGATGGCTGAATGCAGCAGCTTTGCGCACGTGCCTCAACTAATCACGTAACACGACTAACTAAATGTCTCTAAGGCAAGGCCTCAGTGCTTCCGGAATTCTCATTAGGTGGTTTTTGCGCATACAGTTCGAGTTTGCGCCGACGTTTTCCACGGACTCTGTCAATGAGTTTCTTGATGATTATTAAGGTAATGGCTTTTTGTTTCACAGGAAAGAAAATGTCTGCGGAAGATGATCTGTGAAGGGTCAAGCACGTGGTTTTGTGTTCCGACTACGGGGTTACTTTGAAGAGGGAAGAGGCAGACGCGATACTTTGATACCAGCCTATGGCGTAATGGACAGAGGGGTAGAGACTCTCAGAATATTTACTGTGCCAGGAATGACACTGACAATGATGAAGAAGAGTTGGAACTCAGCTGGAAACTCTGTTCTTGTGACGTTAACAAAGACAAGGGGGAATAATGTGGCAAGTGAGAAGTGTTGGCAACTTTTAGGGAAAGGCAACAGTCGGCATGTACAGAGCGTCCCTCCTAAGAGTCGCCGGATGCACGAGGGTTGCCCAGAAAGCAAAGCATTTTTTTTCTCAGCCAAAAATAGCGCTACGAATGCGAAACGTTACGTATGTATTATCTGAAGTCTCCTGAGTGAGCGCTCCAAGTTTCCGTCACTTCCGACAGGCAGCGTAGCTGCAGGACAGTTCCAAAACGGCGTCTGTAGGTGATGTACGTTACAAGCAACGTGCCGTCATTGAATTTCTCACTGCAGAGAAAGAGTGGGGAATATTCACAAACGTTTGAGCAAAATCTGTGGAGGATCTGCTGTCGACAGAAGTACAGGGCTATTACAAATGATTGAAGCGATTTCATAAACTCACTGTAGCTCCATTCATTGACATATGGTCACGACACAGTACAGATACGTAGCAAAACTCATAAAGTTTTGTTCGGCTGAAGCCGCACTTCAGGTTTCTGCCGCCAGAGCGCTCGAGAGCGAAGTGAGACAAAATGGCGACAGGAGCCGAGAAAGCGTATGTCGTGCTTGAAATGCACTCACATCAGTCAGTCATAACAGTGCAGCGACACTTCAGGACGAAGTTCAACAAAGATCCACCAACTGCTAACTCCATTCGGCGGTGGTATGCGCAGTTTAAAGCTTCTGGATGCCTCTGTAAGGGGAAATCAACGGGTCGGCCTGCAGTGAGCGAAGAAACGGTTGAACGCGTGCGGGCAAGTTTCACGCGTAGCCCGCGGAAGTCGACGAATAAAGCAAGCAGGGAGCTAAACGTACCACAGCCGACGGTTTGGAAAATCTTACGGAAAAGGCTAAAGCAGAAGCCCTACGGTTTACAATTGCTACAATCCCTGACACCTGATGACAAAGTCAAACGCTTTGAATTTTCGGCGCGGTTGCAACAGCTCATGGAAGAGGATGCGTTCAGTGCGAAACTTGTTTTCAGTGATGAAGCAACATTTTTTCTTAATGGTGAAGTGAACAGACACAATGTGCGAATCTGGGCGGTAGAGAATCCTCACCCATTCGTGCAACAAATTCGCAATTCACCAAAAGTTAACGTGTTTTGTGCAATCTCACGGTTTAAAGTTTATGGCCCCTTTTTCTTCTGCGAAAAAAACGTTACAGGACACGTGTATCTGGACATGCTGGAAAATTGGCTCATGCCACAACTGGAGACCGACAGCGCCGACTTCATCTTTCAACAGGATGGTGCTCCACCGCACTTCCATCATGATGTTAGGCATTTCTTAAACAGGATATTGGAAAACCGATGGATCGGTCGTGGTGGAGATCATGATCAGCAATTCATGTCATGGCCTCCACGCTCTCCCGACTTAACCCCATGCAATTTCTTTCTGTGGGGTTATGTGAAAGATTCAGTGTTTAAACCTCCTCTACCAAGAAACGTGCCAGAACTGCGAGCTCGCATCAACGATGCTTTCGAACTCATTGATGGGGACATGCTGCGCCGAGTGTGGGAGGAACTTGATTATCGGCTTGATGTCTGCCGAATCACTAAAGAGGCACATATCGAACATTTGTGAATGCCTAAAAAAACTTTTTGAGTTTTTGTATGTGTGTACAAAGCATTGTGAAAATATCTCAGATAATAAAGTTATTGTAGAGCTGTGAAATCGCTTCAACCATTTGTAATAACCCTGTACAGTCAGTCGCTGGGACAGGCTCTCGCACCTGACGTGTTGCAACGAGCTAATGTTTTCATTCGCGAGGCCAGACACATTAGGACCCGAAAGTTGGCGCTGCATCTGTCAATCAGCAAAGGAAGTGAGGCTGCAATTATTTGCAATCTTGGATATTCAAAAGTGTGTGCAAAATGGGTCCCATGGTGTCTAACGGTGGGTCACAAATAGCACAGAAAAAACATTTGTCTTGATTCGTTTGCAACATTTTGAAGCTGAGGCGGACGCCTTCTTGTCCCAGATTGTGACAGGTGAAACCATTTTGAGCCCGAAACAAAATGACAGCCGATGGAATGGCGCCATTCGCACTCCCCGCAGAAGAAAAAATCCAATGCAACTGCTTCCGCTGTTAAGGTCATGGCGATCGTGTTCTGGGACTGTGATGGTGTCATTGTCATTGACGTGATGCCAAGAGGCGGTGCCGTTAACTCATCAGCAAATGTCAACACATCACCAAAACTCAAGATGCGCTTCTAGCGACTTCGGGCCACAGCAACCCAGCAGATGTTTTGCTGCAACACGATAACGCTCAGCCCCACACAAGTCTGGGGACTGCTAAATAGCTGGCTGGAGTGGCCGAGCGGTTCTATGCGCTACAGTCTGGAACCGCGCGATCGCTACGGTCGCAGGTTAGAATGCTGCCTCGGGCATGGATGTGTGTGATGTCCTTAGGTTAGTTAAGTTTAAGTAGTTCTAAGTTCTAGGGGACTGATGACCTCAGCAGTTAAGTCCCATAGTGCTCAGAGCCATTTGAACCATTTGAACTGCTCAATACGTCGCAAAACAGGATTGGACCATGTTACCCCATCCAACCTACGGCCGTGATCTATGCCCCATTAAAGGATGCCATTCGTGGAAGACATTTTGAGGATGATGAGGAGGCGAGCCACACAGTGAAGCATTGGCTCCGCCAGCAGGACAAGGATTGGTACCGACAGGGCATACACGCCCTTGTTTCACGCTGGAGGGAGGCTATAGTACGGGATGGAGATTACGTGGAAAAACTGCGTGTGTAAATAAAACACCATTCTTTCGAGTGTGTATTCTCATTATGTTCAATAAAGAATTGTCGAAAATGATGCGGTACATTACTTTCTGGGCAACTCTCGTATTTTGTCTGGCGTTTCGGAAGAGATCAGCAATTTCTGTTTTGTAATGTGTTGCTAGAGTTAACTCATCAAATTTTCCATGCTGTGACCATTATCGACAGAAAGCGTCGGTTTGTTCCCCACCACCAACAAAACGATTGTTAAATCGGAATTTTACGTGCCGATTCAATAAAGCGATCCCAGTTTAGTCTAGAGCAATATTCGTTTATCGATATGCATTAACAGCGACACTAAAACACGAAGAGTAACCAGAACGCCACCAGCGACTGAATAGCGCTGTTGCATAGCTGTAGCAGTCAGCACGGACCTCGATGTTGCAGTCGCCAGTGGAGTACTACTCATTATTCTTTTTGCAGTGTCGTTGTATAGCACACAGGTAAAACGAATATCGCACTAGTCTAAGGTAGGACAGCTTTATCAAATGGGCACGTAAAATTCCGCTATAAAAATTATTTGTTTTGCAATGGAAAAAAATCGAAGTTTCCATAGACGCAGGGTGTCGCATGAAGCATGTTATAGCGGTGTTAGTACGGTCTCACTCCAGCAAAGCGTTGAAAAAACGAACCTGCTCATACGTCCGGAAAGACCAGAGAAAATATTCGTGACGACACCCTGTGTATGTGTTCAAATGATAAGATACGGAACGTCGTAACAATTAAACTTCTTTCAGTTTCCATGTGCCATTTTGGGAAACGTCGTCAGACCTCTAGGTGCACCTTGCGATAGAAGTATGAGTCGTTACCTCCTCCTAAAATATTCAAAGCTGACCCTCAGCAGGCCAAGTGACACTATCTTTTTCAATGTCTGAGATCCGATATTCGTCGAATTCCTCAACTACGGAAAAATCCTTAACAGTGATGCGTACTGTGAGACAATCAGCTTCATCACGAGCAAACGGATTGGGCTGCTCACGGACGGATAACACGCTGCCACACATTTCCAAGACGACACAAAGTGAAACACACAAGCTGCGATATTATCGCGAAAAAACAGTGACCCGCATATGTAGTAAGTTTCCTTTGATTTACGTCTATGGTCACAAACTTTTTGTTAACAGATTAACGGTTTCGGTCTTTAATGACCATCATCAGATCTGTTTCATAAAACAGGGCTTTTTTTATGAAACAGATCTGATGATGGTCATTAAAGACCGAAACCGGTAATCTGTTAACAACAAGTTTGTGACCATAGACGAAAATCAAAAGAAACTTATTACAAAGTGAAACGACGAAGTCCAAGTGGGCAGCCGCCCTACAGTCTGAATTTGTTACCTGACGATTTTCACGTGTTTGGTCCATTAAACATCTTAATGGACTGGCTGCTGTGACACCCGTAGGCTTTCCGAGGACAGGGACTCCTCCTCCTCGTAAAACATTAGGGTAGTTTTACTCAGGCTGCTGGTTATTACTTCTGAATACAGACTTCATTTATAGCCACTCTATCGTTTCGTACTTTTTTCTTTTGAACACTCCTAGTACATTACAGCAGGAAAGATAACATACCCTACACGTAGATCAGCGTCAGTATCTTCTGTCATCATAATTATACGAAATGAATCAAACTAACTACGGCAAAGACTCTTCAGGACCTGTGGAAACTTATGTTCAAATGGGTCGTAGCATTACTGGGCAGACAACGTCTTTTGTGATATGCATGTAGTGGTGTCACCGCCAGACACCACACTTGCTTGATGGTAGCCTTTAAATCGGCCGCGGTCTGTTAGTATACGTCGGACCCGCGTGTCGCCACTATCAGAGATTGCAGACCGAGCGCCGCCACACGGCAGGTCTAGAGAGACTTCGTAGCACTCGCCTCAGTTGTACAACCGACTTTGCTAGCGATGGTTTACTGACAAAATACGCTCTCATTTGCCGAGACGATAGTTAGCATAGCCTTCAGCTACGTCATTTGCTACGACCTAGCAAGGCGCCATTACCAGTTACTATTGATGCTGTAAAACATGTACCGTCAAGAGCGATGTTCACCAATTATGGATTAAAGTTAAGTATTCCAGCAGCTACGTACGTTTTTTGTTAGTCTCATTTCCTTGACCTGTTCCAGACCTCATGCCAGCCTGCGTGAGCTAAAACGCGTGCCTTTAGGCTTCCTCTCATAGTGGGTTGGCTGTCTTGCCAATCCACAACACATGTTTTGTCACAGCGTAATTCTACACTGCCGGAAAGCCGTTTGCTTACAGGCAGTGCGACAATCTCACCCATTGTTTCAAGAAAACTTGGCTGGAAAGTATTAAAGGAACGCGGTCACACTGTGGCGTGGAGATGTAAAGGAACGCGGTCACACTGTGGCGTGGAGATGTCGTTTCTTCCAGGAAGTGATTGCAGTAATCCAGAGAATATATAATGTAGACTGCTGAAATGTGGGTCAACGAGCATTATGCAAGATCAGCCGCGTGAATAAACGATACACGTCACTGAACAATGAGATGGGCGAGCGACATAATCTGTCTCATGCTTGCACTATTAACTGTTTTGTGTCTGGTGCAATGCTGTTCTTTTTTTTGTCAATAAAAATGCAGAACCAGCCTGTAGACAACTACGAAGAAATTAACGCTGAAACTTTTCAAGACTGCTTAGTTACCCACTTGCTATCAAATGTCAGTTCCGGTAGACATTGCGCATTGCCATTCCGCTCAGTTAAATTAGCCACCAACTTCGATCACAAGGCAGGACAAAATCTGATCTCGTTGAAGGGAGATCGTAAACCAGCTATGGAATGAAATCTAACAAAGAGGAGGCTTAACAGAAGAGACAATACCAAATATATTATTTTCTATGTGAGGCCGTGAGGAAATTAGCGAAGTTAGCGACGCCGGTGATATCGTAACAGAAGAATGGCAATCTAAGAATCCGGTGTTACAGTTCTCCGGCATGAAAATTAAAGGCTCTTCACATGTAACTTTGGTAGTCTTTGCGTTTCCTTAGGAAGGTCCAAAAGCTATCGCGAGAGCAGACGCTCTTGTGTGTCTGACACTTCACTCCTTATGTCTGATATGCCTGTATTCACTACGATTTCGTTGATAGTTATGTCGTCACAGTATTTCCAGAATCGGCGGTGCTACGAGATGACTAGTACAGGGCGAAAATTCGGCCCTGGCATAGAATTACGCTTTGGCGTAACACGACTAAGCCTATCAGAAGAGAAGCTGGCTTTCAAGTTAAGCTTCAATTAGCGCTGATGGTAAAACATTGATATATCGATATTTTCCCAATAAATATCGATATGTATCGGTAATATCTTTCCCCCAGATATATCACTATCAAAATGACAACATCGGTTGCCGATTTTTTACTTTATATTACCTTTTTTCACTATCTTCGGCAAATATTTGAAGTTGTTCTTTGGAAACTCTAGGAGAATATAATTTTACTTCCACTGTATGAGGAGTGTTAATACTTTTTGAGCTTTCATCACGTCCAATCTCTCTCTTTTACTGGGTGAAGCAATGATATGTGGCACAAAAGAAAAAAGTCAAATCGCATTAGGGGCTGGCGGTGTGACTGGAATAACAATATTTCCGAAGTGAAGAAATAGCACCCTAGGTGCGTTGAAAAGCAATTGTTAACGCAACACCAGTTCATATTCAACCAGAATGACATTTCCTATTTGCTTATGCAATTCTACGGTCAATTCCCAATAAACTGGGAGGTGTTATTGCACTATTTCTATCAATTGGAATTTTATTAATTTTACCATTCTTCACATCGTAATTCTTCAAACACAGTTGCCGAAAATGATCAGTGAAAATATAAATGACAAGATTGGTCTTTAGGGTGGGCGGAGACGTGTGGAGGGGAAATGCTGACGTAATCGGCGTTCGGCGTTACCAACAGAAACTGCAACTTTCAGCTTCACTACGCAGTTTTGACACTACAACTGCTACCTCGCTGGCGATGACAGAAATAAAAGACAGGGAAGTCGACATGAAGTGCTAAGGACAAATCTGATGTACGATGAAACCGAACGATGAACTCACCGGACGCCTTTTATTGTGCCACTTACATGCAGTTACCGTTGTTAGCAAAGTGGTTATCGCCAAGCGTTAACTTGCATCGTTTTCCTTTCAATTCTTGCTCTAAAAGGGATAGCCAGGCTGCTAGCTTGTCGATGTACAGAATATCTAATAATAAATCAATACCTAAATAAACAGCTCTGAAACAGCAGTATATTTACAATGTGCAGCCGATATTTCTGTAGGCAGGCACGTCGTCATTTTCTTCCTTGGATATATCGGTACCTTCTCCGATATATCGAGAACCTCTAATGATACTATTTTAAATATCGATACATCGGATTGCAGGACAGCCGCTGTGCCGAGCGGTTCTAGGCGTTTCAGTCCGGAACCGCGCTGCTGCTACGGTCGCAAGTTCAAATCCTGTCTCGGGCATGGCTGTGTGTGATGTTAGGTTTAAGCAGTTGTAACTCTAGGGGACTGGTGACCTCAGATGTTGAGTCCCATAGTGCTTACAGCCATTTGAATCATTTTTGGATTATAGTAAAAATATTAGCAGTCTTAGCTACGAACGATCTGAACATATTTTTTTGGACACCGTGAGGAGTCATGTAGTTCGTTTGATCCATTTCGTGTAACTATGACAATATCAGATACTGACGCTGACTAATGATGAAATGTAGTGAAAACCGTTATTACGATAACAACTAGTTTCGGTGACACATCTCCACAGACAAGGCGATGAAACAGAGAGGAGGGAACGAAGATGACAGACACCACGAGTATAAAACTATAAGGCGCACTAATTAGTTTGTGAATAATTAACTACACGTATAGTTGTGCAGCAGCATGTGTCGATCTGAAGCTCTTTTGTCTTTTCAAACTGTACTATTGTATTACGTACAACTAATAGTTACAGAGAGTTGTGGTCATAACGAGCGCATTTAATGCAGTAATTTGAACGTCAGAAAGATTCCTTCATTTTGAAATTGTCTAGAATACGACCATTGCAATGTAGTCTAGTATGGTACACAGTGTGATGGAATAATATTTTGAGGACAGTCTCTTTGGTACACGCAATTTGCGTAATTTAGCAATTTTGTAATTATGTTTAACTGAAAAATATAGACATTACAAGATACCATGAGCTATCAGTGGACACAGAATTACAAAACGCACAAAATATGCTTGTTTCCATGTAACATTAATGGAGGCATCACGAATTTTATGAATTTTTTCTCAACAGTAAAAAATTCGGTTGACAATGGTTCCTCGAGTGGTGGAGAGCAGACGGTAGGGCTTAATTTCGGCAGGAGAGCCCCGAAAGGCATTCCGGCACCTACCAGAAAATTTTTGTTGGACTAGCGGAAACAAGCCAGCACCTGTGATTTAAAGTAATACACGTGTATTCAATCGCCGAGCAACTATAATTTCCCGTGGTTCCGGCACTAGTAAACGTAACAATGTGTGACGTAGATGTCCGCAAGTGGAGGCACTTGTCCTGGACCAGCCCCTCCCCCCCCCCCCCAGTCACCCTCTGATCCTGAGTACAGAGTTTTTATTCATGATTTACGTAAGTTGCCAGTGTGTGGTGAGCAACACAAAAATTTTGCCCAACTTGTACCGGCAAAAAACGAGAAAATTCCAATGAATTTTGTGATACTGGTTTCAGTTCAAAAAAACATTATTAATTGTACGTGATTTTATATTGTAATGGATTTTTGTTACTTTTATGAAGTTTGGACTACTATTGGTTCAAATGGCTCTGAGCACTATGGGACTTAACATCTGTGGTCATTAGTCCCCTAGAACTGAGAACTACTTAAACCTAACTAACCTAAGGACATCACACACATCCATGCCCGAGGCAGGATTCGAACCCGCGACTGTAGCGGACTACTATTGTTTAATTTTTGCGAGTTTGGTTGTTTTTTGTTTTGCTGTTTTTTGAGGAAATATACATTGGTTTTATGTTATTCAAAGTTATTTAACGTATTTTACCCTAACCCATATCCTGAAACTGAAATTATTTAAGTGGTTTTCATTATTAGACTGTTATATTGTGTAGGCTTCTCAGGCATATGGTGTGGTCCAGACGTAGGAGCCTTGTGGTGTGGTCAGCACGGTTAACTTTAAGTTTCCATGTGCTGTGGTACAAGCTCTCTTCTGAATAGTCCATGTAGCCTCGATGCTGTGGAAGTAGAAGTCCACTATGTTCAACGTAAGGTTGCCATGAGCTGCCTCTTGAGGCTAAGTCTGCGACTGTCTCGGAGACACGCTCTACCTTACATGACATACACACTCGAACTAACTGAACGAACTGACGTAACAGGCTAAACTGGCCCTCCGATGTACGGCGGAGATCTTAAATACTGGCGGCTGAGAGGGCGTTGGCGGCGTGTTTCCAGCGAGTCTTGTCGTTGGCCTGTGTCGATACTCTCGTAATCTCTATGCCGCATGGTGTGCTGGCGTCAGCGTATGCCAGCACATTTTTGTTCCTAGGTGCGACGGGGATTCCCCTGGCACTATGTACACATTCAAAAATAAACTCATGATTCGTTTAGAAATCTACTCAGAATGTGTTCTAAAATGTTCAAATCCAATAGGGATGTGGTTTAAAAGTCGACTGCATGCTAGGCACTTTGTGAATGGAAGGGATTCTTTTCCTCAAGAACATGAATTTGGCGCCCCCTGAAATAGCCGCCCTGGGCAGATACCCCGGTTGTCCCTCCCTCCCCCCCCTCCCACCATCCCTCGTAGGTCCCCGCCTGGCAGGGAGTACTAAACTGTGTGCAGAGAGCGGAGTCGGCACAAAGTGGTCCCCGCGGGACGCCAGCCACCTGTGACTGCCCTTCACACTCCGGCCGGCGGCGCATTGATCGGCCGCGCTTGCTGCACCAGCTGCTGCCTTACACTCCACCCTTCCGTTCCCACTTCGTCCTGCGCCGAAAGGACTATCTGGCATACGCGATCCGACAGCAGCTGGCTCCGCGCGGAACTTCCACGATCGGCGAGGACCTTATACTGCACGGCCGCTGGCAGAAAAAGGCCTCTGACGTCATTTTTCATCTGGCTGCCAGGAAGCAGAGCTCCAGCCGAGAAGACGCGGGCCCTTTGCCCACAGACCCCACCCCTGCTGTTCCCGAAATGCGTTTCCTCCGTCTTCGCTGTGTCAATACCAACGCTGCGTCGGTTCTTCATCACTCTGCTGATGCTGTCTCTGATGTACAGTACGAAGTACGAGTCCTATAAGAGCAGCGTAATAAATCCATCAACTTCTGCTTCAGCACTGATTAAATACCCTATGTACGCTGAAGACCTAGAGTTTCATCTAAGTGCAAAATCAATAAACTTGGACACAGCTATCGATAATTTAATTTCTGACCTTGAGCATTGACAAAATGGGCACGGAATGTAAGGGGTAAGCCTAAACTCTTCTCAAACCAGAGCGGTTCTGGTTGGTCATTCTAGTCTCATTAGCCGAAAACACCGGGAATCGCTACCATCTTTAATCTTATTCTTCCCTCAGCAAAGAGTTTAGAAATACTGACAGATGAAAATCTGAACTGCACTGAACACATTGCTGCAAGTGCAAGAAGCCATTAGTACCTTTACATGCCTCACGAAATATAATGATCACTTACGAGCGGGCCGGTGTGGCCAAGCGGTTAAAGGCGCTACAGTCTGCAACCGCGTGACCGCTACGGTCGCAGGTTCAATTCCTGCCTCGGGCATGGATGTGTGTGATGTCCTTAGGTTAGTTAGGTTTAAGTAGTTCTAAGTTATAGGGTACTGATGACCTTAGAAGTTAAGTCCCATAGTGCTCAGAGCCATTTGAACCATTTTCACTTTCGACCTGAAAAACAAACTTATACAAACGCTTTTACCCCCAGTTGTTGGTTACAGGGATGTTATCCTACCAGGTGTCTCTCAGGAGAGTTCACAGCTCCAGGAACTAGTTATGAACGCCTGTGTTCGTTATATCTGTGATGTTGGACTCTGATCACATTTCGCCATCGCGTGCATAGCTAACCTGGCTACGTGCACACAAGTGCAGAAATTTCCATACACTCTGTCTCGTCTGCTGTCACTGCCTCTTCACGCTCTTGTTTGAACAACGTGGCAGAAACACCTGCTGCCATCAGAGCAAAATCCTTTCTGCCCCACTAGGACATTCCTCATTATATCAGGGAACTGAAAATAACAACTCCAAAATGCAGTTAATGATATATCTAGTGAAGTAATATTAATGTCGACATTTGATCCTGTACGTACTCGTTGTTCCAATACATCTTTCTCTGCACCAGGCCTTCCTCATTTTCCAGTGCTTTTAGCTGGAGCGATCTGCCTAAATATCTCTCCCTACGTCAAAAAATATTTTTACATCCGCGAATACATCTATAACGGCCACTATCGCAATTACTATTATTACTATTACCGCTATTATACTGCTAGCAGGAGAAACAATAGTGTTTGTACTGTTAGCATTAACTTCACCAGCTATTAGTCACAACACTATAACTTTGTTGGAGGCAGGAATTTCGAGCATTTGCTGTAAAGATGGTGATTGCAGAAAAGAAGATGGTTCAAAATTCGGTGTCCTTTTTCTTCTAGATTTTGTATTAGCCTCTACTGTTGGCCTTGAACTTTCTGCTGGCTTTGCATAAAAAGCGCAATCCGTATTTTTGGTTGACGTCGACTTACGTGCATTTCGACCATTTGAGCCACGAGTTAAAGTCATTCCTGCAACTGTCTGTGACCCCTCAGTCTAGTATCACTCCAATGGAACGTTGATACTCTGGGAATACGTGTCCCCGTACCGTTTCCTAATCCTACAAACAGTTTGAAACCGTCAAAAATGATAAATTTTGATTTAAAACCACTTAAATATTCTAACACTGCCATTTCCAGTTGAACTCTCATTACAATGTTTTATGTCGTTATAGTCTTATTTTTTGGAATACTTTTTAACTGCAGAGTGCATCTTAACACATTATACCCACAGTAGGATTTGTGCTCTATCGATACGGGCAATTAAACAACTATGGGATGCTTCGTACATATTTAATAATTCAGTAACTAAAACTGCTGTGACACTTTGCTGTCAATAAGTCACCGTAATTACTGTATTTTCTGACGAGTGATATTTCCAGTTCCTATTCTTCTAGAGCAGCGAGAATTATTTGTGATGTGAACTGAAGGACATCCTGCAATGTCCTTTGTAGGTACCTAAGGAAACGAACTACTACTTCCGAACATACGACGTGAGCTGTGAAGTCAATTGTCAGAAATGTGTTTGAAGCCATAATGCTAAAAAAATACAATACAAATCTATAATCCACACAGTAATATACACTCCTGGAAATGGAAAAAAGAACACATTGACACCGGTGTGTCAGACCCACCATACTTGCTCCGGACACTGCGAGAGGGCTGTACAAGCAATGATCACACGCACGGCACAGCGGACACACCAGGACCCGCGGTGTTGGCCGTCGAATGGCGCTAGCTGCGCAGCATTTGTGCACCGCCGCCGTCAGTGTCAGCCAGTTTGCCGTGGCATACGGAGCTCCATCGCACTCTTTAACACTGGTAGCATGCCGCGACAGCGTGGACGTGAACCGTATGTGCAGTTGACGGACTTTGAGCGAGGGCGTATAGTGGGCATGCGGGAGGCCGGGTGGACGTACCGCCGAATTGCTCAACACGTGGGGCGTCAGGTCTCCACAGTACATCGATGTTGTCGCCAGTGGTCGGCGGATGGTGCACGTGCCCGTCGACCTGGGACCGGACCGCAGCGACGCACGGATGCACGCCAAGACCGTAGGATCCTACGCATTGCCGTAGGGGACCGCACCGCCACTTCCCAACAAATTAGGGACACTGTTGCTCCTGGGGTATCGGCGAGGACCATTCGCAACCGTCTCCATGAAGCTGGGCTACGGTCCCGCACACCGTTAGGCCGTCTTCCGCTCACGCCCCAACATCGTGCAGCCCGCCTCCAGTGGTGTCGCGACAGGCGTGAATGGAGGGACGAATGTAGACGTGTCGTCTTCAGCGATGAGAGTCGCTTCTGCCTTGGTGCCAATGATGGTCGTATGCGTGTTTGGCGCCGTGCAGGTGAGCGCCACAATCAGGACTGCATACGGCCGAGGCACACAGGGCCAACACCCGGCATCATGGTGTGGGGAGCGATCTCCTACACTGGCCGTACACCACTGGTGATCGTCGTGGGGACACTGAATAGTGCACGTTACATCCAAACCGTCATAGAACCCATCCTTCTACCATTCCTAGACCGGCAAGGGAACTTGCTGTTCCAACAGGACAATGCACGTCCGCATGTATCCCGTGCCACCCAACGTGCTCTAGAAGGTGTAAGTCAACTACCCTGGCCAGCAAGATCTCCGGATCTGTCCCCCATTGAGCATGTTTGGGACTGGATGAAGCGTCGTCTCACGCGGTCTGCACGTCCAGCACGAACGCTGGTTCAACTGAGGCGCCAGGTGGAAATGGCATGGCAAGCCGTTCCACAGGACTACATCCAGCATCTCTACGATCGTCTCCATGGGAGAATAGCAGCCTGCATTGCTGCGAAAGGTGGATATACACCGTACTAGTGCCGACATTGTGCATGCTCTGTTGCCTGTGTCTATGTGCCTGTGGTTCTGTCAGTGTGATCATGTGATGTATCTGACCCCAGGAATGTGTCAATAAAGTTTCCCTTTCCTGGGACAATGAATTTACGGTGTTCTTATTTCAATTTCCAGGAGTGTATGTATAGTTCATTGAACCCAAAAAGGATGCTCAAAGCGATTTCCATGCTGTTGCTTCTTTTAAACAGAGATTAACAACTATTTTCCCAAATTTTCCGGGATAGAGGTGTTCAAATTCCGAATGGCTTCGTTCTTTCAGATGCTCAACGTCACCAATCTTGACGTTGTAAACACTTTTTAGTACAGCCCACAGATATAGGCGGATGTATCTGGAGATCGTGAATGCCATTCAGTGATATCCTGTCTGCCAGTCTATTCATCTTAAAGTTTTCATTTAGAAAGACTCTTGCAATAGTTCCGCGATGCAGGAACTCTCCATCTTGCTGCCATATCAACTTTCCCTTAACCGGCAGCAGAGTTTAAAAAGTGAGTTATTTTGTATTTCTAACAACACTTCTTTAACTACATCTAGGTATTGACGGAAGTGATAGAAGCGTTAAGAAAATAAGGGCCGATTAGCCCAGCGGTGCAAATCCCTGCCGATTCACTCACGTCAGGTGAGTTCCACTCTGTCTCCACCGCCACATGGGGTTTGTAGCATCGCAGTAGATACAGTTGCCTCTATTTACTCTGTGACTCACCTTAAAAGCTGCATTTTCTCTACAAAGAACGCTTTTGAGAAATTTGGCATCACATTTTTGTTGTATTGTGTACAGGTAGCAGAACCTCGTACGCCTATACGAATCATTCTCACGTACGCTTTGAAGTAAAGTAGGATTGTATGAGCTCAGTTCCAGTTTTTCTCGATTCTTCGCATGTTTTTTCCTGCTATTCCATACTTCTTGGATGCTTTTGTTTGAATTTAGTCGATGACTGTGTGACAACATTAAGATTCTCTTCTGTAGCAAACATAGTTTGACCTACCTGCACAACGAAGCTATGGTGCTGAACCATTCGTTTCAGACCTTATATGTAATTTGCCACTATCTTGTGAAGAAATATGTTCGGCGCTTGGGAAACGTTCCACAGACAAATCATAGACATCACTGCAATTATAGAAACGTTTCCATGTTTCCATCTTTGCAACACAAATACACACTGTTAATTGTTTCTCACATGAGAACAAAGAACGTATCCACAAAATGCTAGTGTCAACTGACCTATGGGTACTATGCACCAATCAGTTTCACAACTACCACTACGCTAGGCAAAGCAAATTCCAAGCACTGCTCGTGACAAATAATTTATGGCCTAGCCCGTATTTGTTCCCAAATGAATTCAGCGATAAAAATTATAGCTCTTTTTCGAACCCATATCAAACTTCATGAACTCAGTAGTAGTAATACGAACAATATTCACAAAGATTTACATTCACTTACTCGTACTTTGGTCCAGAAAGGTATCCATTAGCCAGGAACGCGTATTTTAATAACTCGCAAGGAGCGATAAAAAGATTAATTGGTAATAGAGATAAGTTTAAGAAGAGCCTACGAAATCTATTGGTGGGAAAACGCTTCTGCTTCACTGATGAATTTCTTAGCAAACACACACACACACACACACACACACACACACACACACACACACACACTGGTTATATATATTACTGGACTTACCAAATATTGAGAGTATTATTACAGTTTCACGTCCATACAAATTTACTGCAGTAATGCGATGTTTGTAAAAAAGTCTTAACTTTCTTTTTTTAATTTTATTTTTTATGCGGCTTGGTTACAACATCCTAGTATTAATCATATCCACCTCCAGGTATCGAACATTTATACAGATGGTAGGCAATGAAAACCTCGTAACACCATTTTGTTAAATTTTACAGGAAAAGCAGAAACGATTTCTTTGAAACTACATAAAGTGATCAGACACATGTATAACTATATTGTAGAAGCCTAGTTATTGACAGACTTGACAAATCTATACGCTTTAAAATCTCTTTTTGATAATGGAGTTACTGGTTACTGGAACTACTAGGTGTTAACAGATAGATGAAGATACGAGGTTTTCATTGCCTACTGTCGTCACGTTTTATGACAAGTTCATTTAAATGGGAATAAATTTAATGTTTTCTTACTTATTATATATCTATGTGGACAATTTCACATGCATTACATGAATTCAAAATGTTTTACATATTTCTTTTGCAATTTTTTATTGTGTATTATTGTCTTTCTGACAAGTTCTTGAGACGTGGGACACACGCTTACAGATACTTCAACTCAGTAAAGACAAGGCAATAATTACCAATCAAACACACACTCTGGCTTGTAATTTCCAACAGATTTTATTTAATAATTACATTACAATATCAAACTTCTGTTACCCCAGAATAATATAGATAACTGCCCTATAATTTGATATTCAACTAAACGGACAAAATGTCTGCCCATCCCAAACAATAAATAATTGTAAAACCGTCTTTAAGAACCATTTAAACAATGAATGGCTTTCTGAGAACAGCACCCACAGAAGCAGGACGCCTTTTAAGATATAACAACAGAAACAACTCGCAATTTCTCTTTATGAATAAGATATTAAAATACCATTACTATGAAAGGCATCTTCCAGGAATTACAAAATTTCAGTGACAGGTAATGGCACAACAGAGGTGGGCGGAAACTGCAACTCAGATAGAGCCTGAATCAAAGCTGAAAGGAACGGTGAAGAAGGAAATATGGGCACCTCGGTGTCACCAGGAACAAATAATACAATACTCAGCTTAAATTCGCCGAAGAACAGGAGTGTACTGATAGACACAGCGACCGCGCTATCGGTTACAGTTATTCAAACAGGACGTCGCCAAGGCGTCGTCTCCAAGTTAAACGACAGTTACAACGGACGTCGCTCACCGCTGATTATACCACTGAAACAACAACATAAAACCACACAGCAACTCGGCAGTACCGGATCAAGAGTAAAACAGTCCTTAAAACATTACAAAAATTACAAAACAGGAATACAATTAGTCTTTGCAGACAAATTAAATCTCCTGCAATCATTTTCTACAACAGCAGTTCACACTGTGTTTGCACAGAAACTACGATACATAAAAATTCACCATGAGAACACTGTAGAATGTGTAGAAACCAGAACACATACTCGAACCCGAAATACTAATTACATACAAGATGTAAAACATTGTCACAAATTTCTCTACTTTACAAAAGAATGCCACTACAGGTGGATTACACATAATAGCAAAAGGCAGAAAGAAGTACCAAAAAAATCAAACCTGTGCTTATTTCGGAGTGCACAGATACGCACTTAGGTATACACTCTTTGCCAGTATCTCAAGTGCTTCCAAAACCGGCAATCTTACTCGCAACAGTTGACGGTCGAATGTGCCGCGCCACCGCCCCACCAGCTAAACGGTTGCTTGTGCAGCAAGCCAATTGTGCAACTGAACGTTTCACTCGACACGCCCGTTCCGTGAACGTAGTATCTCAACACTGCAAGTACAAGGCCTTATGCAACTTTCAGTAATTTATATTCGTGATTATTTCTCTAACTCGTCATGGTTTTAGACCTATTTGTATGATGGCTGCGGATCGGTACGAGGCGTTGTCAGCACTGAAAGAGAAAATGAACTGACTTCATCAGATATCCGGGATTTTTGAGTCTTCATCCATGATCGACAAGTTAAGTGTTGGAAGACCTATCAGAGTGTGACTCCAAAGCGCGTGATAAAAGGAAACGTGTCAACGGATTCCGTATTGAACTGCACCTCCGTTGCGGCTGCGGCCACACAAACAAATTTTTTCCGGCCCGTTTTTGCCTATATACACGCATAGAAACACAGCCCGCTGTTTGCTGTGTGTGACTGGCGGCAGACTGCTGCTCTCCCTCTTGTTTTATTGGTTTCGAACACAGCCCTTTTCAGCAGAAACAATTATGTTACAAAATGATAGCAACAATACATTTGTCTGGCTTAATTACAAAATACAGTCAAACCTCGATGTATCGAATCTCTAGGGAAGACAAAATTCCTTAGATACAGGGTGATTACAATTAGAATTAAACTTTCAAACCTCTGTAGAAATACCACCACTGGTCAGAATAACGTCAAATTGCAACGGAATATTATCTGAGAAGGGGGAAAACGTATGGCAGAAGAAAAATAAATAGTTACAAAGTGTACCAACAGATGGTACTGTAAGCATCCTAATTTAGTGGTCGAATACAAATGACAAATGAATAATCCACAATGCCTAACGTGTACGTCTGACGTCAAACAAACTGTACAACTCAGTGTGCATTTGTGTACAAGTGTGATACTGTCAGTTATGTAAGCCCATCCACCATGGCAACGTCATGTCACATCGGATGGGACAAATCGTTTTCTAATTGTCCTGAGGCCAAAAATCGCATAAATAGCATCACTCACATCGATTTTTAACTGTCCTGAGGTCAAAAACGGCATAAAAAGCATAAATCAAAATCAAATCGGATTATTAATTTCCGTGTGACCGGTGAAAAACATGTACACCGTTCTCTGCAATAAGTTGAAGTCGAGAAACAGCATGCTCCACAACTGATCGAAGTGTTTCCGGGGTCACGTTCAGAATGTGTTGCGCAATGCGTACCTTCAGTGCAGCTAAGTTTGCAATCGAATCTCTAAACACAACATTTTTCACATAGCCCTACAGCCAGAAGTCACACGAATTAAGATCAGGTGATAGGGATGGCCAACCTATAGGGAAATGACGGCTGATAATTCTAGCATTTCCTAAAATGCGCTTCAGCAGCTACTTAACTGTATTTGCAATGTGCAGAGGTGCGCCATCTTGCGCAAAAAATGATCCCATCTACACATCCGCGCTGTTGGAGAGCTGGGGTCACGTGGTTGTGCAAAACACACTCATAGCGCTTACCAATGACAGGTAAAAGGTAACAGGACCGGAAGCACCTGTCTCTACGAAAATATATGGCCCTATGATAAATGATGCCGTAAACCCACACCACACAGCGACATTTTCAGGATGAAGTGGTACTAGTTGATTTGCGTGTTGATTTCCGTTGCCCATATTCGACAGATCTGTGCATTGACGTATCCTGTCAGATGAAAGTGGGCTTCGTCTGTCCACAAAATCTTCCGCGGCCAATCATTGTCCACTTCCATGAGAGGTCTGCTAGCAGGTCAACAGGAAGCAACTTGTGCACATGGGCAATTTTGAATGGATCGCAAAGAAGGATGTTTCGTAGGAATTTATGCACCGTGCTTACGGTTGTGTCCAATGGTCAGGCAATTCTCCGTGCACTACACGTTTGCACATCACCGTCTCTTCCTGCAATGCTGTGGCCACGACTTCCACTGACGTCGAATCAATTCTTTTCCACCCTCTACCAGGTTGCATACCAAAAGAACCCGTCTTTACGAATTTCCCAATCATTTTCTCCAGACCCACGGCAGTCATAGTACCAACGCCCTTTTTCAAACCCTTCAGTGTCGGGAACTTCTGCAGAACGACGTGTGTGCAGTCATCATTCTTGTAAAACACCTTTAGAAGCAGAGCGCGATCCTGCATTGAGACAGTCATGCCGAACGTCGCAAAAACGAGAGGAGGAAAAGCCATCTGTTGCCTTCTGCGGTGGGGGGGGGGGGGGGGGGGGTGTTGTTTGGAGAAGGACACCGGACAGCGAGGTCCTCGGTCTCATCGGATTAGGGAAGGAAGTCGGCCGTGCCCTTTCACAGGAACCATCCCGGCATTTACCTGGAGTGATTTAGGGAAATCACGGAAAACCTAAATCAGGATGGCCGGACGAGGGTTTGAACCGTCGTCCGCAGCTCGTGGTCGAGTGGTAGCGTTCTCGCTTCCCGCGCCCGGGTTCCCGGGTTCGATTCCCGGCGGGGTCAGGGATTTTCTCTGCCTCGTGATGACTGGGTGTTGTGTGATGTCCTTGGATTAGTTAGGTTTAAGTAGTTCTAGGTTCTAGGGGACTGATGACCGTAGATGTTAAGTCCCACAGTGCTCAGAGCCATTTGAACCATTTCATTGAACCGTCGTCCTCCCGAATGTGAGTCCAGTGTCTAACCACTGCGTCACCTCGCTCGATGAAAAGCCATCTACTTGGCCTGTTTATACCAACTTCAATGGGTCGTGCGCATGACAGCTGTTTTCATTTATGTATTCTGACACATAGAGTGCCATCTATTGATCAATTTTGAGACTATTTTTTTCTTCTCCCATGCGTTTCCCCCTTCTCCGATAATATTCAGTTGCAATTTGACTTCATTGTGATAAGTGGTGTTATTTCTACAGCGTTTTGAAAGTTTAACTTCAATTATAATCACCCTTCTGACGAAGCAAGATGGGATAATTTTAATTCCCCTCTTGTTTTTCCATCTGTCTCCTTAAATTTGGTTTTTCACTTTTAACAAATTACCATAAACATACGTGAATAGGATCTGCATTTCCGTAAAAGAGAAAGGTTGGCCCTCAGTTTCAAAGAATATAACACGAGATTTAATTTTGTGCTTAGTTTTAGGTATGTAATTGATTTTCTAATTTATTTTCACTATTCCTAATTAGTATCTTTTGTTATAGGGCGAAATCAGTGATTGTTTCGTAACTTAAATTCTATTGTTCACTTATAAACAAATATAAATTCTGTACTAACTAGGTATATTTGGGAGATGAAACAATATTATTCTTAAAGGATCTATTTGGCTCTATTCGAAGACATGATAGCAAAACCAGCCCTGAATTAATTCCAAAGTAATTAACAGTTTTGTCAAAAGTATTGTTTGCGTAATGATATTTGTGAATTTCATGATTTAAACAAATAATTTGGCTTTACTCTGGCAGTAGAAGAAACTATTATAAAGACGCAATTATTCGATGTATTCAGTTAATTTAATCAGTTAAGTTTTAATATTAATTTCTGTAAACTTAACTTCGAACAATGTGTAGTTTCAGCACATGTTAATGTGATGATATACAAGGACCCGATTTTTGGTCATGAGACAGTGAGTTCACGGCCGAGTTTCAGATGAGAAACCTGTGTTGATTAAAACTGCAACAATGCTTTAACTTAACTGTGGAATAAGTGTTAAACAATTAGGCCGTGTGTGAAAACAATGACAGTGTCTGCTCCGTACGTACCTGATTATTCTTCAAGATCTGTGAACTTTGTGGTTAGGTTTTACTGATTGTAGATGTTCAATAGTAAACTATTGTATCACTATGTGGAGGTTTGCCAGAAAACTAATAATGAGGCTTAGGGAAGGTTAAACAATACTGCATTGGCCATTGTTTATTATTGTGGGGTTGTGAAAAGTGAAATTACAGTACTGTGAAACGCAACTGTGCACCTGTCGGCTACATTATTTACAGAAGTCAGTGTCGGAATCTACAGCCCATTTTTCAGTCAGTGTAGCAACGCAGACTGAGGACAACAAACGAAGAAAATACAGCAGGTGGAACCGCTACATCCTCTGTATCAAGAGTTCGACATAAAAGGTTTCCGAAAACAAATATTTTACATCTGACGATTCTTTTATTACTGTACCGTGACTTTCTCGCGTTTGTGTGTGATATAGGCCTATGTTTAGTTTTGGCAGTATAAAAAAATACTTTCATCGTAAAAAAATAAATTCAGCAAGAGAATACACAGTACATACAGAAATATTTCCAGAAGTGATTGGCTATAAATGAAATCCGTAATTTTGGCTTTCTTTAAACTTTTGATCACGCGTGAGACAATTGCGTTGTCTATGATTACGGTGGCTGAGAACTCATTATCCCCTACCTCCTCACACTTCTCCATCTACGCTCTGATTTTGTCGATAGCCGATTTGGCCTGACTGACCGTCACTCCCCCTCCCCATCTTCCCCTTCCTCTTCGTCATTGTTGCCGCCTTGTTTTTCGTTCCCTGTCTTCGCGCAGTCACCAATCTCGGCTTCTGTAAGTCAGCTTGCTACATCGTCGTCCGCATCCACGAGATCTTGAAAACGAACGTGAGCGGTGTTAAAGTGAGCCACCACTTTCGTACATTTGGACTCGAGGGAATTGACTGGGGGTGACTACTGTAAGTACTGTATAAAATAAAAACTTAAATCAACATTCCCACAAACCACTGCCAGAATCAAACTAAGATTTTACACGCTTCAGTATTACACCCACCAGTTGCTCATTTTCATATGTCATCGAAAATCCACATGTTCCGGAACAACTGAAAACTGTTCCCTTTTCACCTTTATCCACGCTTTATCCGGCATTCTCATAGCATCTAAAATGTTGATAGTTGTAGGGCTGTCATCGTCAATATTGAAGACTGTCGTTTGGACCACTTCAGGCGAACCTGATTATTCCTTGATCTAAGGGCTGCAGTTACTACGTAGTGTCAGGTGGTAAAAATTGTAATGTCACAGATTTTAATGGAAGAATAGCATTTTGAGCACCGCAGTTGTCCACAAGCAACACAAATTTCAGATTTTCATAAGTCATTTTCCTGTCAAAATCCTTTAACGAGCTGAAGTCATCCTTGCTTTCTTGTTAGCAGTGCACTCCACAGGGAATGACTTACATCCAGAAAAAGTCGCGGTGTCTTACGTTTTCCTGTCATAACTGGCTTGAGTTTGTCTGTGCCCGTCATATTTGCAACTAAGAGTACGGTACCATAATCTTTGCTTAACTTGCCCCCGTGATATTTTTCTCCTTAGAAAGTCAGAGCTTTGTCTGCATTAAACCTCCATCCGTTTTGTAATCATGAAGGATCATCTGCAGTTCTAATTTCAAGTCATCACGCATTTTGTTGTCTACACTGGCACTTCCCTGACCCACTTGACGGAAAATAACACCGTGTCATTTTCTTAAATTTTTTAACCACCTGTTACCCGCACGTCGTACTGTATCCAAACGCTGCTGCAAAATAATCTGCCTTTTCTTTCAATATAAATCCACCAATGTTCATATTATTGTTCCGCTGTTGTCGGAACCATTGCACTAGACACTCTGCTAAATCCGGAAACTCAGCCTTTCGTTGTCGGTTCCGATCCGTCCCTTCATGTGCATTAATCACGGGGTCTTCATTCCTGATTATTGTCGGCAGTGTGTTTGCTGCATTTCTAACTATGCAGCTTTGTCCTTCTTTTTCTTCACTCTTGCTATCACTTCGTCAATTAACTTTTGCTTTTCAGCGGCTCTCAGACATTTCCACTTAGAGCCCACGGTTGACACCTACAGCTCACAATCAATAAAAACAATCACAACCTAAATCGCAGATGCATGGAGGGCGTGGGAACTGCAGCGCAGATCTCACAAACGCTTCGACGAAGGGCAGGGAGGGACTGGGATTTCCCTATTTGTACGCACTTTGACATTCAGAGGTACCATACGAAAGACTTCGATATATAGAAATGATTTCGATATGACGAGTCTTTGTTCTTTTTTTTTTTTTTTTTTTTTTTTTTTTTTTTTTTTTTTTTTTTGGTCATCAGTCTACTGACTGGTTTGATGCGGCCCGCCACGAATTCCTTTTCTGTGCTAACCTCTTCATCTCAGAGTAGCACTTGCAACCAACGTCCTCAATTATTTGCTTGACGTATTCCAATCTCTATCTTCCTCTACAGTTTTTGCCCTCTACAGCTCCCTCTGGTACCATGGAAGTCATTCCCACATGTCTTTGCAGATGTCCTATCATCCTGTCCCTTCTCCTTATCAGTGTTTTCCACATATTCCTTTCCTCTCTGATTCTGCGTAGAACCTCCTCATTCCTTACCTTATCAGTCAACCTAATTTTCAACATTCGTCTATAGCACCACATCTCAAATGCTTCGATTCTCTTCTGTTCCGGTTTTCCCACAGTCCATGTTTCACTACCATACAATGCTGTACTCCAGACGTACATCCTCAGAAATTTCTTCCTCAAATTAAGGCCGTTATTTGATATTAGTAGACTTCTCTTGGCCAGAAATGCCTTTTTTGCCATAGCGAGTCTGCTTTTGATGTCCTCTTTGCTCCGTCCGTCACTGGTTATTTTACTGCCTAGGTAGCAGAATTCCTTAACTTCATTCACTTCGTGACCATCAATCCTGATGTTAAGTTTCTCACTGTTCTCATTTCTACTACTTCTCATTACCTTCGTCTTTCTCAGATTTACTCTCAAACAATACTGTGTACTCATTAGACTGTTCATTCCGTTCAGCAGATCATTTAATTCTTCTTCACTTTCACTTAGGATAGCAATGTCATCCGCGAATCGTACCATTGATATCCTTTCACCTTGTATTTTAATTCCACTCCTGAACCGTTCTTTTATTTCCATCATTGCTTCCTCGATGTACAGATTGAAGAGTAGGGGCCAAAGGCTACGGCCTTGTCTTACACCCTTCTTAATACGAGCACTTCGTTCTTGATCGTCCACTCTTATTATTCCCTCTTGGTTGTTGTACATATTGTATATCACACGTCTCTCCCTATAGCTTACCCCAACTTTTTTCAGAATCTCGAACAGCTTGCTCCATTTTATATTGTCGAACGCTTTTTCCAGGTCGACAAATCCTATGAAAGTGTCTTGATTTTTCTTTAGCCTTGCTTCCATTACTAGCCGCAACGTCAGAATTGCCTCTCTCGTCCCTTTACTTTTCCTAAAGCCAAACTGATCGTCACCTAGCGCATTCGCAATTTTCTTTTCCATTCTTCTGTATATTATTCTTGTAAGCAGCTTCGATGCATGAGCTGTTAAGCTGATTGTGCGATAGTTCTCGCAATTGTCAGCTCTTGCCGTCTTCGGAATTGTGTGGATGATGCTTTTCCGAAAGTCAGATGGTATATCGCCAGACTCATATATTCTACACACCAAAGTGAATAGTCGTTTTGTAGCCACTTCCCCAAATGATTTTAGAAATTCTGACGGAATGTTATCTATCCCTTCTGCCTTATTTGACCGTAAGTCCTCCAAAGCTCTTTTAAATTCCGATTCTAATACTGGATCCCCTATCTCTTCTAAATCGACTCCTGTTTCTTCTTCTATCACATCAGACAAATCTTCACCCTCATAGAGGCTTTCAGTGTATTCTTTCCACCTATCTGCTCTCTCCTCTGCATTTAACAGTGGAATTCCCGTTGCACTCTTATTGTTACCACCGTTGCTTTTAATGCCACCAAAGGTTGTTTTGACTTTCCTGTATGCTGAGTCTGTCCTTCCGACAATCATATCTTTTTCGATGTCTTCACATTTTTCCTGCAGCCATTTCGTCTTAGCTTCCCTGCACTTCCTATTTATTTCATTCCTCACCGACCTGTATTTCTGTATTCCTGATTTTCCCGGAACATGTTTGTACTTCCTCCTTTCATCAATCAACTGAAATATTTCTTCTGTTACCCATGGTTTCTTCGCAGCTACCTTCTTTGTACCTATGTTTTCGTTCCCAACTTCTGTGATGGCCCTTTTTAGAGATGTACATTCCTCTTCAACTGTACTGCCTACTGCGCTATTCCTTATTGCTGTATCTATAGCGTTAGAGAACTTCAAACGTATCTCGTCATTCCTTAGTACTTCCGTATCCCACTTCTTTGCGTATTGATTCTTCCTGACTAATGTCTTGAACTTCAGCCTACTCTTCATGACTACTACATTGTGATCTGAGTCTATATCTGCTCCTGGGTACGCCTTACAATCCAGTATCTGATTTCGGAATCTCTGTCTGACCATGATGTAATGTAATTGAAATCTTCCCGTATCTCCCGGCCATTTCCAAGTATACCTCCTCCTCTTGTGATTCTTGAACAGGGTATTCGCTATTACTAGCTGAGACTTGTTACAGAACTCAATTAGTCTTTCTCCTCTTTCATTCCTTGTCCCAAGCCCATATTCTCCTGTAACCTTTTCTTCTATTCCTTCCCCTACAATTGCATTCCAGTCGCCCATGACTATTAGATTTTCGTCCCCCTTTACATACTGCATTACCCTTTCAATATCCTCATACACTTTCTCTATCTGTTCATCTTCAGCTTGCGACGTCGGCATGTATACCTGAACTATCGTTGTCGGTGTTGGTCTGCTGTCGATTCTGATTAGAACAACCCGGTCACTGAACTGTTCACAGTAACACACCCTCTGCCCTACCTTCCTATTCATAACGAATCCTACACCTGTTGTACCATTTTCTGCTGCTGTTGATATTACCCGATACTCATCTGACCAGGAATCCTTGTCTTCCTTCCACTTCACTTCACTGACCCCTACTATATCTCGATTGAGCCTTGGCATTTCCGTTTTCAGATTTTCTAGTTTCCCTACCACGTTCAAGCTTCTGACATTCCACGCCCCGTCTCGTAGAAAGCTATCCTTTCGTAGATTATTCAATCTTTTTCTCATGGTAACCTCCCCCTTGGCAGTCCCCTCCCGGAGATCCGAATGGGGGACTATTCTGGAATCTTTTGCCAATGGAGAGATCATCATGACACTTCTTCAATTACAGGCCACATGTCCTGTGGATACACGTTACGTGTCTTTAGTGCAGTGGTTTCCATTGCATTCTGCATCCTCATGTCGTTGATCATTGCTGATTCTTCCGCCTTTAGGGGCAATTTCCCACCCCTAGGACAAGGGAGTGCCCTCAATCCGCTCCTCCGCCCTCTTTGACAAGGCAGTTGGCAGAATGAGGCTGACTTCTTATGCCGGAAGTCTTCGGCCGCCAATGCTGATTATTTATCAAAATTTGGGCAGTGGCGGGGATTGAACCCAGGACCGAAGACGTTTTGATTATGAATCAAAGACGCTACCCCTAGACCACGTGTACCCACGGTTCACTGAACAGGAAAGATCACTCTAGAGGAAAGATCCGCCCTTCTCGAGCCTTCCAAGAACTTTTACATAACGGCTGGTTTTCTTCGAAACATCAAGATGTTGGGCTTCCAAGCGAAGCGAAAGAAAAAATTCGGTATAAATAGGCCTTCGGCACATCGGGGTTCGATGTTCCGAGGTTTGACTGTACTTTGGTGACAAAAACTTAGGCACAAAAGTAACTATTCTATTATGTGGCATATGTAGAAGGAACTGTTTCAGTACAGTATAGAAAGTAACTGAAAGAAATACGCAATAAGATTAACAGAAATGTCACTTGTTTTCCAACAGAATTATTAAACTGATTCATGATGACCTGCTGGATATTACGACAGGCGGGACATTGTCCTTAAACGGGTCTGTGAACACTACCGTCACCAATGCGTGCTCCGCAACGTGCACTCATACCGACCACAGGGCTTGTAAAGGAGTTCCCTTGGCACGGAGATCCATTGGTGTAGCAGTGCTGTTGACAGCTGATGGGATGGTCATTGGTGCATGTGGAGGCGGTGCAACACGTCCCTTCAACACATGGCAGAATGGCTCGATGGAATTTAAGTCGACGAAACAGGAAGAGCAGTCTATGAGACACTGTGAGGAATCCAGTCTATGAGAAGAGTGTGAGGAACCTAGATCTATGATGTTATAGTCCTGTGCCATCTCGGAACTTAATATTTCGTTGCATGTCGCATTCTCAGTGATGCGAGAATACAGAGTAAAGGTGCGAGCCTTTAGTAACGAATATAGGAGACTATGGTATAGGGACGTAGACAGTGTGATGTACGGAAGGCCTAATTGTTTAGGCGACCGGTCGCTATAAGCGGGAAGTCCGGGCTCAGGTTCTAGTACGACACATATTTTCATATGTCACCAATAGGCGGTACATCAGTATCTGACACAGTTCACGGCAGGTTACTCGCATTCAGAAAATTTATTTCGAATCACACTTTATAGTAGCTTTCTTCCTTATCGAACTACCAACTGTATTAACAGAAACGTATTAGGGTTGTTGTGGTGGCGTTCCTAGACTGTTGAAATAACTTCTCCAGTCTTCCATAAGAATTCCTTTCATCAAGGTCGCTTAGTAATGGAGCAAATGTTTTATTTTTCAAACAAGAGTGGTTTCCTTTACTATGCATGGATTCCATGCAAGGAACCATTACCGTAACTCACTAGTTTTGGAACTGCGAAAACATTTATCTCAGATACGACTCTGCCACACACAAAAGAATGAACTGGTGTCGCTGAGCCTGCAGTCATATATGAAGTCATTTTCACGAAACTGGTTACATGGAACGTGTTTCGCAACCTAATGTCGTAGTGCTAACTAGCTTTAACTGTCAGCCACCTCATCATCCTGAATGAGGTATAGTGGCAACAAACTGGTAACCAGGATCATCGATGGAGACAGGTGACATTACCTTCTGCTCGCGCGCAGTCGATAGCAGCTTATTAACTCAATGACAACATTCATGGCGATCTGTACACACTGCTCGCCACAGAAATTGCGTTACCAGGAACAACAGCTCCTCTTGCAAATCTACCTTTCGTGGTGCACACAGTTTCAGGATGCTCAGGAAGAGAGTTGAGGCTCTGGAAGGTACGGATAGGGATGTGGAGCACTGCTGACAACAGTGCTGGGACCAGTTGCTTTAGTTTCTCGGGTGAGGACTCAGGGTACAAACAGCCCACTGGAGCTGGCCTCACAGAAGCCGGCTGGGGTGGCCTACTACAGTAGGTGCACAGTGGTACCATGCCAGTCTTTCAGCAACCACTGTCCATAAGTAGTAAGTGGGCAGGTTGGGTGCACTTGGGGATAATTTACTAAACAAAACGTACCCACATACAAAAATAAAATAAGATATAAAAATTCAAATAAAAAAAATTTATCCAACTCCAGATCGTGAAATTCGTTATCATTATTTTTAGTTCTTTTCATTCCTTTATACTTTAGTTTAATATTATTATCTTTAAAAAATTGAAAGTCTCAGTTACTTATCATTAAAAAATCTATCAGAAGACAAAAAGCCTAAAAGATGTATCAAAAGAATTAATAACAATGAAAATTTGTGTTGTCCTAGAGAAGTAATTGTCGCATTAACATACCATACAAATAACATTTTGGGCAGAGAACTAACTACAAATGAGATTAACAAAATCAGAGTAGGAGATAAATACAAAATACAAAAAGAGCTAACTGGCATATCATATAATCAGTAGGTTGAATACAATAAAAAGTGGTTACTCTGGATGACATTAAAATTATTGAAGAATTGTTGGATATCCAAATAAATGTTATATGTGCAGAGAATTTCAATTCAATTATCTATAGTGGTCCCGAGAAAGAAATAAAGATTTATCTGTATAAAGATCACAACAATTTTGGTGTAATTAACACTATGACAGCTTTCTTAGTATATCATACTTGTGTGATAAATGTAATAAGCCATATAACAACAAGTACTAATACAGATGTAAAATAGAGAGAAAAGATTCCATATTATGGAAAATGGCAGAACAAAAAAGTGAAGAAAACAATATTCAATTTGAAATGTGAAACAAATACAGTTATAATGAAGATGCTTAAAAACTCACCAAGAAGATTTTTATACACCTTACAAATGTGAAGGATGCAAAAAGATTTGTTTGAGATCTAAAGAACTTATACATGGCTTTGAACTTAGCAGAAATTGCAAACAAGCAGTTAAAATTGGAAATCATAAATGTTACATGCAATATAAATTGCAAAAAGGAGGTATCTGTGAAAGAAAATTTGGTGAGGATGATATAGCGAAGGTGACCCAAATTATAATAAAGAAGATTGCTATGTTAATAGCGAATTCAAAGATTTTTATGTTTACCAGTGCTTTGAATGCAATAAAATAGTCGCTGGCAAACAGTTTAAATGCTGTGATGATGAATTTGCTAGGAGAGTGAATTTTACCTATACTGAGAGATACATACGGTTTGACTATGAAGAAACTCAAGGAACTGGAGCACATATTCCACATCGCATAATTGTTCTCAATTTTATTGGAGATACTGTTTACAAATTAAGATAAATGATGAATTCTGTCGTTGGATGATATCTGAAAAAAGAACACTTATCACACATTTATAGCTCCCTATGCGAAAGGTTACAATTCCCAATTTATGTTGAAGTACTGTGTTGAAAATACAATAAAGCCATATACCATCTACACACGAACAAAACTGATGTTACTGGAGATCAAACAGTTAGGCCTAAAAATAATAGGTAGCAGTAACTTTGTCCAAAGCCCCCTTAGAAGTTTTCCAAAAACATTTTATTTGAAAGAATTGAAGAAGGCATACTTTCCACATTTATTCAATACACCAGAAAATGAAAATTACATAGGACCTATTTCAGATACTCAATATTATTGTGTTGACACTATGAAGCCAAAATGCCTCAAATGGCACAGCTCCAGTGTTAAAGGAAACTACATGTTCAATATGAAGAACGGAATTATCGAGTACTGTAATTCTGATGTAGATATTTTCAGTAGAGGCTGTATGCAGCTAAGAAAATAACTTCTAGAGAAAACTAATGTCGATCCATTCTTTTATTTAACAATCGCTGGAGTTTGCGTGGCTTTTTCCAGATCTAAATATTTACCTGAAATACAATTGCTATACTGGATAAAGTACAGAAAGAGAATTACAGTAAAGTATCCATAGCTTGGTTAAACAGCTTAGACAATAACAGCATTCAACATTCTCTTAATGGCAGAGGCGTAAGAATAGCTGGTGCAAAAGTAGATGGACTTGATAAAGAAGCTAATACTGTTTATCAATATCATGGTTGCTTCTGGAGTGGTTGTAAAAAATGTTTCAAAAGTGAGATGATTAACAATAAAAATAAGCAAACAATGGATGACCTTTATCAAAAGATCTTAACGAGAAGTGCAGAAATATGAAATACTGGGCACAATTTAGAACAGATGTGGGAATGTGATTCGCATAAATCTTCCAAAATAGTTACCAGAAGTTGTTGAACCACTGAATCCAAGAAATGCTTTTATGGTTGCTGAACAAATGCAACAAAATTAAGAGCAAAAGTTGATGGTGTTAGCACAAAATAAGACATGATGATGTCTGCAGCCTTTATCCAACTATGCAATGTTGTGATTATTATCTTGAGCGACATGAATGAAAAATATATAGACCAAGATATTCTACTAAAAATGGTATGGATTCAAAAAATGTAAAGCATTAGCCCCTAGAGGACTGTATCATCATGTTTTGCCTGTAGGTATTCAAACTGGTAAAATTGAAAGACTATTGTTTCCTTTGTGTGTTAAATGTGCAGAAGAAAATGCAATCACAGTGATGAAGAAAGAAGTTGTATTGGAACTTGGGTAACATATGAAGTGAAGTTGGGTGCGGAAATGTGGAATAAGGTTTTAGATGTGTATGAAGTATGGGATTTCAGAGATAAAAGTAGCATGTTGTTTAAAAATTATGTGAAAGGCATTCTGAAAATAAAACTCGAAACCAGTGTACATAATGTTGACAATGATGAAGAGTATATCAAAACAGTTAAAGAGAAATTGGATATTTACTTGGATCTTGACAGAATAAAGGAAAACCCTGGAAAACGAGCTGTTACTAAGATATGTCTTAACTCATTACGGGGAAAATTTGGGCAAAGTCAAAATATGAGTAAAACTGAGTATGTACCAAATTTACAGCTATTTTATGATACTACAGGATGATCGACTAGATAATTTGGATGTAAATTTTATTACTGAGCAGATGGTACAGATGAGCTACAATTTTAAGGATTATTATATGGAAAACAATACAGTTACAAGCATCTTCATAGCTGCGTTCTCTACATCAAATGCGAGACTTACATTGCATGATAGGTTAAATAAACTAGCAAGAAATATTATATATTTTGACACTAATTCTGTAGTATTTATTGATGATATCACAATTTAGAGAAAGGCTGTATTTTTGGCAAATGGGCTTAGACTAGAGCAAAGTGTTATCATTAATAGAAAAACGATGAAAGTTCTGTGTTGAAAGTAAGAGGATTCATATAAAATTACCAGAATATTGAAAAGTTGAATGGCGAATATATGATAAGGCTAGAAAAGATACAGTTAGAATACAATCAGACAACTACAGATGTTGATACGAAAAATTTAGTCAACAAACAGGTCAAGAAAGAATTCTCATTTCAGTATAATAAAAGAGTTGTTCTAGATAATTTTGATACTGTGCATTATGGATATTAAAAATTAAATAATTTATTTATATCTTCTAATGTAAGGAAAAAATTCATACCACATTCCTTATACAAATAGTGTACATTAGTTAGTTGCCTTCTGTTGTATTCTCTGTCCCCTAACTTTTTGGTTTTAGAGTGAAAAACGTTTAAAAATAATAAGTAGGCTTTAATGTAATTTTGTAATTTTTGTAAATTTTGGTAAATTATTCATAGGTAAATTATGGTTTGCTATTACTTTTAGAGTCATAAAAAAGAGAGAAGATGAGTTATCTATTTGCTCCCTTATTTCTGTATCACTTACATTTACATCATGGTTCTAATATTCGTTGAAAATATTACATTCAACTTGTCTCTCTCACAGTTTATTATTTGTATCGACAAAAATAACCAAATTTAAATTCATCCCATGCATTAGTTATATTTAAAAGATAAAAAATTTAAAAGATTATTAAAGTTTCATTCTATATAAATGGAAACAATTCAACAATAGTTTCACCCATGCTGAATATTTTTGAATTCATTCAAGAGAAAAAGTATGTATTAAGTGTAGGAAGTTGGTTTAGAGATATTTGGTTCCTTTGGTTTGAAGAGAAAAGTATATTACTTACTGACAATATTTTATTTTTATATGAAAGTCAGTTATTTCACTGTGGCTAATTTAGGACAAAATAAAGATCAATATGTTAAAATTTTTGCAAGGTAATTAACTTCCATATGCAGAAATCAAGCATAATGATCCAATTGCTTTAGAATATGAATGTATTCCAAATGAAATTAGAATCTTATGACCTAGTAATGCTGTACAAAATTAATTGTTTTTATTAAGAGTTGAATGTTTCAAAGAATCTGTAATCACATTCAATCCAAAACAGTGTAAACATAATAAAATATTACTTAGCTCTAGAAAAAGTTATTTTATATAATTTGAAAATATACATGAGAATAGAAAATAATTCCAGAAAAGCAATTAGCCATTCAATCTTACAAAATTATTGAACAACAGGCTAAAGTATTAAAAGAAAATCAAAAAGAATTCCTTCACTTAAAAGATGTAATATCTGATGTACTAGAGATGAAGAAAGAACAAATTATTTACATTGTCACATCTAAACAATATGCCAAAAAAACTATTTCAAAGTTGGTTGCATATTATCTGAAAAATCATCTTTCAGGATGAAGATTATCCAGTTATAATAGTGGAAGACCAAGGGATGATAAAATATTTTATGTGAAAAAATACAAATGTACAATAACAAATTAGTAGAGAATATGATTAACACTTACTTTTGTGTGCACAGAGTAGATAAAAGAAAAAATATGTGATAGGCACTTCAAAATTCTGTCTTATTTTACTGAGAAATTATGAGGCCAGTCCAATGATGTTGTTGATGGAATAAATGACAAGAGAAAAGAGTTATAATTTATCCACCATATTTTTCCTCTGTATAAATGGAGTCGATTGTAGACCTTATTAATAACAATCTTGCTCACAATGCTGCTTATTCTTGAAAATAATAATACATGGTTTAAAGCAACAGATGTTGCTGAAATTTTAGAATACGGTAATCCACAACAAACTATCAGAATAAATGTTGATGAAGGTGATAGTATTTGACTAGAAAATTTATTAAATCAAGGGATGTTATTCAATAGCACACAGTTATATATGCAACCAAATACAATATTCATTAGTGGATCTTGTCTTTATTCTCTTATTTTCTCTTCTAGAAAAGAAGAAGCCAAAAATTTAAATATTGAGTTAATCTTGGAGTTTTAGCATCAATTGGAAAATATGGTCAATATGAACCACAAAATAAAATTATTTGTTAGGAAATATAATGAGAAATATGTTAAATGTTGCCAGAGACATAATTCAAGAGAAAAATGAAATTAACAACCATGCAACTAGTTCAACTGTTAATTGAGATGAAATTAATTTCAAATAAAAAAAATTATATCAGGGAATATCCATACATTTGATGTTATAAGAACGCAAAATTGTTCTGTAAATTCTAGATGGAATGAATTATGAGCAGATTATTGAGAAATGGGAACAACTTTGAGAATAAGGAATGCAACCTCAATAAATTTATATAATTTAAAGAAAGAAAGATTACCAATAATCTGTCAAGTATATAATTTTGATACAAGTTTAAATGGAGATATTCTTGTAAGATAATAATTAATATTAAAATTAAGCATTAAATAATTACTTTATTTTTATCAGTCTAACTGTTGTGCGTATTATCAAATCCCAACTATGTATCATAAACTTTATATGTTTTCATTAGTTCTTGTTCATAAAAATTTCCATTAGTATCTTTCATTTTGTATATGACTGGAACAGAACAAATAATATCTTCAATTTCGGAAAGTTCTGTTGACCAACTGGCAGGATATTCTTTTACAAATTTACTGATCCATACTTTATCTCCATTTTGGAGATGCTAGACCCACCTCCCAGGCCAGCCTCAAATTTTTCTTATTAACTTAAATGGTCTCATTTTTATAGTTGAATGTTTGGTGTTGTTGTATACATGCGCTAAATTTTTAGCAAGGCAACCCACTTTCCTTGAAGAATAAACCACTTCCACACCTTTTCTTTAAGTGTTCTGTTAAATCTTTCAACAACAGATGCTTTTACTTCACTAAAAGTTGAATAACGATTAATGTTATAATTCTTAATCAGTTCTTTAAATTCTTTTTGGTAGAATTCTTTGTCATTATCTGTTTATAATTTTTTTTAGATTTCTAGCATCTGCCTCCATACGACAGGGGTAGCTTACCACCTACCACTTCAGGTGGTCCGCGTTCGATTGTCGGTAGGGGAATGGATGTTTGTCCTTTATCATCATTGACACGCAAGTCGCTGAAATGGCCTCTACTAAAAAGTCTTGCACTATGCGGCCTAACACCAAAAGGGTATATATCCCAGCCAGTAAATATCATTCAGTCATTTCATGTCATTTTTTGGCTCTCTAGCAATGGATATTATTTCCAAAGCATCAACTACATTCTTACCTGTTTTGTCTTTAACTGGGATAGCCCAAGCAAATTTATAAAACACATCACTAACAGTCAAAAAATATTTATACCCTCGGTTTATCATCAAAATTCATTTCAATTCACCAGAATCCATTTTGAGTAGATTGGCTTCCCACACATCATCAATACTGAGAGAAATTACATGTCTTTGTTTAAAATGTTTTCTCATAGGTTTATGTAATTCATTAATGGTTTTTTCACGAATATTGGGGTGACAGATTTACTCACCCATCCACTTACCAAGTTTTTTAGCGAATTTACTCTTTTTGCTTTTACATAGTGTACAAAGACCTCCAATTCTTTGACTTCCATTTTTAGTGGCCACTCTTGGACGTTTATTAGTCCCAGTAACAGTAGTTGCCATTTTTTGGGGTGCACTGAACCTCGTGATGGCAATTGAGGAGCTACTCGAACGAATAGTAGCGGCTCCAGTCAAAGAAAACAATCACAATGACCGGGAGAGTGGTGTGCTGATCACACCCCCTCCTACCCGCATCCTCAGCTGAGGATAACAAGGCAGTCGGATGGTCCCGGTGGGCCACATGTGCCCTGATGACAGAGTACTACATCAACTGGAACAGTTTCAAAGAATGTTTTAGTCTTATGGTGAGAAGATTTGATTTGTTTAACATTATTGATTGATTACTATTATTTTTTGGTATAGTTTATCAGCTACATTTACAGTGATATCAAAGTCATCAAATATAAAATATTTGTTTATGTTCTTACCAACATCAATAATTCATTTAAGCCTAAAAGCATATTCAAAATTGCATTTTTTTCGCCTCAAATTAAATGTGAATTTTATGATTTGTTTATTATGTACTTTCTCTTGAAGATTACTCAAATCATTAACATATGGAGCTAAATATGTTTTTGTGAAATTATCAGATAAAACTTTCTCAACATCTTTCTTGGAATAATAATTTTGAAATTGATATGCAAATGTACATATTGTTGTTTAGGTTCTAAAAGTCTTGTTTCCAAATATCTTCTGCTAACTTTATCAAAATCATCAAGTGGATCATTGATGTTAACAATTCTTTTTTAAAATCAATATAATATTTAATTACTTTAAAAATTCTATTTTTTTTCTTTCTGAACCTGATTTACTAAATTTACAATTTTTGTGTCTATTGATGATTGAAAATCTTTTATTTTTGATTGGAAATCTTAAAATTTTGAAATTAATCCATTATTAATTTTTGGCTGAAAGTCTAAATCGTTAGTGATATTATTTCCAAAAATGTCCATTTAATAAAGTCAAACTATCAATAAACTTGTAATTATCTTGCAGTAATTTTAATCCAAACAATCATAAGTGACCACAAATTACTTCATTAAAATTTTGTATTTTCTCAGCATTGTAGTACAGAACTTTTTTCCAGATAATTACCTAAAGATATTTGTATATTACTGCCAAATGAATCGAAAACCCATTTTATACCTTTATCCTTATAACAAATACAATGAAAACCAACATGATCAGATGTATCTAAATTAACAACTCCAGATTTGTATTCTCTAGGATGACTTGGTAATTCATTAATCATAAAAGCACCACGGAAGTGATTGATTTTTAATTTTTTAAACTAATTCTTCTATGTCGAAATTACTTAATGCATTAGAATAGATATCGATTTTATTTCTAGATCCTGCACCTTTCTTCTCCATTAATTGGTTATGTCTTTTCTGTTCTACCAATTCTGCATGAGCTTTTTTATTGATTATTACTGCATTTGCAATTGCTGCATATCCACCAACAAGTTAAACAATAGTTGCTAGATATGGTAATGCAACTACTAGTTAGATATCCAATAATCTCTTTCACAACAGGAATACATAGTGTAATGAGTAAATTATACCAGGTTTTTTATCTACCTTTCTTTTTTTTGCGTTAGTTAAAAATGGGTCAATACTATTTAATTGATCATTATTCAGTTTAAATTTAATTGATATTGGTTCAGTGTGCCCCCTACATAGCAAAGTATAATTCATTTAAGTACTCTTAGATGGGATGATGAAAACGATATTGGAATTTAAATAAAAGATACACTCCCAAAAGAAGGTAAAACTGTAGTAGTATCTATGTAAATTCGTCTTCCTGTCTTAAAGTATGAACCAGAATATTCACTAGGGTTTGAAGAAGGAAGATTAGAAAAATCCAAAATTCCGGTTTTTTTATCAAAAACAACTGAGATAGTGGGATTAGGAGGAAAAAGAAATTTTGAACTAGATATTAGTAATTATTTTAAGCCTCTAGAATTTGATATGAATTACTTTATTTTCGTTGTTTTCCAAACCAATCGAAAAAATAATAAACTAATTGATTCTTCTTTATTTGATTATGTTAAATTACAAAATATCAATGTGAAAAATGGAAGAAATTAAGTTTTTCTTCAAAAAATTTGGTATCTTGATCCAGGAAATAGTTACCCTGAATATATATGATGCTTGACTCTATTTTAAGAGAGTTACTCAATTTAATGGCGATGTCAGTGTAAATCCCTTTAGCTTTATTGATAATTATCCAATTTTTGTTATAAATATGTCTAGGAGAATGAATGTCCTAGCTATAGAGAAAAGTTCAGTGAAATAGGTTGCACTTTTAACAATAAAATTGCGAGAGATACAGTTGTGTACATAGTCATGTGCAGTAAGAAAAATGTAACATATGATGCTCAGCATAGAATATTGAGTGAAAATTTTTATATTGCTATTTTTTTGTTCTGTATAAATAGATTATTTATTGAAGAGGATAAATAATGCAAGCAATTCTGATTGGTTTATAAAGATCAGTGAGATAGCGAAAAACGAATTGTATTACTTTATGGGATGTGAATATTTAAATACTAGTTATGGAAGAAAAATTTGTATGGAGCTTGATAGTAAATGTAAAATTATTTTGCTGAACAGGTTGCATAAAGAAAAAAATGAATCACACTTTGAATGTTTTGAAGATGGAGTTATTAAACTAAAGTATAACGGATTGAAGAGAGCTAAAAATAATCATTACATATTTCACGAACTAGAGTTCATTGTTTGAATAATTTTTTATTGATTTAATTTTTTATATCTTATATTATTTTTCTGGGTAGGTTGGTTTTGCTCAGCAAATTGTCACTGAGTGCACCCAACCTGCCGAGTTACTACTTCCGTAAGTTCTCACTGCGTGTCGATATAGAGAATGTGCTGGCCACCCACCCTCTGTATGAAGGTAGGTCAGGACAACACCTGCAAAGAGTGTTTTTAGTGATTACATCGTCCAGTCACATTAATGTGACCAACGCCTATGTTCGAAGTAAACATACAGTAACGAGACACAGCCATCAGTTGTCAGGAGTCGCAGTGGAAGGCATATAAGACTTGTCAGGGGACGGGGGAAATAGTGCAGTTGCTGTCGAAATGCAGAAAAAGAGAATTTCATCTGACCTCCAAAAGAGCATAATCATTGACTTTTGGGCCAAGTGTGGAAGCATTTTCGAAACTGAAAATTTGCAAACTATTCAAGTGACAGCATGGTTAAAGTATACTATGGAAGTAAAATTCAAAATCAGTGATGAGGCAACTATGGTGCACAACGGGCCATAGAGGTGAAAAATGGGTCTCAAGATGTGTGCAAGCAAATAGATATGCAGCTGTTGAGCGACTGACTGCCCAGATGAATCAAGGGGCTATCAACAGTGCCTCTTCAATGAAAGTCCAGCAGCTGTATGAGCCTCCACAGCAGGAGCTGGTTCATGCACCCGTGCTGACTTCTCTTCATCGGAGAGGAGGGTTGGAATTTCCATGCCATTACCTCAACTGGACGTCCACTGAGTTGCTGACAGGTGGCCTTTTCAGATGAATCACGTTTTATGCTCCACCGGACAGATGGCCGTTAGCGCTTGTGGCCCTTCAACAGTCGTCGGAAAGGTCCAGGCTGGAGCGTGGAGTATTATGGTCTATCGGATGTTTTTGTGACATTACCAGAGTTATCTTGTCGTTCTGGAACAAACAGTGAATGAACGCAACCATGCACCTATCTCTGGAGACCATGTCTACACCTAAATGCAGTTTATTTTTTCTTCGACACAGTGGCATCTAGCAGCAGGAAAATTCAGTGTGTCCACAGTTTACAGTGTACGTGCGTGGTTCAAAGAGCATCAGGATGAGTTTAGCGTACTCTTCTGGCCACCAAACTCCCCGGATTCAAACCAAATCGAAAGACTGTTGGACCACATTGACTGGGCTGTTCGCACCACAGATACTCAGCCGTGAAACCTAGCGCAGTTTTTTTCGTCAACCGACCTCGGGGAAGATCAGTTTGCATTCCGTAGAAATATTGGAACACGTGAGGCAATACTGACCCTACGACTTACCTTAGAAGCTAGATTAAGGAAAGGCAAACCTACGTTCCTAGCATTTCTAGACTTAGAGAAAGCTTTTGACAATGTTGACAGGAATACTCTCTTTCGGCCGGCCGAAGTGGCCGTGCGGTTAAAGGCGCTGCAGTCTGGAACCGCAAGACCGCTACGGTCGCAGGTTCGAATCCTGCCTCGGGCATGGATGTTTGTGATGTCCTTAGGTTAGTTAGGTTTAACTAGTTCTAAGTTCTAGGGGACTAATGACCTCAGCAGTTGAGTCCCATAGTGCTCAGAGCCACTTGAACCATTTGAACCAATACTCTCTTTCAAATTCTGAAGGTGGCAGGGGTAAAATACAGGGAGCGAAAAACTATTTGCAATTTGTACAGAAACCAGATGGCAGTTATAAGAGTCGAGGGACATCAAAGGGAAGCAGTGGTTGGGAGGGGAGTAAGACAGGGTTGTAGCCTCTCCCCGATGTTGTTCAATCTGTATATTGAGCAAGCAGTAAAGGAAACATAAGAAAAATTCGGAGTAGGTATTAAAATCCATGGAGAATAAATAAAAACTTTAAGGTTCGCCGATGACATTGTAATTCTGTCAGAGACAGTAAAGGACTTGGAAGAGCAGTTGAATGGAATGGATAGTGTCTTGCAAGGTGGATATAAGATGAACATCAACGAAAGCAAAAGAAGGATAATGGAATGTAGTCGAATTAAGTCGGGTGATGCTGAGGGAATTAGATTAGGAAATGAGACACTTAAAGTAGTAAAGGAGTTTTGCTATTTGGGGAGCAAAATAACTGATGACGGTCGAAGTAGAGAGGATATAAAATGTAGACTGGCAATGGCGAGGAAAGCATTTCTGAAGAAGTGAAATTTGTTAACATCGAGTATAGATTTGTCAGGAAGTCATTTCTGAAAGTATTTGTATGGAGTGTAGCCATGTGTGGAAGTGAAACATGTACGATAAATAGTTTGGACGAGAAGAGAATAGAAGCTTTCTAAATGTGGTGCTACAGAAGAATGCTGAAGATTAGATGGGTAGATCACTTAACTAATGAGGAAGTATTAAATAGGATTGGGGAGAAGACAGGTTTGTGGCACATCTTGCCTAGAAGGAGTGATCGGTTGGTAGGACATGTTCTGAGGCATCAAGGGATCACCTGTTTAGTATTGGAGGGCAGCGTGGAGGGTAAAAATCGTAGAGGGAGACCAAGAGATGAATACTCTAAGCAGATTCAGAAGGATGTAGGTTGCAGTAGGTACTGGGAGATGAATTAGGTTGCACAGGATAGAGTAGTATGTAGAGCTGCATCAAACCAGTCTCAGGACTGAAGACCACAACAACAACAACAACAACAACAAGGGTCAAAACGGCTCCATATCCTTTTATATCTTCCAGAATGACAAATGAAGTTTCCTTCCCGACTAACAAGATGCCTTTATTCGATGAGCCATCCCTCTTCCTAAAGAAAAACATCGATTCCATGTTGGCAGGACAGCCGTTGGATCCTGAGCAACGGAAGAATTACAGTTGCAATAGGCAATCGACACTACCGCTGTCAGAATACGAAACATGATTGTTCATTTCCCATTCTTACACTAGGCATAAAACTGTTTTCTCATTAATAAGTAAACAACATTTAAATGCGACTTCCGAATGAGATCGACCGTGCAATCTTCCCTTAAGCACGGAAAGTACACGGTGTCACTGCTACGTACTTGGTGCGATTGCGTGAAAATGGTTATCATTTCCATATTCAGTCACGTAGTACACTTGATGTTAAAGTGATAATTATAGCACGCCATCTTCATGGTGTTGCATTTTTAATGATCACCAGTGCGCCTTTCTCCTCTGTAAGGACTAAACGAATTTACCGATGTTACCGAACCAGGAAACCAATGATGAATTACCCAGTGACATATGGTAAGGCTAGTAGACCTGAAGTGGTTGGGAAGAAGACGCACTTTCCGTTTTCATGCCTGCTGGTACCTGGTAGTACCATTCTGTTAGTAGCGAGTTCGCAGTCGTAGTGTGCTGCAAATTCTGAAGGGCTTGTGAGCATATTCACAAGTTTTAGGAGGGAATTTCATCAAAGAGTGGCAGTGCTTAGTGTCTGAAATGTCACTAACGTAATGCAGTATTGTTATATGGGTGTGCAAAGGAATTAACGAAAAAGCGTTTGATGCAAGCGATAGATAGGTTAATGATAATGGCGTGTGGACTATTTTTACGCTGGAAAGCAAACTGCGTCTACCTCACTACCGGTTGAAGAAAGCTGATGCATGAAAGTGATAGGAGACAAGATGCGAACTTAACGAGTTACCATTTTACTGTGCGGCAGTTTGTCTAAAGCACCTGTGTTGTGCTTGAAGCTTAAAAACATCATGCTGAATACCCATAATCGGATAACGAATCGAGCTTATTGGAGTGAAAATGATCTGATAAATGCGGCCAACACGGTAATGACTCACCAGGAAAGTACTTGGGCTCTAACAAACAGATCTGTATGAACGTTTGGTTTCAGGACCATTATGTATCTCCGAATGTGCTGGTGGATGTCGCTTTTCTGCAGAACTCTGCAGTCATGGTCTAGATATCACTGTAGATGTAATTGTAGACGCCATACGCAATGCAGCAATCTTAACTATAAATGTAAATGCGGAATGTCAATAAAATGCTCCGAGCAATACGAATGAATGCAAAACGCACAGTGAAGAAATGCAAGTTGATCGCATGGCGTATTTGCACATTCTATAATATCAGTGTTGAACGCTACGTCTGTGACACTTTTGAAGTTGTTCACTGGTTCACCAATATCGTAGCCTGCGTTCTGCCACGCGTAACGAAGCATTGGTCTGTATACTCCCGCAGATAACTGATTGTAAATGACAGAATGCATATTCATGATAAAGAATCTGTAGCCAATTTCGGCTGCATATAACTGGAGCGTAGTTTAATGAAGTCTGTTTTTCTCTTGGCATATATTTTATATTGCCTGAAGAAATACACATCCAGAGGTTGTGCATATTTTGTAGTTCTAGGCGGAATGATTTTTAAATCTAAATGTTTTCCGCCAGATGCTTCCAGTAGTACTCTTTCATACTTATGTTCAGACCAGGAGTCACAAAGTACTAATGACTTTCTCGACAAATGTGGATTCAAAACTGACTGAAAAAATTTCTTCAGATGTTGTTTCGTCATCTTCCCACTCACACTTGCATCGACGACGACATTTGGAGGGCACTGCGTTTCTATTTCCCTTGACACGCGGGGTCCAGACATTACACTGGATTCTTGGAAGCAAATATAGAGTTTTTCTGTCAATCGTCCGTCCACTGATATAGCAACATTGATCGTGTAAGTATGTGTTTCACAGTTAACTGATTGCAACATCGCGACAGTGTTTCGCTCCCTTTTCTGGGATTGTGTTCTGTCACAAGAAAGTTCATAGTTGAACTGACTCTGATCACAGTTCCATAAAGAACTAATATCGATGTTTTCTCTCGTGATATGCTCATTGACGTCAGCAACAAACGTTTGAGCTCCTTCAATCAGCTCTTCTTCGTCATTCTTATCTTTTCGTGCTTGTAGCCATGTAATCCAGTATGTTTTTAATATTGATTTTAGACTTCAGTTTAGGGTATCTTTTCTGAAGCTTGTCGTATGTGTCGAAACCTCTTACGTAATAATCATCGCACATGTTCTCCAGTGTGTTGTCATCAGACGCCATGATGATACTTGCAACTTTAACCTTCTTCTTGGGAGACGGTTGGTATTCACTGTCACGGCTTCCATCGCCTCTTCCCGCACTTGCCGTAGCACAACCGTTTGCAGTGAGTTGTTCGTCATTATCATCCCTATAATCATCATTATGTGTGAGTGTTACAACAGTATCTGTTTCTAACTTATGCTCATATTTCTGCACTATAATAGATACCAGAAAACATGCGAATGATTCTTCTTTTACACCAATACCATCTTCACGAAGAAGGGTTCTTCGTAGCTTCATCTCAACCAATCGCAATACATTAGCAGGATTGATTACCAATCGCCGAGCCACCTGACGCTTCAATACACAAATAATGTCACAAAACGCAACTTCAGAGGCACACTGCGCCGTCCCTACTGGTCCCGACTGCCGTACCGGCAGGTCAGTGTGCAATGCGGCGTGGCATACGCAGAGGCCTCTAACGGACGACTGCAGAGTTTTGCAGATGCGGGAGTATCATTAGTGCAATAAGAGACCTTTACATTATTTCTCACACGATTTTGGTGTATTTATGTTTGTTCGAGCCCAAGTACTTTCCTGGTCAGTGGAGTTCAATAGCGATGATTGTGTAGAGCGTCTAGAACCTAACTCTGAACCTCGATCTGAAGCTGAGTGGTTATACTGTGCAGTGTGCAAAAGGTGATGGTAAGAGGATTCTTCAGTTTACAACATGTGTTGACTTTGTGGAAGAACCGAAAAGGAAAATAAAAAAAAATTGCAGTTATGCAAAAGCAGAATAATACTTCCTATCTTGTAATTTTTTTGTTTGAAAGTCAGTCTCCATATCGCATTCCTCTATTTCCATATGACCGTTGTTGAGCCAGCTGACTATCTTCAGATTATCAGAAGAAGGGCAACTGGCCCGAATCCGGTCATATGTTTATAAAGGAATGCATTCTGGAGACTCAATTTGGACAGTTTTGTATACGTAACGGTCGCAGACACACTCCGAAGACGAATATGTCTAAGTTTTGATATACGTGTTTGCTTGTTTACCCATCTATGAAACATTTCATTTAGATTTTACGTTTATATCAGTTACCACCTGTGTTTGTAATAGTTGTTGTTCTGACTTCTTCACTGTTTCCACTGGCTTAAAACTGTAATAAAAGCTTCTTAGTTCAGCTGTAAACCAGCAGCACGATTGTTCTTTATAATCAAACGGATCAATCCCAAAGTACATTCAAGAGGCATCTATCTTACGCACGATATGTCATATTTCATACTCGAGGTCTAGGAGGAGAGTTGGCAAAATACAATCTTTTTAGATATTGTCCCAAATCCAGTTGTTTTGTGTACTTACGGAAGCGATCTTTCTCTCACAGACGAGAAACATGTGCCAAGCATTTCTACTTTTACGTATGCATGTTTGCGGAATTTAGACAATGTTTTGAAATACGCGTAATTTCTCCTCCCTTTGTCGTAAAAGTCACGTTTGCTGAGATGTGTACGTAACTTAAATCCTGTCGGCTTATCTGAGAGGAGAGTGTGTTGCTGATAGAACGTCACTATATGACTTCTCTGTTCATACAGTTTGTAATTACATTAATCTACTGGTGTGCTTCAAATATTGTAAATAACTTATCGAAAGTCTGTCTGATATCCAGTTCTTTTCACTGCCACGTATTACGCATATTATGTCATGTATCTCAACAAACTTTGTTTTCCTCACCAACCGACAAACTCATCATTCCATTTAATAACGTTATTTCACTCTTCCGAGACCTGGCTCTTGATTAATTCCATCTGCAGATCCATTAAGCCTACGGAATTGCGTACGTAAGTGTTAGTAAAATTTGTAGTCAACACACCACTGAATTCGACGTGGCGAACTTTTGTTTACTTAGTGCGTTCTAAGTGTTTAACAGAAACGGTTTATCAACTTACTAACAATGGATGAGTTGTTCTTTCTCCTTGCGGTATTATTGCATTGTTTCGTGAGTAGCGTGTATTGTGAAATGTAGCATACTTTACTGAGTTCATCATAAGAATAAACCTGATATAAACATTTCACAATGTATTCTCCCGCGTTTGCTTGTATCTCGTTGGATTTTGTTTCATGTGGAGCGAAAGCCAAATTGTGTCCTGCATACTCAAGTACAATCATAAGAATACGTTTTTTGCTGTGTTACATTGTGTACACGACTGAGTGATAATGCAGGACAACAGCCTCACCGGCGCATTTAACTTGGGCAGCGCTAGCCAGCCAGCTGATCCAATTAACCTGCAATAATGTGAGGAGTTGCAGCTCAGACTTAAAACAGACGACCAGAGAAACAACATAGCTTCGTATGTCGTTTAGTTTTTAAAGAGAATGAAATAATATTCGGCAAAATTGCAGCTCTACCGCACAATTGGCAGGTGACCAGAAGGAAAGCATAAATGCTCTCGTTCTCACCATATATAGTATTCTAATTACAAATAAGAGTCATGAAAATTTCTAACTTAAGCAAAGGCTATTTCTTCTGTGCGAGCTGTGTGTGATGCAAAAATGTACCGTAGAGATTTCACATAATTTTTTAATACTGAAGCCACTGTAGGTATTAATTATAGTCAGTCGTCTGGTAATCTCATAGTTCCTTCCTTATCCGAATCCGAGACATCCATTCCAGTTCTGGAACTGTCACATGCTACGTTGATAACTAGTCGATCAGCACCAGAACCCACGGTGCCATCCAGGCGCCGCATTTTTTCCTCTTCTTTTATGACGTGGCGTTCTATATGGCACCCGAGCGCTGCCTTGACATGTGAAAAAGCTGCTTGCGTTAGTTCTAGTACGTATAGCAGCTTATCAGTTTTGTTATTTTTAGCGACAAATCCCTTAACTTGGCTCCAGATGTAGGTTTTATATTGTTATAGTAAAGTGGAAAATGTAAAAATGCTGCATTTGTATAGTGCGCGCGATGTTGTGAAAATGATTGGTTTTCATTTTACTACTACGCTTTTCATTGGTTCGTGTGAGACTACATGTGTGGAATAACACAACGGACATATTCCAAATAAAGAGAATGTAGTCTTTCATTCTTGTCTTAAGAATGAAATTGTTGTGTTTTCTTAATTTAAGCAACCTTTCTTAATAATCTTTCAAAAAATATTTATCATTGAGAATTTACATATGAAATGAAAACGTGAATTTCGCCTGCAATATGTAACAATTAGAAACTAGAAGACGTGCATTATTCCTAAGAAAAGATGATGGATTTTACAACTACGAGATGTAGGTATTTCAAATTAAACGAAAGGAAAGGATGAAAAACGAGAAACTTGAACCAGCGATCCATGAACTGCACCAATCTATCAATCTACTACGCTACCGCTTCCGCTACATCCAGTTTGTATTTGTCTGTCGACTGTATGAAATACAGTCCCTTGAAAAACTTCAAAGCAGAATCTTTTTGTAAATTTATGATAAACATTAAGAACAACCTATTTCTTCGCATTTTCTAACCGTTTTCCATATGCTTATCTCACTACAGAGCAGGAAGCAGCGTCAGCCATTTTCATATTGCGTATTAAGAGCGTAACAATCAGAGCGCGATAGTACAGAGACTGTGTGACTGTACACATTTCTTGAAATAAAAAGTACATAGCTAAAGCGTGATTAAGGAAAACGTTGAAGGCTGTTAACACATTGGAATACACTGAAGTTTCATCTTACGTAACTTAGTAATAGGATTTCTAACACACAAGTAGCACCTACTTCCAAGAGCATAACAACACCAGTAGACGTGTGCCACGGCTTCTGACCAATCATCGCATTCGTGTTTGTTTACATTAGGTTTATTTTTATGATGAACAGAGTATAGCCACGGAGCACTTGTAGCGTCACTTAACGTTCACGCTGTGAAGTAACTGGCCGTTTATTGTCTCTCCGAAAAATAGGAAACCGCTCTATGCTATTTGAGCCTTGAGTTATCGTTAATGTGTGAAGAGATGAATATTGGTGAAATATAAAAAAAAAAAGATCCAAGCGTATAATGCTCCTGAAATATGTTAAATTCCTTACGAATAATGCTACTGAATGGTCTGTTGGGTGCAATAATATAAACAGTAATGACCTGGTACCTAGAAGGTCTTCTCCGATCTTGCGTAGGTAAGAAAATTATCTCTGCACCCTAATCGTCTCATTACGGTGAGGCACGTTTAGCGGTCATGGCTGGAAATGGATTCTCAGCGTTGTGCGTATCTGCGTGTTATCTTTCACCATAATTACCTTCATTATCGTTATTTTCACTTCTTGTTATTACCAACCAGAAAACCAGTTACATTAAATTTGTTTTTTTCGTTTAATGCCTACTGTAATTATAAAGATACAGTCAAATGTTCATATGAGATTGCATTCACTCCTCAGAATTTGTTTAGTTCAAAATACCGAATTAGAAAATATTTCGTTGCTGTTCTCTGTTTCCTTGTCAGCTTATTTCATTTCTTCGTCAGTTTATATTTTTCGTACAGAGATCTGAAGGCTTAAGAATTTCTCGAATGCGAACGGCGCTTTCCCACGAAATTAATTTCTGGTTCGAGCTGCCCACTTATGTTAAATTTTTTCTGAGTTTCATCCAGGGTCTACATCTACATCTATAATCTGAAAACCACTGTAAAGTGATTTTTGTAGTTTCTCATGTGGTGGGGGTATTCTTTTGGATCTAACTCGTATACTGCTGGGTCTGCTATAGTTGTCATAGGGGCTTGTAGTATATTACTAGAGTCTTCGTTTCAACCCGCTATCTGAAACTTTGTAAGTAGGCTTGCTCTGGATACTTTTCGTCATCTTCAAGAGTCTGCCAGTCCAGTTTCTGCAGCACCTCTGTGACACTCTACCACGGGTCGAATACGCCTTGACCTTTCATACTGCCCTTCTCTCTATACATTCAAAATCCCTTGTTGATCCTATTTGGTAAGCGTCCAATACACTTAAACAATATTCTACAATGAGTCGCAGGAGTGATCTGTAAGTAATCACCTTGAGACATGTCACCCCGCTTTTGTACATAGTCTACTGATCTTATACATCTTTCTACTTGTGTAAATCGTCCTTTGTATTTTGGTACTGATTGTTGCCACAATCACGTCATGGACACTGATACGAGTTTCGATGTGGACATCCTTGAAGTCAGGTGTACTTGTTGCCATTAGAACCTATAATTTCCATCATGGATGGGGTTGCGAACCATCTGTTATATGTACACTCCTGGAAATGGAGAAAAGAACACATTGACACCGGTGTGTCAGACCCACCATACTTGCTCCGGACACTGCGAGAGGGCTGTACAAGCAATGATCACACGCACGGCACAGCGGACACACCAGGAACCGCGGTGTTGGCCGTCGAATGGCGCTAGCTGCGCAGCATTTGTGCACCGCCGCCGTCAGTGTCAGCCAGTTTGCCGTGGCATACGGAGCTCCATCGCAGTCTTTAACACTGGTAGCATGCCGCGACAGCGTGGACGTGAACCGTATGTGCAGTTGACGGACTTTGAGCGAGGGCGTATAGTGGGCATGCGGGAGGCCGGGTGGACGTACCGCCGAATTGCTCAACACGTGGGGCGTGAGGTCTCCACAGTACATCGATGTTGTCGCCAGTGGTCGGCGGAAGGTGCACGTGCCCGTCGACCTGGGACCGGACCGCAGCGACGCACGGATGCACGCCAAGACCGTAGGATCCTACGCAGTGCCGTAGGGGACCGCACCGCCACTTCCCAGCAAATTAGGGACACTGTTGCTCCTGGGGTATCGGCGAGGACCATTCGCAACCGTCTCCATGAAGCTGGGCTACGGTCCCGCACACCGTTAGGCCGTCTTCCGCTCACGCCCCAACATCGTGCAACCCGCCTCCAGTGGTGTCGCGACAGGCGTGAATGGAGGGACGAATGGAGACGTGTCGTCTTCAGCGATGAGAGTCGCTTCTGCCTTGGTGCCAATGATGGTCGTATGCGTGTTTGGCGCCGTGCAGGTGAGCGCCACAATCAGGACTGCATACGACCGAGGCACACAGGGCCAACACCCGGCATCATGGTGTGGGGAGCGATCTCCTACACTGGCCGTACACCACTGGTGATCGTCGAGGGGACACTGAATAGTGCACGGTACATCCAAACCGTCATCGAACCCATCGTTCTACCATTCCTAGACCGGCAAGGGAACTTGCTGTTCCAACAGGACAATGCACGTCCGCATGTATCCCGTGCCACCCAACGTGCTCTAGAAGGTGTAAGTCAACTACCCTGGCCAGCAAGATCTCCGGATCTGTCCCCCATTGAGCACGTTTGGGACTGGATGAAGCGTCGTCTCACGCGGTCTGCACGTCCAGCACGAACGCTGGTCCAACTGAGGCGCCAGGTGGAAATGGCATGGCAAGCCGTTCCACAGGACTACATCCAGCATCTCTACGATCGTCTCCATGGGAGAATAGCAGCCTGCATTGCTGCGAAAGGTGGATATACACTGTACTAGTGCCGACATTGTGCATGCTCTGTTGCCTGTATCTATGTGCCTGTGGTTCTGTCAGTGTGATCATGTGATGTATCTGACCCCAGGAATGTGTCAATAAAGTTTCCCCTTCCTGGGACAATGAATTCACGGTGTTCTTATTTCAATTTCCAGGAGTGTAGTTTCCAGAGATGACATTTAGTAATGTTACAGTAGATGTGTGATCACCCCCACCACTAGAGAACCGGTGATTTTCCCAGTTAATTGTTGAATGACGGAGGTCTGCACCGATAACTACAGTATGATTTGGGAACTTACGTAAAAGTGAACTGGGGTTTTCTCTGAAGTTTTCGATTACATCAGGCGATGAGTCTGGTGGGCGATATAAGAATCCAATTAATCCCTGATAGTGAGTCTTGCGCAAACAATCTCGCGTCCTGCTTCAGTTTCTAACTCGGTGGATCAGATTGTCTTGTTCAGAGCGACGAATACACTACCTTCGTTTTCCATTAGCCTATCCTTTCGATATATAATTAAAGTTTCCTAAAAAATCTTACTGTTATCAGTTTCATGTTTCAGGCAGCCTTCTGCACCTAGTATTATGTAATTTCACGGATACCAGGAGTGCTTAAAACTCTGGGACTTTGTTCCGAAAGCTTCGGCATTTAACTACTACATTTTAGTAGTTTCTCATGTGGTGGGGGCATTCTTTTGGATCTTAGTCGTATACATCTGGGTCTGCTATAGTTGTCGATATCTGGACTGGTTGGAGATTTACATAATCTGAAAAACCCGTGTGAGTACCTGACACATAGCCAGCTGCCTGGGAAGCAGCCAGTAATGTGTAATGTACACCTAACCCACTAAAATAAATAAACGTCGTGTGACCAGGGCTTCCCGTCGCGTAGACCGTTCGCCGGATGCAAGTATTTCGATTTGACGCCACTTCGGCGACTTGCGCGTCGATGCGGATGAAACGATGATGATCAGGACAACACAACACCCAGTCCCCGAGCGCAGAAAATCGACCTAACCCACTTAGCCTACGGATTTCGGCTCTGTGGTGCAAGTCCAGGAAATCGCAGCCAGCTTGTCACAGAAACTTCGAAGTCTTTGGTTCAAACCTTCCACTCGACTGTGAACCAGAGCGCCAAATTCGCTTCTGGTGACAATGCTGCAAATTGTGAACATCACCGAAATTCCGTGCATTATGCTAGTCTTCTACAAACACCTTTGCCAGTCGCTGGAATGATTTAAGCACCGCCGCTATCTGAAGTTGGTTGCACCCTTTTTCTCAGTTGTTCACGGACTACGTCCTTCAATATGTTGAATGAGGCCCCCAGGCGTACTGATGTTCTTTCCTGTCTCTTGCTGCCATTTCCCAAAGGGGTACAATAATTCGCCATTCGTTTGAACAGCCGACGATAAACTGACGCCACCTTTTTGCTTGTGCCTGCTCTTTGACACAGGACAATGCAAGTTTCCTCAAAACAAATGAATTTAGTCCCACTGGCTCAGTTTCAGTTTAAGTGAGAAACGGCGAGTAGAACTTGTTCAGGGGGATCGGTATAACACACCGAGCCTTCCCTAGTGCCCATCTACCTTCCCATCTACCCTGTACAGGATGCCTAGATTACCACTGACATGCCTCTCGCTCCCCCCAGGGGATCCACAACTCTTTTGTGGATACGTGCGTAGCGAGCACGGGACCCCGAGCTGATGTGGCCTTCCTTCCTTTCTGGGCTGCATACCTTCCCTTTCCGCATCCTTCCCCATCCCCCATCTTCGCCACCCCCCCCCCCTTCACCTCTGGCTCTTTCTTTCCCTTTCTCTGGGGTTATGGTTTGTGCCTACGTCCGGAGACGGACTCTTGTACATATACTACATTCTTCGCCTTCCTTCCTTGCTTGTAAGTCTTCATCCTTCCTTTGTCCTTCTCTTTTCCTTACCTCTTCTCTCTACTTTCTCCGCTGCGGCGTTTGAGACCTCTCTTCTTTCCTTTCCCTTTCTCTTTCTTCCTCCCTGTGCGTGTCTGAAGGCCAACCCACGTACTTCCATGCGTAGCCGGTGACGGGGTAACGCGTAATTCCCCGCCCCGGGTAGACAGGTAGGACACGTACGTACCCCCTGGTAACGGCCAGGCCCAGGGAGGGGTGATTACCCGAGCTGATACCTTCCGAAAGTGCCGATTGGTCCCTCCGTCCGTTTGTCGGGAGGTGTGACCTGAGGTGTGAACAATCACCTAAGGCGGGAATGCCCTCAGAGAGGGCCCCCACAAGGGAGGAGCGCGCCATCGGAGACGCCGGTAATCATGGGGGATTCTTCCGCAATGGTTTCCTCACCTTCCACTATGTCTGCTCACAAACGTAAGTTCACTGAGTCTCAACCACAGTCAGTTCTTCCATCGTTGCCACAGTTCCTTGTTGTTTCTCGGTCTGACGAAGGTCACGACTTCTCCACGGTCAACCCTTTCATTATTCAGAAAGGTGTCGACGCAATTGCAGGTCCTGTAAAGTCTTGTTCCAGATTACGGAATGGCACCCTGTTGTTAGAAACAGTCAGTGCCCTCCAGGCACAAAAATTGCTGCGTACGTCACTACTACATACCTTCCCTGTCCGGGTGGAACCGCACCGTACCTTAAATTCCTCGCGTGGAGTCGTTTATACACGCTCCCTCGATGGACTGTCTGACGAAGAAATTCAGCACTACCTGTCTGACCAGGGCGTAACGGCTGTTCATAGGGTTATGAAAAGGGTTGACACGAACATCATTCCAACCCGCACTGTCTTCTTGACATTTGACAAAGTTCAACTACCATCGAAAATCAAAGCCGGCTATGAGATAATTTCCGTTCGCCCTTACGTCCCGAACCCTACGCGTTGCTATCGGTGCCAGCGGTTCATTCACACCAGCCAGTCCTGTTCCAATCCGGCCAAATGTGTTACGTGTGGCAGGGATGCCCATGAGGGTGCTTGTCCACCTCCATCCCCTCGCTGCATCAACTGTATGGGTGACCACGCCGCTTCCTCTCGAGATTGTCCCGTTTTTAAGGACGAAAAGCTCATCCAGGAAATTCGAGTAAAGGAAAAGGTGTCGACCTTTGCTGCTCGAAAATTATTCGCCAGTCGACAGCCCACCGTGCCTCAGAAAGGAAAATACAGCACTGTCCTTGCTTCTCCTCGGCCAACAAAGGAGGCGGCCACGCAGACTTGCGACCTCACCTTTAGTGCCACGGTCGTCAGATCGGCCAGCGCAAAGATCGCCCGTTCAACCTCACCACTTTCGCCTGCCCACTCTCTGGCTCACCCTTCGTCGAGTTCTGCTAAATCTCGAGCCCAAAAGTCAGACACCAAGACTTCGAAAAAAGAGCATACTCGTGAAGAGTTTTTACGTACGGCAACTTCCCAACCATCGGTTCCTCCTTCCTCTCAACATCATACTTCGAAGAAGGCTACAAAGAAACCCAGTTCCTCTCCTTCTCCGCCAAGGCGTGTCCCATCTACAGTACCACCTGGCGGAAGTCGCCCTCGGCCGTCTTCTGTGTCGCCGAGGCGCACTGCTGGCGGCCGATCAACCGGCCGGTCGCTGGTGGCAGGAGCTGCTCCTGACCAACCTATGGATCAGGATCTTCTGCCTTCGGCTGAATGCCATTCCATGCTGTCGGTCGCAAGCTCAGAGCAGTCGTTGAGTTGACAGCGACCTTGGTCACATTCCTCCATTTTCTGTTCACCCTATGTCCATTATCCACTGGAATATCCGCGGTATTCGAGCCAATCGGGATGAATTGTCGATCCTCTTACAATCCTACTCGCCGGTCATCTTCTGTCTTCAGGAAAAAAAGCTGCGTCCCCATGACCGCTTTGTTCTCCCTCATTTTCAGTCCGTCCGATATGATCTCCCCTCTGTTGAAGGCACTCCAGCACATGGAGGACTCATGATTCTTCTCCATGAAACTGTCCATTATCACCCAATCCATTTAAACACTTCCTTCCAAGCTGTCGCCGTCCGTCTTTCCGTTTCCGGATACACGTTCTCTCTTTGTACTGTATACATTCCATCGTCCACACCAATGGCACGAGCTGATCTCCTTCATCTTCTTGGTCAGCTTCCACCCCCATATTTGCTGGTTGGGGACTTCAATGCCCACCACCCGCTTTGGGGATCTCCACATCCTTGTCCACGTGGCTCACTATTGCTAGACGTCTTCCACCAAGCAGATCTAGTTTGCCTCAACACTGGGGTCCCTACGTTTTTGTCTGCCTCCACGGCAAATTTATCTCATTTGGACCTTGCGGTCGGTACTGTTCCGCTAGCTCGGCGCTTCGAATGGTTCACCCTTGATGATACACACTCGAGTGACCACTTTCCATGTGTCCTTAGACTGCAGCCTCAACGGCCATATATGCGCCCGCGACGCTGGAAGTTTGCTCAAGCCGATTGGACACTTTTTTCGTCTCTAGCGACATTCGATGACCGTCACTTTCCCAGCGTCGACGATGAGGTCACACATATTACCGACGTTATTCTTACAGCTGCGGAACATTCAATACCACGCACCTCCGAATTGCCCCGGCGCCCCCCAGTTCCTTGGTGGAACGAGGCATGCCGTGATGCACTACGTGAGCGGCGACGTGCTCTCCGCGTTTTCCGCCACCATCCTACTTTGGCCAACTGTATCCGCTATAAGCAGCTACGAGCGCGATGCCGTCGTGTCATCCGCGATAGCAAGAAGGCAAGCTGGAAATTCTTTATTAGCTCATTTAACACCTTCACTCCCTCCTCGGAAGTTTGGAGTCGGCTTCGACGGTTCTCAGGCGCGCCTAGTTTCTCCCCGGTCTCTGGGCTCACTGTCGCGCATGACACATTAGTGGACCCCGTCGCAATTTCTAACTCGTTGGGTCAGCACTTTGCCGAGATTTCGAGCTCTTCAAATTACCCGCCAGCGTTTCTCCCGAAGAAACGTGCAGCGGAAGTGCGACCTCTTGCTTTCTCCTCTCAAAATCGCGAAAGCTACAATACTGTTTTCTCCTTGCGGGAACTCCAACATGCACTCTCTTCTTCTCGCTCCTCCGCCCCAGGACCAGATGGTATCCACGTCCAAATGTTGCTGCATTTATCAACCCATAGTCTGCGTTACCTCCTTCGCCTTTATAATCGAATTTGGACCGACAGTACTTTTCCCAGACGATGGCGGGAAGCTATCGTCGTTCCTGTTCCGAAACCTGGAAAGGACAAACATCTCCCCTCTAGCTATCGCCCCATTTCTCTCACGAGTAGTGTCTGTAAGGTTTTGGAGCGTATGGTGAATTACCGTTTAGCGTGGTGGCTGGAATCCCGCAGTCTTTTAACACCTGCCCAATGCGGATTCCGAAAGCATCGTTCTGCAGTTGACCATCTTGTTGCTCTCTCCACTTATATCATGAACAATTTTCTCCGGAAACGCCAAACGGTAGCAACATTTTTTGATCTGGAGAGAGCATACGATACCTGTTGGAGGACAGGCATCCTCCGCACACTGTTCTCTTGGGGCTTTCGAGGCCGGCTGCCCCTTTTTCTTCGCGAATTTATGGCAGAGCGCACATTTAGGGTGCGGGTGAACACTACTCTCTCCCGCACTTTCTCCCAAGAAAACGGGGTACCCCAGGGCTCCGTGCTGAGTGTTGTACTGTTTGCCATCGCTATAAATCCAATTATGGATTGTCTCCTTCCCGATGTCTCGGGCTCCCTCTTTGTGGATGATTTTGCGATCTACTACAGCTCTCAAGGGACCAGCCTTCTTGAACGACGTCTTCAAGGATGTCTCGATCGCCTCCACTCTTGGAGCATCGAAACAGGCTTCCGTTTCTCTCCCAGTAAGACCGTTTGTGTTAATTTTTGGCGACGTAAGGAGTTTCTTCCGCCCTCCTTACATCTAGGACCTGTCAACCTTCCGTTTTCCGACGCCGCTAAATTCTTGGGTCTTATGTTTGACAGAAAACTGTGCTGGTCCTCCCACGTTTCCTATCTTTCGGCTCGCTGTCTGCGATCGCTTAACACCCTCCGTGTCCTGAATGGTACCTCCTGGGGAGCGGACCGAGTGGTCCTTCTCCGCCTCTATCGCGCCTTAGTGCGCTCGAAATTGGATTATGGAAGCATAGTCTACTCCTCTGCTCGGCCGTCTATTCTTCGGCGTCTCGACTCTATCCACCACCGTGGATTACGTTTAGTGTCTGGAGCTTTTTACACTAGCCCTGTGGAAAGCCTTTATGCTGAGACTGCTGAACCTCCGTTGTCCAATCGGCGAGCGGTCCTTCTAAGTCGTTATGCTAGCCATCTGTCTTCCATGTCTGCTAATCCAGCCCATGCCCTTTTTTTCGACGCCTCATTTGATGTAGGGTATGCTGGCCGCTCCTCCTCCCTACTACCCCCGGGAGTCCGCTTCCGTCAACTGCTCCATTCTCTTTCCTTCCGCTTTCCTAAAACCTTCTTGACAACTTGGGGCACCGCCTTGGCTCCGTCCCCGGATCTGCCTGCTCCGTGACCTTTGTCGATTTCCCAAGGATGGTACCCCTACACTTGTTTATCGTCGGGCGTTTGCTGCTCTATGTGCACAAATGACGGACGCCACATTTATTTACACCGACGGCTCGAAAACATCGTTAGGTGTAGGGAGTGCCTATATTGTTGGCGACACCCCAAATCAATTTCGGCTTCCCGACCAGTGTTCGGTGTATACTGCGGACTCCCCCACTCTGTCCCCACTGCTCTCAGCTGTGGACGGTAAGACACCTTTTAATTGAATGCCCCTATTTTAATCCGTTACGCTCCCGTCTACAGCTATCGCCTGATCTATCGTCGATTTTTGCAGATGACACGCGCTCAGCCGACCGCGTTCTCCAGTTTATTAGTGCTAGTGAAATGACGTCAGTCATTTGAAGCTTTTTTTGGGGACAACCACCCCCTTTCTGTAGTGGATTTTTAAGCCTTCCTTCTGCTTTTAGTTTCTCCAATTTTATGACTTTGTTCCCATTGCTGCTGATTTTCAGTTTCGGTTTTTTTACTGTTTCCTAAGTCACAGGCTGGGCGCCAATGACCATAGCAGTTTTGCGCCCTAAAACCAAAAAAAAAAAAATGCCTCTCGCTGTCAACTGGACGAATAACTACGTATGTGGTACTTCCTGCAGAGGACATGGGATCCACATGAGAAGAGTGAACTTGGAAAACCTAGTGTACCAATACCACAGATACATGACCTTCGGGAGCTCTTCCAACACATCGATTTGCGGCAGTTGCCAATCGTTTGATAGTAGTCGCAGTGATTGCCAGCTGATTACGATCGCCAACCAACTCATTTTGTGTTTGGTAACAGCGTTCACTTTGGGGATGCATTGTAGCTAGTGCAATGTGTTACAGGAGGGTCAACAAATACCTTTTAACTAACCCTGCTGACTGTGTTTTAATGCGTTGAGCTAAAAAATTACTACTTCCCTACAAGGCCCTACTTCTACTAAGGCTAAAGAAAAATATTTGGTAAAATTTACTGGTTTCCTAAAATTTTTTGTTGTCTATTATGATCGTTAACAATGTCTAAAACAGAATTAGTTTACTAGAAATGAAGTTAATCTAGTCCTATCTTGAAGCAAAAACTTCATGTAACACAATATGTTGGTTTCAGTATCTGCTACGGCAACTAAATCACAAATGCGGATCTACTACGACTTAGATTATGCTCAGGACAATGGTAAAGTGCAAAAATTCTCAAAACTGTGCCCTTAATTGCGTTGATATACACTGAAATTGGGTGCGATCTACTCTTTGGCGATGACTGTGAATCACAAACGCTGATTTGCTACGAACTAAGTTATCTACAACAGAGTTACTTATAACGTTAGAAAATTTTCAAAAACATCGTTTTGTAAGCGCTCGAAAATTCTCGAAAATAAGCCATTTCTCACGAACTTATATAGAACAATTTGAGAACGATTCTCTTGAACGAGGGTAGAGCTACGGTTCTCAAAAGTTTTAAAAGAGCGCAATCAAGTTTACTCTTCTGCTTGACGATAACAATATGCTTTTATCGCAGCATTCGCAATTGTTCGAAATTTCACAATATATCACAGTACAAACGAATATTGATACAATCAGTGAAGTTAGAGACAGAAGAGACGTGACCATTAATATGTGAATTTATAATTTCAAATCGACACATGAATGTGGCGCATGCAGTCTGAAACAAAGGAAAATTCCGAAGTCGACTGCACGGAGTTTTTACATAGCTGCTTCTGCTACAACTTCTACACTGTCATGCAGAAGATAAACACTCAGTCTAAATCGCGAAAATCTGCAGCACCAACAAACCACGTCTCCCGGCTGGAGCAGCTAACGATGCAACACCGTGTAGTATTACATCTTTACTAATTGTTCCTTCATGATCTCACATGCAAGGCGCTAAATAAGTCATGTTAGAAATGCTGTAATTATCCACAGAACTGATTACTGTGCATCTGCAAATCAAGCAAAATAATTGTCATACTAGTAGAGCGATGTGAGACAGAAAAAAGGCATTCTAGTGACCTGTGTCGTTTCCTGGCAGTCTACAAAGGTTTGGTATACATCCCGTCAGAGTAACAGTGCTCTGCAGAACATAAAAATACCGTAACCTCGTCTATACCGTGGGAAATTAAGGCCTGAATTGTCCATCTGTTTCTCTAAATATTGGCTGCAATTGTACCTCAAGAATGTTCTCTGCAGCGTTGGCCATCATGGACTCGTATCTGCAAGAGAAACTTCTTGCGTCTCCAACACGCCTCGTTTGAATGGTCCCGGGTCGACTGAGAATTAAAAACGAAATACTAGATCAGTCTAGAATATACTTATTTTGAAAACATTGAGTAACACCAATTTCCAAAAGAGAACTAAGGGCTTCAGCATCAGTAGACCTATGAGACCGGTGAAGAAACCAAATTTTCCAAGAATTATCTTTGCTTACGAGAGTCGGAAACATTAAAAAATCGTCTTGGTACCTAAAATCCCCATAGGTTGCTTACACTAAGTAACTGAAATAAAAGGGGCAAGACGTATGTGTGACGACACTGCAGTTCTTTCAAATAAACAATTACACGATACGTCGTTTTATAACATGTCTGTAGATTGCATGGTAGCATGGTAGGCACAGAATTTACGTGTAATGGTGTAGAAAAGGCTAAAGAAGTGAAGCCGTTGTCGGAAGACCTATATTCGGACGAAGAGACGTGTACCAAAAGTGGCTGATATGTGAAAATTTGACAACGTCGTGTTGCCATAAGCCTTTGAGAAAGTGCTGACAAATTTGAGTTCTACTCTGAAGTTCGAAGACGTAAAGTGGTAACGTGCCCACATCGGTACACCGAAACTCTTTATACAGGGTTTGGTAGAGGGGACATAATGAACAAAATATAGTGCAAACGTTATGATCTTCCTGGTAATAATGATCGAAATAAGAGAATTATTATAATTATTAACACAGAAATTTTAAATTTGATGCAATGAGGACTTCCATTCTTTAAATACGTTTGAGGAAAGAGACCAGTCATTTTTCACGTGTAAAAACATGCGCACAGCATTAGATGTACTGAGACGAGTTAAATTTCGTAAACCATCCGTTGAAATAATGTACGGGTTAAGTTATTAACCCAAAAAAAAGGACCGAAAATAAGTATTTTCGTTAGGACATATATAATGTTGTGAGTGCGTATCGCGTTGACAGAATTACTCATGTTACATGGAACCATTTGTCGTGACATATTATAAGGCCACTGTTTTTACACTCTGGGTTCCACTCATAAGCTATGTCAAAATCAATACGTTCAGTGTCGGCGGTGGAGCAATTTACTTTTAACGACTGCTCCAACTCAAGCGTTATCTGCCAGAGAGGCCATGAAGAAATGATTTCAGGAGTGGACAAAACTAATGAAGACGTTCGTGAACCCAGATGATGCCTTCATGTTCTGCAGTGTGCTCCAGTGCTGGACACAATGTTCGTAAAGAATTCTCGTGTTAGGGCGTGCCATGAAATATGACGCAACTGGTTTAGTATACGACGGCGTGCTGAAAAGTAATGGCTCCAAATTTTTATGTGAAAACTCTTATAGTTACCTAAATAAAACCAGCTTTATTAACATTCTACATCTGTATTCTCCACGTCTACATATTCATTTCCCAGCATAGCAACTCTGGCGACGAACACGGTTCTCTCAACGAGAGACCAGTTTGTCGATATCGTCACTGCAGAATGTGTGACGTGGTTGACTGAGCAACAACCTTACCTCTGCTTGAACCGCTTCATCACCAGCAAAGTGAAGACCACGAAGGTGTTCGTTAAGTTTTTCCAGGCACCGATTAAGTTACATTACCCACCACTATGTTACACGCTACATTTCAGAGCCATCTAGCGGCAGAGGGCTGCAAATATGTATACAAGATGAATAAAGATGAAGTATGTTAGTTACATTTGTGTTATATAAAAAACCTTCTAGTTTTCAAGTGAGAATTTGGGAGGCATTACTTTTCAACACGCTCGCGTTTCTTGCTTCCACACAAATTTGTTCCTTGTTGTGCTCTACTTTGTACACAACATTTCCCTATGGTGCTCAAGAACATGTGAGCAATATGTTTTTATTTACTAAAGAAACAGCCGAACAGCCATATTCTTTTAGAAGTCAATTATTTAGACACCCACAAGCAGACAATTAGATATATCGATGCTCGCATAACTGGAGCCATAAGTATCTGGATTCCGTGCATTCGTTTCTGGAGTGTTAACGTCGAAGCCTTGACAACATGTCTTCGAAATAAACACTCCAAAAAACGAATTGACTGATTTCAGATATTGATGGCTGCATTTATGCTTTATATCTACACTCCTGGAAATTGAAATAAGAACACCGTGAATTCATTGTCCCAGGAAGGGGAAACCTTATTGACACATTCCTGGGGTCAGATACATCACATGATCACACTGACAGAACCACAGGCACATAGGCACAGGCAACAGAGCATGCACAATGTCGGCACTAGTACAGTGTATATCCACCTTTCGCAGCAAAGCAGGCTGCTATTCTCCCATGGAAACGATCGTAGAGATGCTGGATGTAGTCCTGTGGAACGGCTTGCCATGCCATTTCCACCTGGCGCCTCAGTTGGACCAGCGTTCGTGCTGGACGTGCAGACCGCGTGAGACGACGCTTCATCCAGTCCCAAACATGCTCAATGGGGGACAGATCCGGAGATCTTGCTGGCCAGGATAGTTTACTTACACCTTCTAGAGCACGTTGGGTGGCACGGGATACATGCGGACGTGCATTGTCCTGTTGGAACAGCAAGTTCCCTTGCCGGTCTAGGAATGGTAGAACGATGGATTCGATGACGGTTTGGATGTACTATGCACTATTCAGTGTCCCCTCGACGATCACCAGTGGTGTACGGCCAGTGTAGGAGATCGCTCCCCACACCATGATGCCGGGTGTTGGCCCTGTGTGCCTCGGTCGTATGCAGTCCTGATTGTGGCGCTCACCTGCACGGCGCCAAACACGCATACGACCATCATTGGCACCAAGGCAGAAGCGACTCTCATCGCTGAAGACGACACGTCTCCATTCGTCCCTCCATTCACGCCTGTCGCGACACCACTGGAGGCGGGCTGCACGATGTTGGGGCGTGAGCGGAAGACGGCCTAACGGTGTGCGGGACCGTAGCCCAGCTTCATGGAGTCGGTTGCGAATGGTCCTCGCCGATACCCCAGGAGCAACAGTGTCCCTAATTTGCTGGGAAATGGCGGTGCGGTCCCCTACGGCACTGCGTGGGATCCTACGGTCTTGGCGTGCATCCGTGCGTCGCTGCGGTCCGGTCCCAGGTCGACGGGCACGTGCACCTTCCGCCGACGACTGGCGACAACATCGATGTACTGTGGAGACCTCACGCCCCACGTGTTGAGCAATTCGGCGGTACGTCCACCCGGCCTCCCGCATGCCCACTATACGCCCTCGCTCAAAGTCCGTCAACTGCACATACGGTTCACGTCCACGCTGTCGCGGCATGCTACCAGTGTTAAAGAGTGCGATGGAGCTCCGTATGCCACGGCAAACTGGCTGACACTGACGGCGGCGGTGCACAAATGCTGCGCAGCTAGCGCCATTCGACGGCCAACGCCGCGGTTCCTGGTGTGTCCGCTGTGCCGTGCGTGTGATCATTGCTTGTACAGCCCTCTCGCAGTGTCCGGAGCAAGTATGGTGGGTCTGACACACCGGTGTCAATGTGTTCTTTTTTCCATTTCCAGGAGTGTAATTGTCTATACATGGCGCGCATAAGGGCCGGAAGATGGCCGAAACTGGTTGCCTAATACATAACTTTTGAAAACATACGGCTATTTGGCAATCTTTCTTTGGTAAATATATGACCTGCTGCTGTCCCATATTCACAACGGATCATCATAGATTGAGCAGTATACTGTTCATCGTCTATAATCTCGCACCACAAGTTGATAAACGGATATTTGCATGAATAAGTTTCTTCAATACACATTAATGCATCTAGGTACCATTACAAAAAAGCGGTAAAAGGCCTCTAAATAGCTTGGATGATCATTTGAATTGGGAACAACGAACTGTTGCATCATAGGTTTTTGAAGTAACATCCTGAGATGTTTAATTAATAATCACGCGAAAACGCGAGTACTGAATACAAATAGAAATTTTGTATCAAACTTCAGAATATCAAAAAGATAATAAAATACAATTTTTACTTCTTCAGACTGAACAATATTATCGGTATAGGTAATCCTTCCATTCAACTATAAAACATTTCGCTCGTCAGTGTCAAACAGTTTTCTATTTTCATGTGATAAGTAATGAAAAGTAAAAAGATATTTCTTTTGCTAAAAGCTGTGACTCATCATTAGTCGACTAACATTTCTACTCGATAATAAATATAGAATTTAAATAAAATAAAAAAAATGTTGCAACTAGCGTGAATTCAACCAGAAACATTGTGGCTATAGAGCTGAAAAGGTTCGATACCAGCTACCTAATAACCTTGTGCATATTAAGCAAATTTTTTATAATTAACTGCTTTCGGAAATATTAAAACCGAAGCAGGCAACCTTTTTGTAACTTTTTGTAATTTTTTGAGAGTTGAGTTGTACTGCTTGAGGAAATTGGTGTTCAGGCGCTGATCTTGAAAAAATACAGGGTGAAAAGTATTTAAACCGACAAACTCTGGGAGGTTGTAGGGGCCATCAAAACAAATATTTTTCCCTAATGTCATTTTTTCCTATGAGGAGTATTTAAACCGGTAGAGGAAGATTTCTCTGGCGGCAAATTAATTAAACCAACAAACACTTTTCCATTTTTTTGTGACCAAGAGACAACACATAACACAACCCAATTTCACTTACAGTAGATTTTCAAAAATGCCTCCATTGACACGTAAACACAGATTACACCGTTGGATCATGTTTTGTCTGACACGGGCTAAAACCCTAGGAGTATCCTGAATTGTTCCTGCTGCTGCTATTATCCGGGCTAACAGATCCTCTTCTGATGCAACAGGAGTTGCGTAAACAAGGTTGTGCATCTCTCCCCACACAAAAAAGTCCAGAGGGGACATATCTGGGTATCGACGAGTCCATGGTACAGGACCACCTCTGCCAATCCACGTTTCTGGGAACCGTCGGTCCAGAAATCGACGCACACGATGACCGAAATGTGCCGGCGCCCTGTCATGTTGGAACCACATACGTTGTCTTGTAGGGATCGGGACGTCTTACAGCAATTCTGTGCAATGCTCTGGCAAAAAAATTGTAATAGCGCCTGCTACTTAATTGCCTAGGTAGCAGATACGGCCCAATTAAACAGTTCGCAACAACACCAACCCACACATTAACGAAGAACCGCATTTTACGAGTGCTAGTAACTGTAGCATGTGGGTTATCCTCACTACAAAACCGGCCTTGTAGCCGAGAGGTTCTAGGTGCTACAACCTGGAACCGTGCGATCGCTACGGTCGCAGGTTCGAATCCTGCCTCGGGCATGGATGTGTGTGATATCCTTAGGTTAGTTAGGTTTAAGTAGTTCTAAGTTCTAAGGGATTGATGATCTCAGCAGTTAAGTCCCATAGTGATCAGAGCCATTTGAACCATTTTGAACCTCGCTCAAAACATGCGAATTGTGCATGTTGAAGACTCCATCACGCCCGAACGTTGTTTCATCGGTAAACAACCTAGACGATTGAAATGTAGGATGCATTTCACACTGTTCAGGTACCACTGCGAAAATTGTGCTCTGGGTGGATAATCAACTCGTTCCAGGTTGTGGACACGCTCTAAGTGAAATGGAAGTAACAATTGCTCTCGAAGGACTGTTCTTACATTCGTCTGATTCGTCCCCATGTTACGCGAAATTGCACGAGTGCTGATTGAAGGATCCCGCTCCACATGCTGCAAGACAGTTTCCTCAAATTGCAGCGTTATTACCGTGCGACGGTGTCCCTGTCCAGGTAATCTGCTAAATGACCCGGTCTTACGCATACGTTGGTACACAACAGCAAAGGTCGTATGATGCGGGATACGGTGATTAGGATATTGTTGATAAACCCGCTGTGCAGCTCGTCTGTTGTGGTGCGCTACGTAGTACGCACGAACGATATCAGTGTACTCACTCCAGGCGTACCGCTCCATCAGTAAACAGACAATGCAGTACTACACTGGTGGACAGCAGTTGCCTACATCTGAAGAGCGTAATACAGCCTCTAACAACTGAAGAGCGTAGTACGGCCTCCACCGGTTTAAATAGTCCTCCTAGGAAAAAATGATATTAAGGAAAAATATTTGCTTTGATGTCTCCTACAACCTCCCAGAGTTTGTCGGTTTAAATACTTTTCACCATGTATAAGTAGTATATGAATAAGATCGTGGAGATGCCTGTGTGGGGCATTCTGGAACAGCAGAGGTAACTGAGCTATTAGCTGTCGCGTAATTTGGTAGCTGTATGTGATCCAGTTAGTGGTGAGCTGCCGCTGTATGAGCTATATACCCACTGAAACACGTAGGCCGTGTTGCCAGCCGAAATGAGGCCATTACCAAGTCTGGAGGCAGTGTTAAACTACATTATCGTGACGTCCCCTGGATGTGAGTAATTTATGGCCACTTATACTTGTAATGGATCTGTTCATGAAATTTTGAAATACATTATTTTGTTCCTTTATTTGGCTTTAGCTTATTGTACCAGACTGCCAGCAGCTTGGTACATATGTATAAAGTTATGTACAGTGAAAGTACAGCATAAAACATACGAACAATAATTTAAAATTAATTTACAATGTCCACATACATGTAATACACAGAGGCTGTAAAGGATATAAGTGCAGATATTTCTGTTGATGACTGACGACGATATACTGAACAACATTACATCAGTATTTACAGCATTTGCAGACCAATAATTGTGGCTATCAGTAGTATATGTTTTAGGTCGGTTGGTACCTCCAAGTACATGTCGCAAGAGGAAGCCATTAATGCTTATTTTCCCTTGGACATCAGGTCAGGTGTTGTAGTGTTGACACATGGCAACTGGGCGGTCAGTCCACACTGACAGGCGCAGTCCATTAATGATGCAGTTACGACCACACAGAAAACATCAGGTCGTGAGGTTTCTGACGTCATTGTGTGAAGACTGTTCGACGGAGAGACAAAACCACCAACACAGTGATGGCTGTACTTGTTGAGATACCACACATATAGAAATATCTGCATTTATGCCCATTACACCTTGCACCATAGCTAAGGACTCATTAACTACAGGTAAAATTAGAAATAATTCCACAGAGATTTGGAAACATATAGGTGGAGGTTAGAGTGTTTACACAATGACACACAGACCGCCAAATTCCGTACACACACATTTTTCGTGGAAAACAAAGCAGGTCATTTTATATTGGAGGATTCTCATGACATAACGAGTCAGAAGTACTTGCTCAAATGGTAACTTTCAATTTCACAAGGTTTTCCAGTACGTGGTTTTGCTGTGCTTCGAAGAATCAGCAAGAAAACGGCAGGTAGTTCAATCTCAATGTGCTTTCTTCTGGTAGTCATAGAAAGGATTGTCCTTGATGCCTATGTGACGTACATGTGAGGGGCTTTAACTATGATTTGCATGCATTCGTATCAAGATAATTATCAGCTACCTCCTCTCCTGAAATTTTCTGAAACCAGGGGTGTTTCCAATTACTGGTTGGATCACAGCATAGAAGTCACCTTTATGTAAGATTGAAGCCCTCTCCCCGTTCTTCCTGCCGGCCGCGGTGGTCTCGCGGTTCTAGGCGCGCAGTCCGGAGCCGTGCGACTGCTACGGTCGCAGGTTCGGATCCTGCCTCGGGCATGGATGTGTGTGATGTCATTAGGTTAGTTAGGTTTAAGTAGTTCTAAGTTCTAGGGGACTGATGACCACAGCAGTTGAGTCCCATAGTCCTCAGAGCCATTTGAACCATTTGAACCGTTCTTCCTTGGCAAGTAGTCGCATCTGTGACTTGAAGTCGGTAGAATGACGTTCATTACGGGGCCAGAAACACTGGCTGTCTTATCCACCTGGTCCACCTTCTTTCTGTAGACCAATTCTACGTGAGATGCGACCAGTAGAAAAGAGAATCTCAGAACTCATCGCTTATTTAGCGATGAATCTCATATGACTTTCAATATTTGAATATTAATTTTGCCAAATCCACTTAGGGTTTTCTACAGATTCCAATGCGCGTTTTGAGTGTAGCACTATCAGCAGCTTATGGAGGCTCGCATGTCAACCAAATCTGAGATCGTTTCGAATTGCTATCGCACTCACGGGAAAAAGTGGACATTATGGGGGCAGGCAAAATCATTTGGAATATCTCAGCCTAGAGGCAAGAAATAAAGCCGCTTGATTTCGAGAGCCATCTTTTACACGCATGAAAAAAGTGTGGCCAATAAATGTAAGTAGCGTAACTTGAACTGATGCAACCAAAGTCGTTTTTCATGAAACGAATATCGAGGGTTTCCACCGGATATCTGGTTCGAGTGGCATAAGGCGTCGTGTGACTATCTGTTAGACTCCACCGGTCGATGGTACGTAGTGAGATTAATGCTACCACTAGCAGCGGAGTGAAATATTCGGGACGTTAGAAATCGCCTTGATGAAGTGGGAGTCGACGTAGGGCGGCTCGGACATGCGTAAACACGACTCGGCGACATTTCGAGAGGGACGATTCGTCTCCGCGCAGCCGCCGAGAACGCGCCGCCCCCAGCGACAGGCAGGAAGGTCGTTCGAGAACGAGCGGCCGATAAAAACGCACAGCTGGGGGGGCGCGTCGCCCGCAGGCGGCGGCTCTGACGGATGGCTGCGACTGCGACCCGCCGCTCTCCCCCCTCTCCCGCCCCCCAGCCACAGCACCCAGCCACTGGAACCACCTCCGTCTCAGCACCGCTCTTCCAGCCAAGCTGCACCCGCTGCTGCACTCCACCAAGTTTAAACTGACACTTTTTTCACGCCTGACGCTTTTCCAAGGCGAGAACGATTCAACAGGTTACGGACAAACGGGTGTCTCAACGGCTGAAGTCTGAAGTATAGGATTTGCGGTTGGTTTCGCATCTTTGCCAGACTCTTAACGGCGACCGTTCCTTTTCAAAATATACATAAATGACATTGTCGATGACATCTGAAGTTCACTGAGGCTTTTCGCGGATGATGCTGTGGTACATCGAGAGGTTGTAACAATAGAAAATTGTACTGAAATGCAGGAGGATCTGCAGCGAATTGACGCATGGTGCAGGGAATGGTAATTGAATCTCAATGTAGACAAGTGTACTGTGCTGCGAATACATAGAAAGAAAGATCCCTTATCATTTAGCTACAATATAGCAGGTCAGCAACTGGAAGCAGTTGATGCCATTAATTATCTGGGAGTACGCATTAGGAGTGATTTAAAATGGAATGATCATATAAAGTTGAACGTCAGTAAAGCAGATGCAAGACTGAGATTCATTGGAAGAATCTTGGAAATACAATCCCAAAGCAAAGGAAGTAGCTTACAGTACGCTTGTTCGCCCGCTGCTTGAATACTGCTCAGCAGTGTGGGATCCGTACCAGACAGGGTTGATAGAAGGGATAGAGAAGATCCAAAGGAGAGCAGCACGCTTCGTTACAGGATCATTTAGTAATCGCGAAAGCGTTACGGAGATGATAGATAAACTCCAGTGGAAGACTCTGCAGGAGAGACGCTCAGTAGCTCGGTACGGGCTTTTGTTGAAGTTTCGAGAACATACCTTCACCGAAGAGTCAAGCAGTATATTGCTCCCTTTTACGTATATCTCGCGAAGAGACCATGAGGATAAAATCAGAGAGGTTAGAGCCCACACAGAGGCATACCGACAATCCTTCTTTCCACGAACAATACGTGACTGGAATAGAAGGGAGAACCGATAGAGGTACTCAAGGTACCCTCCGCCACACACCGTCAGGTGGCTTGCGGAGTATGGATGTAGATGTAGATTACCGTTTGACTGAATGAAACGGAAGGCACAAAGGTTCAACAATGCATTTCAAATGGCGAAATTGACATTGACTGTTGACGAAACTGGAAGCGAACGGGTCAAACAGGAAGTTAATCTGATGGCTTCTCAAAATGAAAGTTTTGACGCCGACGTCGGTCGGGCGACCTTGGCGCGTCTGCTGACTCTTTTGCTAGTACTGGATTTCGTGCTTCGTGTCTGTTAGCTTTTATGTTATTGTTTACCTTGCTTTCATGTCTCATGTAGGCGAGCGGTCCAAGGCGCTGCAGTCATAGACTGTGCGGCTGGTCCCGGCGGAGATTCGAGTCCTCCCTCGGGCATGGGTGTGTGTGTGTTTGTCCTTGGGATAATTTAGGTTAAGTCGTGTCAGCTTACAGGTTTGCTGATGACATGGTCCTCCTAGCCACAGGGGAAAAAGAATTACAGGATTTGGTGGACACCATTGAAACTAACGGAAAAAAATATGGAATGAAAATTAACACAAATAAAACAAAAGTATTGGCACTAGGAGGAAATAAGGAAATAAAAATTATGCTGAATCGAGAATCTACAACAGCTGCAAAATTTTAAGTTTCTTGGAAGCAGAATAGACACCGACAGGAAGTGCACCACAGAAATTAAAACAAGGATAGCAACGGCAAAAGAGGCGTTTTATAAGAAAAGGAGAATTTTCTGCAGCGGTCTGGACAGAGAACTCAGGAAGAGACTCATAAAATGTCTTGTGTGGAGTGTTATTCTATACGGCGCTGAAACATGGACTATGAGGAAGAAAGACAGAGATAGGCTGGAGGCTTTCGAGATCTGGACATGGCGGAGGATGGAAAGAAAAAATTTGACGGACAGAGTAAAAAATGAAGAGTTATTGAGAAGAGTGGGAGAGAAAAGACAGTTACTAGATGTAATAAAGAGAAGAAAAAGAAATTGGATTGGGCATATATTAAGAAAGAATGACGGACTGATAAAAACAGTTTTAGAAGGTTATGTAGAAGGGAATAGGGAGCGAGGAAGGAAGAGATTCCAGATACTGGATGACATGATGGACGGTACAACATACAGCAGCCTTCTGAAGGAAGCAATGGATCGCAGAAAATGGAGAGGCAAAGGACCTGCTAATATAGCAGATAACTGATGATGATGATGAGTGTGTCAGCTTAGGGACTGATGACCTTAGCAGTTAAGTCCCATAAGGTTTCACACACATTTGAACATTTGTCGTGTCTCATCGCAAATATTCGATGAGGAATCAGACATCTACCCCGTATCTGTTCTTCCAAAATGGGCGCCAGATATCGGAAAGCGAAAAATAATTTAGATGTAGCAATACCCAGACGAAGATAGAGTCTATACTGCACATAATCAAAGCTATAAAATTTCTGATGAGGACATGATTATTAACAGTATGTTTGGACTCTGCAAGTCACTCCAAAATGGGCAGGTTAGACTGTCCAGTATAGTCTGCCCCCTGTCGGGAGATCTCGCAACCTATGTACGGGAGTGGATCTCCCAGGGCCTTTGTGCACATGGGTAAGATTAGCCGCCGTTGTAGCTGCCGAGCGGGTAGCTTCGAGACCCCGTAGCGAATGGGCGTGTATGTCTGTCAGCTAATCTATGAGCCGCATTTGGCGCGCTGCCTGTGCACGTTTTAAAGTTTATTCTAATAAACACTTATACCATAAAACTTTTTCCTTCCAATTATTCTGAGTGGAAATAATGGGAGGACAGTGATTCCTCTAACACTATACACTCAAACTCCAACGTACCACCACGGGAGGACGAGCCCGTGCGTACATTATTTATTGGTCCTCCGAGCTGGATGCAGTTACCACGTGGAATTTGCGTTCACGCGGATTTATTTTCCGATATTTGTGAACTTCAAAAAAAAAAAAAAAAAAAAAAAACACATGTGAGTTGCGCCCTTATCGGCTTCGTTGGTGACCGCTATCGAGTGTCCCGAGGCCAGTTCGGGACTTTGACAATAACAGCCTCAACAACGGTTATCGGGGGCATATTCGTGAACGTTTAATGTGTCTGTAATTCAATCGCGAGAAGCACAGAAACGTGCTGGTGCCAGCATCATCGGTGACGTCACCTCCTGCTCCCGCCGAATCCACCGCTATCGAGTGTCCCGAGGCCTGTTCGGGACTTCGACAATAACAGCCTCAACAACGGTGATCCGAGGCATATTTGTGAACCTTTAATGTGTCTGTAATTTAAACGCGGGCAGCACAGAAACGTGTCGGTGACGTCACGTATTGCTCCCGCCGAATCTTCGCGCCGTCGGAGACTGCATCGCCTGCCACGCCAGCTGCCAGTGCCCGTGACGCCGCTGCTGTTCCAGTCCGTACTGCCTCGTATTGCCGCTGCAACCTGATAAGTGCAACTGTTGGCTTCCTGCCATCATCTTCCCTGTCCTAAAATGGAGCACTCAGAGAAAACGAAATTAGTCAACCAGAGAGGTGTAGCAAAGGCCGCTCTCGCGCGCTTAGCGAGTTTTGTGCAGTCTGCGGACAGTGCCAGCATCGAAATGTTGGAATCAAAATTAAGTCGATTGACTCGGATTCAGATTGGTTTTGAGTCGTCTGAAACACGACTGGAGACTGAAGACAAATCAGGAGATCATAGTAAGTGAGTCGTTCGTGGCTCGTGTTCATGCCATATCTCATTTGACATCCTGCTTTTACACTACTACCACCTCGTTAGGTTAATTTCAATTACTGGTGTAACCTTGCATGCCCGTGAGCGGCAGCAGCGGCGCTTACCGATATAAGCCCTGGCAAATTATCTTTGCTGACTGCTATTACTTCCCAGTTGTCGTGTGCTCGGGGTTAGTTCGCATCTGATATGTGACTTGGGAGGCGCTAGCAGTGCAATTCGGACCTGGCAGTGTTTGAGTTAGGACGCGGCAGAAGTTCAATCGGAGCACGGCTGCAGTGAGTTCTGGACAGCCATTACTCGCCCAGTGGTTGCCAATACATAGCACTTGAGTGCGGACTACCTTGGTTGGTCGTCGGTCGGTCATCTTGTCAGACGACGTGTATCTTGGCCGGCGATCGCTTATAGGTTGACTGCGTGTGCCCACTCGTGATTCGTCTTTGTTATTGCATAGTCGCTGCCGTTAGTATTGTCTAGCCCTTCGTGCAAGTGTTCGCGAAATTGTGTGTAGTTTGTGATGTCGAGTGCTCAGTTATTTTAGTGCTGTCTCCGTGCTGATGTGTGGAAGTCGGTCGGTTGGTGTGGAGCAGCGAGAAAATCTCCGCAGGTCATAGTTTGACCAGCCCCGCAGGCGGTCTCTATGCAGTCTCAGAGTGTGTGGGGCTGTTCCCATTGCTACGAGGTCCATGGCTCACCGACCCTGGACACGAAAGATGAGTTTGGATTTAATTTACCAGAAAGTCAAGTTTCTTGCTTGTCAGGTGTTAGATTGTTTGGGACTTCAGCTTGATTAATATATTGTTTAAAGGTAAAGCCTTGGGCCTTCTGCCCAATAAAAATTTTTCTAGTTGTGTTTGAAGTTATGGCCCTTCAACCGTTTTAAAATTAAAGTTCCTTGCCTGTCAAGTGTTAGGTTGTTTGGCGCCTTCAGCCTAATTTAAGATAAGTCTTTGTTGTTTAAATTTATTTTACCTTGAGTTTTAAGTCATGGGGCATTCAGCCGTTTTTAAATTAAGCATCTTTGTCTTTCGAGCATCAGACTGTTTTGGTCCTTCAGCCTAATTAAAGATAGGGCCTTCTGCCTTGTGTTTTTTATTTAATTTTACCTTGAGTCTTAAATCATCGGCCTTCAACCATCTTTAACTTAAGGTTGTTGCTTTTCAAGTGTTAGATTTTGGGCCTTCAGCCAAATTGTAGAACTTACTTGATGTGAAGCCTTCTGCCTTCTAAATATTCTTTTTGGCGTCTGAATTTTGAGTTAATGGCTTTTAGCCATTTTTTAAATTAAAGTGATTGTGCCCTTAAGGAATGAGATAGTGTGGCGTATTCGACCGATAGCTAAGTTCAAGAATTTGAACTGTAATGTTTGGTCTAATAAATAAAGTTATATGTGTTTGACTGTAACTGACAGCCGCTCATTTTGGCCCCTTTCCACAACTACAACTACCTGCCCTGTCCTGTAGGTTTAGCAGGGCGTTTCAGTAAGGACAGGGCAGAATTAAAGGATTCATGGGACTTCGTTGAATCGACTTTCAAGGCTTCAATGTAGAGGTGCACCCAGCTTTTGCAGCCTTTGGGCTCGAATACATCAGGCAGTGTTAGTTCTTTGAAACTATCCGCTATTAACTTGCCAAGTTCCGAAGGCGACTACCTTAAGTGATCATCATACAAGGACACATTTTTGTCTCATTATGAATAACAATTCAATTGATGACGATCGAAATCTTCGTTACCTTAATTCGTCTTTGTGAGTTTAAGCTAAAGACCTATTGAAACATATACCTGCCACAGCAGGACGCCTATCGAAAACCTGGGGACTTATTACGCAGAGGTATAATAACCCGAAAATAATTGCAGCCAGATATGCTAAGACTTTGTTGGCCTTACCTACAGTCGGCCATGGCACAGAGAGCGATTATAGGCAACTAATTAATCACGTATGTAGCCATTTGAAGGCCTTTCAAGCTCTCAGACCTGATGTTCCACTTCATGAAGTTATTATTTCGAAAGAGATTCTGTCTAGTATGCAACTCACGGATCGTCATGAGTGAGAGGAAAAGATGTCTAGGTCAACAATCACCACATTAAATCAACACCACTGCGTTGAGTTAGAACGTCGACTTTGCAGCAGACCCCAGCGTCCGACATTATTATTTTCTCAGGTTTCTGTCCCTGAGAAAGAAAGGGTGCCATTCCTCCACAGACATTCAACACCTCACTGAACATATTCCTAGTAGAGATCAACCCATCGTAAAGGAGAAAGGTGAGCACACTCCGGTTAATGTACAGTAACATGTACCTGGACGCTGTTACACAGAAAACGCAGGTTCCAGTTGAAACTCATTCAGTTGTCGTCAAAGTAATATTTGGTTTCGTATAATTCGGTGATTTACTATAATCCACGGCAGTAAAAGAAAAAATTGCGTTTTGTGCAACGAAGGTTTCGATGTGTTTCATACACATTCAGTATCCGTTCAGTTGCGAATACAGCTATAGACATCAGAGCGACTTTGCCTTCTCGATTACGATCGTTCTTCAAAATATTCGACTATAATGGTACTAGCATCATCATCGGGCCATACCTTAGTAAAGTAGAACGCTTTATTGAATATGTACAACAGGAATTATATTAAAAATAACGTAGCTTTTGTGTAAACATAGGTACACAGAAAGACACTGCTTACCCAAGTCACGTTGTAAGACAGACGAGTAACGTAGAAAATAACTTAGCTTTGAATTACGTTTCATAGTACTGACGTAGGTCCCATTCATTATATTAGATTCTGATGATTGGTGTCAGCTTTCCTTAAGGAGCGTAAGATAACGAGTTGAATTATGAGCACTTCCTCGTATCCAGCCATAGTGAGAAGACAGAAAAGCGGTGTAGTTAACAGAGTCGTGTGACGAGGATACTGCTGTCATAATGCCGCATCTCTCGTCCGTTGGATGATGATGATGATGATAATAATATTTTGTTTCTGGGGCGGTCAACTGGGTTGTTATCGGCGCCGATGCAAATTCCCAGTCTCACAACTTTCCCGAATGATGACGAAATTATGACGACAACACAAACATCCAGTCCCAAAGTGGAGAAAATTCCCAGCCCGGCCGGGAATCGAAACCGGGATCCTGTGATCAAGAGGCAGCTACGCTAGCTGCTAGACCACGAGCTGCGGCTTCGTCCATTGGACATGAAACAGAAAAAAATTACACGTCGTGTTAGACATAACAACAGGTAAATGAAATTTGTTATAATCAATTTGTATGACTTTCATATACAGGGTGTTACAAAAAGGTACGGCCAAATTTTCAGGAAACATTCCTCACACACAAATAAAGAAAAGATTTTACATGGAAATGTGTCCGGAAACGCTTAATTTCCATGTTAGAGCTCAGTTTCGTCAGCATGTACTGTACTTCCTCGATTCACCGCCAGTTGGCCCAATTGAAGGAAGGTAATGTTTACTTCGGTGCTTGTGTTGACATGCGACTCATTGCTCTACAGTAGTAGCATCAAGCACATCAGTACGTAGCATCAACAGGTTAGTGTTCATCACGAACGTGGTTTTGCAGTCAGTGCAATGTTTACAAATGCAGAGTTGGCAAATGCCCATTTGATGTATGGATTGACACGGGGCAATAGCCGTGGCCCGACAGGAAGACGTTTGAAGCAACTGATCGGGGTCTTAGAGAGCACGGAACATTCCAGCCTATGACTCGCCACTGGGGAAGCCCTAGAACGACGAGAACACCTGCAATGGACGAGGCAATTCATTGTGCAGTTGACGATAACCCTAATGCCAGGGTCAGAGAAGTTGCTGCTGTACAAGGTAACGTTGACCACGTCACTGTATGGAGAGTGCTACGGGAGAACCAGTTGTTTCCGTACCATGTACAGCGTGTGCAGGCACTATCAGCAGCTGATTGGCCTCCATGGGTACACTTCTGCGAATGGTTCATCCAACAATGTGTCAATCCTCATTTCAGTGCAAATGTTCTCTTTACGGATGACGGTTCATTCCAACGAGATCAACTTGTACATTTTCACAATCAACATGTGTGGGCTGACGAGAATCCGCACGCAATTGTGCAATCACGTCATCAACACAGATTTTCTGTGAACGTTTGGGCAGGCATTATTGGTGACGTCTTGATTGGGCCCCATGTTCTTCCACCTACGCTCAATGGAGCACGTTATTATGATTTCATACGGGATACTCTATCTGTGCTGCTAGAAACATGTGCCTTTACAAGTACGACACAACATGTGGTTCTTGCACGATGGAGCTCCTGCACATTTCGTACGCTTCTCAACAACAGATTCGGTGAGCGATGGATTGGTAGAGGCGGACCAATTCCATGGCCTCCACGCTCTCCTGACCTCAACCCTTTTGACTTTTATTTATGGGGGCATTTGAAAGCTCTTGTCTACGCAACCGCGGTACCAAATGTAGACACTCTTCGTGCTCGTATTGTGGACGGCTGTGATACAATACGCCATTCCCCAGGGCTGCATCAGCGCATCAGGGATTCCATGCGACGGAGTGTGGATGCATGTATCCTCGCTAACGGAGGACATTTTGAACATTTCCTGTAACAAAGTGTTTGAAGTCACGCAGGTGCGTTCTGTTGCTGTGTGTTTCCATTCCATGATTAATGTGATTTGAAGAGAAGTAATAAAATGAGCTCTAACATGGAAAGTAAGCGTTTCCGGACATTTGTCCACATAACATATTTTCTTTCTTTGTGTGTGAGGAATGTTTCCTGAAAGTTTGGCCGTACGTTTTTGTAACACCCTGGATATTACTTGCCATTAAGTCCATTACTACAATAGGCCTTATTGAAGATAGTGTAAATGTCTATTATTTTTCTAATTCGGTGTAATAGAACCGTAATTATTAACTGTTTCAGTATTCAGTTTGAACTTTAACTATGTCTGACTAGATGGAATTAAACGTGGAACTATAAAACGTATTATGTGGTGTGCCTATTCCCACTATATGGCTGGGTAAAGGAAACTGTCACATATAGCCGTGCGGAGGGGCACGCAAGATCAGGGACAAATGCCGCGTTATCTAGATCAAGTTACGCTTGTCACAGTTTCATTATAAGACTATCATTGATACAATTATTGTGTTGTTTTAGTGGTCTTTACTTAGAAGACCAGTTTGATGCAGCTCTCCGTACTATATCATTAGCAAGCCTTTTCATCTCTGCATCCTACATCCATTGTAACCCCCTTACTAGAGTCAAGCCTTTCTTCTATTACCAAACTGATAATTCGTTGATGGCTCTGGATAAATGCTTTAAATTGATCCCTTCTTTTAGCCAAGCTGTGCCATAATTTCTTTTCGCCCGTTTTATTCAGTACATCCTCGTTACTTATTCGTTGCACCTATCGAATGTCTGCAATCTTTTGTAGCGCAACATTTCGAAAGTTCGTGTCCTCCTCTTGTATGAAGTGCCGGCCGTTGTGGCCGAGCGGTTCTAGGCGCTTCTGTCTGGAACCGCGTGAGCGCTACGGTCGCAGGTTCGAATCCTGCCTCGGTCATGGATGTGTGTAATGTCCTTAGGTTACTTAGGTTTATGTAGTTCTATGTTCTAGGGAACTGATGTCCTCAGATGTTAAGTCCCATAGTGCTCAGAGCTATTTGTACTTTTTGTATGAAGTATTTATGGTCCACTTTTCTCTTACTTACAAGGCTAAACTGCACACAGATACCCTCAGAACTGACTTTCTAAGATTTAAATATTTCCTTGCTGAAACATTTCTCTTCTTCAACGACAATTTTCATGTTATTGCCAGTCATTACTTTATATCTTCTTTACTTTGGCCAGTGTCAGTTATTTTTTTGCCCTAATAGCATAATTAATTTGTTTCCTTTTATGACACTTTCCTAATCTAATTCTCTTGTCTCCGCCTAGTTTAGAACGAGTAGACCACATCACTCTTGTTTTAGTTTTGGTTGATGTTCATCTTACAAACCATTTTCAAGACCCCATCCATACCGTTCAACTACCGTTTCAAACGATTTGTCGTCTTCGACATGATTATTGTAACGTCTTTATTTCATATCACTGGATTTTAATTACATTTCCACATTTCTCCTTGGCTTCCTTTATTGCTTGCCCAGTTGAATAACATCGGAGCCCTGTCTCACTTCCTTCTCAGCCACTTTCGTTTCATGTTCTCGTTATCATAGCAATCAGGTTTCTTACGAGTAGCAGAAAACGTTTTGCTTTTTTCTTTCTCAAAATGTCTCTTTCGTTTCCCTAAAAGCAGCGTCTCTTTTTCCTAGTCACACATGTTTCTACACCACTGCACTACTCGTATAGTCATTCTTGGTTTACCGTTTTGATTTTTCTCTAAGTCTAATATTTTAGATGTCTCCATTCGCTTCGACCTGCATCATTATATTTTTATTTTTTCTTCTTTCGATAGTTATGTTCAATGCCTGTTGAGATATCCAATAATTTTACTGGGCCTTGTCTTTTTGCCTATTTGATCCTCTGTTGCCTTCGCTATTTCATCTTTCAAAGCTAACTACTCATCTTCTGTTTCAATCCTTTGTCAATCATTGTCAGTGGTACCACTGAATCTCTCAACAATCTCCAGATATTTCAGTTTTTCCAGGCCTACATATGATTAATTTCCTATCTTTATGCAATAGTATTATTACTGAGAGGATAATAAGCCAATTGAAAATAAATAAATAGTAGTGAATCACACGAATTTTGATTGCATTTCACCCCTACACATTAACATCTTCTGTCAAGAAGAAACGGAGGAATACATGAACGCGACTTACTTTCGTGGCCACGATCTTGTCCTTGCAAGTAATAACCATATTCATAAATGACGCCTTATTTCTGGCAGTAAGCTGTAATTTCTTTTTTCGTATTTTATTCGTAGTGGCTAACCAAGACGGGCAGTTTACATTATTCTGCATTTTTTCCTTCTTTTCCTTACAGTATCTTTTCGTAGGTGCACTGCGTTACATCTTACGATCTTCTCTCCATCCTAAATTCTTTCATCTAAGCTTTTCAGCAGATCTGTGTCTGTGAGATAAAATTTGGAATTTCGTCACATATAGAATAATTTCAGTAATGACTATCTATAACTTTTACGTCTATATTAACGTCTGTTAGTTAGTTGTTGCGGTTTTCCACAAATAGAGCTAAGTTTACAATTTCCTTTGTGGCCCTGTTGTTGTCTATCCTAAGGAGGAGATCGTAAAACTGTAACAACCGTTTCGTAACGGTATCTGCTATTGGTTCTGTGACTTGATAGATCCTCTGGGGATCCTTTTCATCCAAAATCTATTCCCGTAGTTATCTCCTTAGATTTTTCTGAGAAAATTCCTTTTCTTTCTGCAGAGAAGCGTACCCAAGAAAATTCAGTATGGTTTTTGTTTGCCATCTGCGACCAGTTATCGTGGTTTCAGAAGCGTGAAGGGCTTTTGTTTTTACAGATGTGTTGTAGTGTTGTAGATTTGTGTCTTATGTACTCCAGGACAGTTTGTGTGTCTTTTGTAGCTACGTATTGCCTCCTTTATCAGTTTCGCGACATTGCCCAGTCGGTTGAGTAATTTCCGCTAGAACCTTAAATCTGTTTAATTGGCAGCTTTTACTGAATTTCATGAAGGTGGAATGCTGGGTCTTGACCTGGTCCAGATCGTGCGTCTTCCGCATGTGGATTTATGAAAAGAAGTTCCGCTGTAAAACCTGCTTCCTATGATTAAGATGTGTGCAGCGTACGCCAATAGCTAGCGTGGAATCGCTATTGTTTTTTTGTTTTGTTTTGTTTTTTGGTGACGTATGAGCCGTGTGAACACTGAAAATTTACCTTGATTCTATATCAGTAAATTCTAATATGACAGCACATATAAATGAACACAGCCTCAGAAATACAGGCGTCACATACGAATTTCAGAGATGGCATTGAATGTGAGGAATTTTTCTGTGTGCACTTGAAAAGGCCCATTATACCACCCAATCAATACAGAAATTTCTCGTTAGAGAAACTGGGTCAGCACGGCCTGCTGTTTACGTTTATTCTGTCATTTACGTCAGTGTCAACGCGCGAGATTTGCAGTGTTTGCTTTCCTCATCACCCAGTTTGCATCACATAATTCCCTATGTTCATAAGTTAGCAGAAGACTCGCCAAAGGGTGGCGACGTGTTAGTTAGCGTGCGAAATCCGGTTGTAGAAGTTTCCCATCACGATCTACGCTAAGGTGAAAGATCGATATAGGGAGTCATCCTGCCGCGGCCCCTCAATGCATCTAAGTATGCTAACACTGTAAATTTCCACTTAGTTGATATTGCATATGGAGGTATACGATGGATAGGCTGAAGGACTAAATCAGTCTGTGCTCCGTTTTTCACTGGTTGTTCTATGTTCTTGAAGAGGACTGCTTATTTTCTGAAATTGTGTCGTTATCCCAATTGGAAATCTTCTCCGTAGGTCCCGGCTACGAACAATACTATTTCCAAAGAGGAAAATCAGTGTGGCTTGTCGGATAGCTACTGTGGTCACTACGTTTATGTTCCACATGTTTAACAAAAAAAAAGGGGGCACGTAACCTTATTTATTTGTCCAAGTGAAATAAGGAAACGATGACATCAGGCAGCATAAGTTAATGTCTTATTTGAGAGCCTGTCGAAATTCGAAAATCAATGCAGCAATCGCGACACCTCATAAAACTGATTCATGCACGACGTATAATAACCAAGTGTTAATTAATCTGTCTTTACGCGTTAGATTTCTAAAGTCAAAGTAAAGTTTCCAGAGACAAGGTAATCGCTCTTATCACTTTCACTTGATGCAAATAGCTAGTCCATATGATTATGACAGATACATGTCCACATCACCGATGCTGGATGATGGCTCCTCGTGACTAAAGTGCGCGTCATTTACGTTGGCGGCCGAGTCTAGGTTCGTTCTGCGCATCTGACGTCACAAAACACAGTCAGCCAATGAACAGAGAACGACGTTGCCAGATCTCGACTGCAGTGCAGAGCATGAACGAGTGTCTTCAGTTTTAGAAACGTTCAGTCATAAATAAAGTAATAGAACAAAAGCAATGTCTTGATAGCAGACTTTCTTTTATAGAAAGATTGGAAAAAGCATTCTTTATACCATTTGCTTCATATTCCATTAATTAATTAAACAAAACAAGCAATAAGACTCCTAATTCAGGCGATAACAAGGAAAGGTGTTTGTATCAATCTCACGAACCGCGTTTTCGCATTAAAGAACAGCGGTAATTGTTTATTTCCTATTGCACTTCGACGAAGCGTGAATATTCATAGTCATACCAACGGTGTGTGTCGGTATGTTTTCGTCAAGTGTT